>NC_054869.1:41170773-41474558 GCF_018320785.1 Cheilinus undulatus | reverse complement strand
CACCTAGAAAACGCTTTCGATTTCAACTCAGCCCCTCACCTTTGTGTAATTTGTATAACTGTAATGTAGTGGGAACCTATGTACATGTTATGCGGGACTGCCCAGATGTAAAGCACTTCTGGTCTACTGTATCACAAGTTTTATCCAAGTAGCGTGTACATCTGCGTTAAATGTGTATAAACGTGCCGGGGGGGATGTGTCTGTTAATTTGTGCTGATAGGTGATCTAAACCTCACTCTGATAATGGATAAAAACATTTGATCACAAAAAAACGATTGTAGTGTTGCAGAAAAATTTCACTGCACATTTAAACACAAAAATGCTTTGCTAGCTCAGCTTTTTCATAACTTAGATATTAACTGGCAATAATTGACTTTCCATGGGCAAATTTAGTCACTTCAACCTTGAATTTCACATGTATTAGCGAGTTTAGTTCTGCCTACAAGCAAAACTAGTAGAGGGGAGGTGTGCTCATCTGGCTGAAGTTTCTGTCTGAAAAGTTTAAAAAAAGATGTAATCATTTCCAAAATTCACAGCATGATTTTATCTAACAGAATATCCTATTTTGAACAGATATTTGTTGCCATTTATAGCCTTTCTAAATGAGACTTACTTTTTTTCTGTTTGCTACACCCAAAAACCAGCTGTTTACGATTTGTCAAACTGACATCATCAGACAGCTCGATTCAAGTTGAAACAGTTCAGCAGCAGCTACAGCTGCAACCAAAGGCAGCAACGTTTAAAACAGTCTTTAGTCTGAGCTGGGTTTAAGAGAGTAAATATGATGAAAGGCCACCGAAAGCCTGTAAGGCAATTTGAAACATTCTGTTTCTTTTGTTTTATTTCCCCTGATATTAAGAGTCTAGACCTGTTCTTTTCAGTTCTGTTGGATTGTAATGTAAACTCTGCCACCATTTTTTTGATCACTGGTTTGTTCTTCTGCAGGGTTTTAACTTTGACTGTTCAAAGAGTGCCTCTACTACATCTTCATCATCATCCTTCTCCTCATCTTCAGCCTCCTCTCTACCCTCTCGGCCAATCATCGTACCTACAGCTCAGGCCCTGTCACCAAAACGTGACCCCGTATCAGCCCTTCAGGGGAGCTGCAATCCTACCAAAGGAACACCGACACTTCCATCTCCTGCTGTGCCAGCTCCTACTCTTCCTGCTCCCCTAAAACCCTTAGAATTGGACACTATTCACCTCAATAAGGACCAAGACAAACAAGAGAAGGCCAACATTCCCTCCCCAGACACACATTCAACACTGTCCCCCCTCATGCGGCCTCCTCAAGGGCAGGTCATAGCACAGGAACTAGTAAGCGTGTTGGAGAGCGTGTCTCTAGATGAAGAGGTGTTTCTGAGTGCAGACGATGGAGGGAGAAAGGAAATCAAACAGGAGGGTTCCCCAGTCAGCGCCACCAGACACATTCAGTCTCCCCTGCTCCTTGGGGGCATCCCAACTCTGCGTGTGGGAGGTGGGGGCAGCAACTGGGGGTCAGACTGTGGCTCAGAGGGTGCTGAGGATGAGGGAGCAGAAGGAGCTGTTCTGGAGGTTCCAGACACGGCGCTGCTCCTCCCGCTGCATGACCCCGACATTTACGTGGAGAAGGTGAAAGGGACGCTCTCCGTACCCCGGTACGCTGAAGTGGCTTACCCAGACTATTTTGGCCATGTGGCTCCAACTTTTAGGGAACCTCTTCTGGAGAGAGTTTATGGCGTTCAGAGGTGAGAGGTGTTTTTAAATATATTTTGGAGCTGTTCTCCTAATGCCTTAATTAATGGGACAGTGGAGAGTGGCAGGAAAATGGAGGAGAGAGCAGGGCGAGACATGCAGCAAATGATGAGGGTCAGAATCCTGGGACAGCCACGGGGATTTGTACTTGATGGGTTTCAGAAAGATGTCTTAGAGCTGTAGTGATGTTTTAAGCAATGCCATTTTCAAGTTTTAACTAAAAATTCTATGCAGGAATTTAGAAACAGCAAATTCAATCACACAGTTCTGCATGTTTGTAAAGTGTGGCTTTTTACTTCTTGTGCCATTTTCTCCAGCTGTTCTGATTCAGATTCAGACAGTTTATTGATCCCAGAGGGCAATTCATTTGCAGCTTACCCATGTCCACAATAACAAACATTTAACTGAAACATGTCAACACTGACAAATCAACAAGCCGAGGTGAATGAAAGACCACAAGATACAAGAAAAGTTACATGAGATGAATGAATTCTCAAAAAGTGATACCGTTTTTAAGGAAATTCTTGATTCACCAATGTTTTCTTCAATTAAATTCTCTCTGAAAAACAAAATCTACAAATCTTAAGATCATACTTGTGCACATTTGAGCATTTTGGTACTAATATGCCAGGGGCGCTTTGAGCGGCATATGCAAGTACAAGCTTCCAACTCAGAAAAACATGGCATTCATCAGGTTAAAATACATGAGTAGGTAATTCTGCAGATCAAAACATGATCATGAATCTGCATAGGACTAGTCTTCAGAATTTTCTTCTGGGCAAATTAAAGAAAAACTAAGAAAGAACAAGGGTAGGAGGCTCTTTTAGCCTGCAGATTATATTTTAAACTGCTTACCGTGGAAGGTGATGGTAAAAGGACAAGGGAGTTTTTATATGGAGTTGTATGCGTCCTTATTAATGACCTCATTCCATTTATGATTTATTTACATGACTTTATCAGTTCGGTTTTGCAGGGGGTAAGGTGGGGGACATCCTTGACTAGTCCCGCTATCACAGAACTGACATATAGAGATAAACAGCCTGGCCACCCACACCTACAGGCAATTTAGAGTCACTAATTAGGCCAAAAGGCATCTTTGGACAGTGGAAGGAAACGCCCACACCACCATGCACCCCCTTCAACATGAGCTGTTTTCCTTAGTTTAAAAAAATGATGCATGCATCTTTAAAAATGTGTGTTAACAGTGTGTTTGTTTGTTCCTCTAATCCTGCAGGTCTAAGATTTTCCAGGACATCGAAAGGTTGATTCATCCTAATGATATCCTGGACAAAGTAGTTTATGACCTGGACATTCCAAGGTGAGCTTCTCTTATTAATTCCGATCCCAGACGATCAATAAATTACTCTGAATGAAGCTTAAATGCCCTTTACAGATGAATGAGGTGTCTTTTTGTCTAATTTTGGATATTTTTAAGAGTTGCAGCATGCATAACTTATAAATATTTTCACATTTTGTTGTATTTCAGTTGTCCTTTGTTAGAAGACAATGGTGAATCCCTGAAGTTCAACTCTCAGTTTGAGTCTGGAAACCTCAGGAAGGCAATTCAAGTCAGAAAGTGAGTATTAACTGTCAGATTAGATACAGGTGAAATGAAGATATGATTTATTGGCCTTTTCTAAATCCCCTTTTTCACTGTTGTCTTCAAAGAGTTGAGCAAACTTGGTACCTTTTATAATCACATATAACCTTCTTCTTTACTGTTAATTTGGTTATATCTGCAATAGAGATCTGCTGTATTGTAACAGACTTATCTAAGTTGAAAAGAGAACTAAGCTTTAACAATGATTGAAAGATTTTGTTGAGCAGTCTTTACAGCCCCTATTGTGTTTTTGCCAGTTCCAATAAACCACTGTGGCATAAAATCAGCAGTGTGTATTTATATATTCAAAGCTTTATTTCTTTATTCATTGAAACAAACTGAATACAGACTGTGCCAGCAGCAGTAACATACTAAACACAACAGGTGTTCTCATGCTTTTTGTTGACCTGTTAATCTTGCCTTGCAACAGCAAGCAAGGGAGATAGGATCTATGATGGTAAAGTAGATGTGAGAGTTGCGTGACTTCATATAACATTTTAAGATGTAATGTGATTTCAGCTTTGAGGACAGACATCTTAGCTGAATTTTTAAGGAGACAGATATGTTTTTAATCAGTGTGCTTTGTGTTTGGGTACATTTTGACATCTAATTTTGCTGGTGTCTAGATACGAGTATGACCTTGTGCTGAATTCAGACATCAACAGTAACCATTACCACCAGTGGTTCTACTTTGAAGTGAGCGGTATGCGGGTGGGAACTATGTACCGCTTCAACATTATCAACTGTGAGAAGTCCAACAGCCAGTTCAACTATGGTGAGATGCAGAGAAACATTATGGAAAATAAACAAAGAGAAACAGCCTAAATTTGATCTTTTTTGTAAATTTATTCTACATGTGATCTTATAAATTTTCAGAAATTATCAGACTAAACCTTTTGAGAGCTTTTCTGATCAGGTCTTTGCCAGGAAGCCTCAATGTGCACAGTAATATGCCTCTGCATGTAGTATCCCATATACTTAGCTTTTGCTGTTTTCTCTTTGTGTCTGTTCTTCTGTGTTTGCAGGCATGCAGGTGCTGATGTATTCTGTACAAGAGGCGATCAGTGGAAGGCCTCGCTGGGTCAGAACAGGAACAGACATCTGTTACTACAAGTAGGTGCAAGTAGAATTCAAAAGACCCGGGAACTTATACCCATATATTTTAGAAAGCGACAAAGATAAATCACAGCTATGTTTTTATACTAGGTGTTTGAATTTTGTTTTCATTTTGTTCTACATCAATAAATCAATCAGTTATTTAAATACCATCTTTCAAACATATTAAATTAAGCTTTAGAAGAGAGCAGAAGGAGATGATTGCTGAAAGGTAGGATGTTAAAAGGATTAAGAGACCAATGCACACCAATATGGATTCAATGAAATAAAATGAAATTAAGAGCAAAGCAATAAATGTATGGAATCATTTTTAAAAAGTAAATAAAAACCTTCAAAACGAAATTAAAAGGATATCAATACTCAAGCTATAAGTCATAGAAAACATAAATTAAATGTTTAAAAGTAAATTCACATAATGATAGGAAATAATACTGGCAAAATTGTTAAGTGAAGTATTAGATGAAAGCTGGACTGAATAACTGAGTTTTTATGTTGCATTTTAAAATGTCAGTATTCTCAGTTTCTCAGATAAAGATTATATTTTATTCTGAGCTGAACAGTTACAAAACAACATTTCACTGCACCTTGTACTATGCATAATCATGTCTTTTACCATTTAGTGCTAATTAAATTGAGTTAAGTAGTTGTAGGTGCATTAGCAAGATTACAGTGCGTATGCAGAACGTGCGTATGCACATGGAACCATTTTTGCCTCAGTGCACCCAGTGTACTGCAGTGCATTGAATACATTGTGTCCTGTATAAATTTAACCACCACCTCTTAATTAAAGCACCATCTTGACTGCTTTATAGCTCTCTACACTCACAGAGTTGTTATGAGCTGGTTTTAATTCACTTATGCAGTGGATTTGTTTGTCTGAAAACACTTAGACTTGTACACTAATTCTAAAAAGAAGTGCATACTTCACAAACAGCTGTTTATTTTATATACCTGTTTTACATAAAGCTGTTCTGCCAGTTATTCTCTTTTCATGAACAGATTTGAGTTCTTCTCAACAAACATAAAAAGGATGCCATTTTACCAAATTGCCCGAAAACACATGCAGATCTTAAATCAAGCTTCTGTTCTTATATAAAGCTGTCCTTTATGCATATATGCATCCTAAACTCTGTAAAATATTAAGGGTGTGTCAGTGCTTTCACAAAGTTAATCTCAGTTCAACAGTTGTTGCAAGGAATACTTATCTACCTCTACTCTACTCTACCTCATAGTCTGACACATCAACATTATCCATACCTTTGTAAAGAAAAAAAAATCTTGTGTTCATTTTCTCATATATATTCTGTCATTCATTTACTTATATAAATCCTATTAAAGTACTACTTTTATTAACACAACATGAAGGTGTTTATCCTGTCCATTAAGAGGTGAAAAAAATTAAGTCACAAAAACAATTAATTCTATTAAAATTCTGTCTTTCACTATGAGCTCTGTTAGAAAGAGTTCATTGACCTTACACATTTGTGTCTAAATGCTGAGCATTGTAAACCATACAAATCAAATGCTAAATGTGTGTGTTAGAATACTATATATTTTGGGAGTGTGCCTTATAATTAGTGAGTTATGGGCTCCATATTGTGCAACATTTACTCATGAAATGTTTTTTTTTTGTTTGTTTGTTTGTAGGAATCATTTTGCGAGGAGTTCCATTGCAGCTGGTGGTCAGAAAGGGAAATCCTACTATACAATGACCTTCAGCATGAGCTTCAGCCATAAGGATGATGTCTGCTACTTTGCCTATCATTTCCCATATACATACTCCACTCTCAAGGTAATAATACAGCACTCCCTTTAGCTTTAATCAAAAACATAGTCCTATTCTCTGTGACAGGAAAAGCCAAGTGTAACCCAAAACACAAATTCAAACATGTTTTAGCGCTATGTAATACTGTGTTTGCATTTGCTCGCCCTAAGGTTGCTATTTGTTCAGTGTTAAACCCCCAAAAGCATCCTCTTAACAGATCCACTGTTTTGTTTGCTGTGTTTTGTCATTTGTTTTCTCAAATCCTAGCTCAGAGGAGTAGTGTGCTATAAAACTGCTGAAACCTACCATCTAGCTTATCTCATATTTAGCGTGGCTGTGCACAAATGTTTCAAATGCACTTAACAGTAGAATAAATCAGTCAGAATCACTATTACAAAGGACCTAACAAACAGCCAGTTAAACAGTACAACAGCAAAATGTGCTAATGTCAAGAGGAGTGCAGGCTTGAATCAATTTTGTCAGTATCAGTGTTGTTAACATAAAATTTGATCTTTGTTGTTTCCATCATGTCCACAGATGCACCTGTCCAAACTGGAGGCTTTGAGGACTCCTCAGATCTACATGAGAAAGGACGTCCTGTGTGAAACGCTGGGGGGAAACAGCTGCCCCCTTCTAACCATCACTGCCATGCCGGAGTCTAACTCCAATGATCACATCTGTCAGTTCAGTGAGTAAATCCAGCGCTTGCCCCTCACTTGTCTTTGTGGAAGTGGACTCTTCTGATCTGACATAATTTATCACAAATAATCCATCATGAGTTTCTTAAAGCTTCTCCAGGCATTTTGTTGAAGAATTGTGGTCCATTTGCTCATCTTTTGGTTAGTTTGATTTATCAGAAATGTGCAAAGTGTTTACCTGTAGTCTCTATTAACTGATTCAACCAAGCAAAATTCACAACCACTGTTTACAAATTTAATATCTATGTTATATGCTCTGAACTGCATTGACTGATCATGTATTAACAGGCTTTGGTTTACACATATAGAACACTGTGTTGTAGTGATAGGAATTCCTCCTGATTTTTAGAGATATGGATCATTTGGCTCAGCTCAGCAAGAAGATTTGTCTCTTTCTGCACCTTAACTGGTCTTCATTTGATACCGTTTTGGCTTCAGTAGATCAGCCAAATTTAGCAATGATTTAACCTGTGATTAATATTTGTGCTGGTATTTTACTTCAAATGTGCTTCCTTTTTTTAGATTTAAAAAAAAATATATATAATTATTCTCTAAAATATGACTGTATGACACCTCTGGTATAAAACCTAAGTCTTCTGTACGTGGTGTGTTTGAGATGGAGCAGAGCGTCAATCAATAACAACGAAAAAGCTCTCAAATGGAATCCGACTCCCATTGATCACATAAAAAACAACTTTTCATTTCTGGTTTAGGTCAGTTGGTAGAGCCGGTTCCCATATACTGAGGCTGAAGTCCTCAACGCACCAGTTGCAGGATCGATTCCCAGTCCCAGCACTGTTTGGTGCATGTCTTCCCCTTCTCTCTCTCTCACCACATTTCCTGTATCTCCAGCTCTCCTATCCAAATGAAGGCAAAATGCCCAAAAAACATTCTTTTAAACAAATTTTTTAAAATCTTTGAACCAGCTCATTCACAATGACACATTACCACCATGTTGACGACAGCAAGCAGATGTTACTTTGTCTGTGCCAACCAGCTCCCATCAACAGTATTCAAATGATTAATTTGTATCTATACAAAAAAAAAGACTTAAGCTAAGAGAGGTCTGTTGGTCCTGCCTAAAACTTCACAAACATATTACTACATATGACTGATAGTTACAGCCCATAAAGGAAGATATTTACAGCTGTTAGTTGAAAATATCAGCAGATGTTTTCATATCTGTTGATACCAGTAGTTAACTGATATCATGCTGTTGATATTGTGAATGCCTATTTTATGGGTTTAATTAGGATTCACATGAACATTTTGCAGACTGTCAACAGAATAACAACTGATAATCAGAAAAAAGAGCTTTTGCTAATTTTGACTCCTTAATTTTTTATGTTTTTCCACCTTATATTGTTATTGCAATGTGATAGTTGCCCTTGGTTTTCTAGGGCATGCCAGTTGTTCCTGAGAAGTTTTTTCTGTTTGATGTAGTTTTAATATTGCTGCGTCTCTGTGGTGAAAAACTTTAAATTAGAGAATCTGTTTCTTTTTTCTCATTCCATCTCCCTCTGTTTGTGTTTTTGCCCTGCTCTCCTCTTTCTCCCTCTTCAGGGAATCGTCCATTGATCTTCTTGTCGGCTAGAGTGCACCCTGGAGAGACCAATGCAAGCTGGGTAATGAAGGGCACGCTGGAGTTCCTGATGGGCACCAGCCCGCTTGCAGCCAGCCTGAGAGATGCCTACATCTTCAAGATAGTCCCTATGCTCAACCCTGATGGAGTTATAAATGGAAAGTGAGTAATGAGTGTCTGTAGATGGAGGTGGACACACATTCACAGCTTTCAAGCATACACACGGAAGATGCATACATCTGTCAAGCCTGTGCCTGCCTGTTGGTCACAGCTTTATGTCTATTAACACACACACTACACTATCAATTCTTAAAGGATTCTTTAGCTGTTGCTCTGCTCTGCTCCTCTCTATTTCCTCCCCCTCTTCTGCCGTCTTCTTTCTGCTGTAGTCATCGTTGTTCTCTGAGTGGAGAAGATTTGAATCGGCAGTGGCAGAACCCCAATCCTGAGCTCCACCCCACCATCTACCACACTAAGAGCCTGCTGCAGTACCTTGCACACATACAAAGGGCACCACTGGTACGACCTCTAATTACCTGGACTTACATTGTGTTAACCTTGCTTCATCATTTTTCATTTGGGAGGTATAATGAGTCTCTTTTTCTTGATTATGATGGTGCCTTTGCTCCTGCACACTCTTTTTGGCTGCATGTCCACAAAAATTAACAAAAAAAAATCACCACACTACTTTCTTAGACATTAATGCACTTTCCATAAACAACAGCTTCTCTTGGCCTCTTTACTACACTATGTGTCAGTGAGTTATATGTCATGGGAAATTGCTTATATGGAAGATTTGTGTACTGTACGGGGGGAGGTGATTAATGGCACGAAGCAAGGTGAAGATGCTGTCCTTCCTCAGAATTTACACCAAAAAATGTCTTGAGAGAAGTATGATTAGTATCACTGCAGCACCTTTAATAGGACATTTATATACAACATTTTTTTGTTGATTATACAGTTAATTAAAATGCGATATCTTAGCTGTTCCTGCTTTGTTTGTTCGTATTTTTCAGCAACATTCAACGCAATATGCACCAATAACTTGACCTGCTCCTTCTCCTATCTCCTCTCTGTGTCTTTGCTTGTTTCTGTGTGGATATACAAAGGTGTTTTGTGACTACCACGGCCACTCCAGAAAAAAGAATGTGTTCATGTATGGCTGCAGCGTAAAGGAGACAGTCTGGCAGTCCAATATCAGTGCCACGTCTAGCGACTTACAGGAAGACCTTGGATACAGGGTGAGCACTCTCACAGTTACACAAACGAACACAAACAAACTTAGAAATGTGCTGTGATGTCAGTGCACAGAAGGTTACTTGCAGAAATACTTCTTATTTAAGTCCACAGTCCTCGGTTTAGGCCTCTGCTGAGTTTAAGATCACTAAAGCAATTTTATTGTCTGTTATAATGGCCGCCATGTCAGATGAGGTGATCACAGAGCTATACATTTGAGCCCTGACTTTACAGACAGATGTGACAGACTACACAGGGGTGCACAGTAAATCACTGTGATCCATGTGCTGAGGTTTGTATTTTCCACGCAAAAACACAAAAAGGAAGAAAATTTGTGTTTTGTAGAGTATGTCTCCCTTGTAATAATGCTTCTTGGCAATAAAACTTATACCTTTGGAAAGCCTGTTTATTTCCCTTTTAAATGGTATTGATGTTCCCTTACATTAGTAAGGAACGTGTGTGGGATGAGCAGCAGAGCTGAGTATGTGGGTTGCACCCATGAAAAATTGCCAAGTCTTTTCTGCCAATGCCAAACAGCTTATTCTGCCATTGACTCTTGTCTGGTGGACTGGATGATTGAAGTCTGAAGAAACAAGACTTATTGGTAATTTGAAAATTAATTAATTTAAACAAATCGGAGCCTCAATTGCGAGAAATAATGGTTGAAGAATGGGATGCCAGTGTGACCAGCATGAGGAGAAAGTGCCAGGCTGCAGCCAGCCTAAGAGATGCCTACATCTTCAAGGTAGTCCCTATGCTCAACCCTGATGGAGCAGAATGCAGGCACAGATACCTTCTCTCAAACCCTTTGCTAATATACGTATGATTCCAGACATATCATCAATGACACCAAATCTCGCCAGACTTTAATTGTTTTATACATATTTTAGTCAGGAACATTTACTTAATGCAACCATATTTAAAAAAATTGATATACAGTTTTACTTGGTTATATATGCTCTGCTCTAAAAATCTCCCTTGTTTAGCCAAGCAGCATGCTTCAACTTTTAAGGGAGTCCATTGCTTAAAAACCTATATGTAAGGGCAACAAATATTCTAGCCAAGAAGGAGGAGGATGGTGGAGGTAAAGCTTTGCCAGCAGTAGTGCAGTGTGATTAGTGTTAGTGCTGCAAGGATCAGAGAGAAGAAAGTCATCTTTAGTGGACGCCCTTGTTTAGAGAATGAGCTGTGATTGTTTTTGTGGTGGGAGACAATAATTCAATCAGCTGGCAGTTAGCTGACTGCTGCAGGGCATGGCTTCAATGTCCTGCCTGAAGTAATGCTTAGCTCCGGTCAGAAAGGTATACTGATTGTAATCAAAGCACACTTCCACATACAGTACATATCATTTGACTTTCATGTATGTTTTTTGCATAATCGTTATATTTGTGTGCTTCTACTGGGAGTCCAGCCCTGGAAATAGCACAGTTGTTTGCAGTTTTACTCATTTAGGTGTTCAGTGGTTCTGACTATGTCCTGAGTGTCCTGACTCATGCAATGTCTTCCTAGTTTATGCCTCTCTCACGTCACAGCCACTTTTTCACTCCAGTACACCATCCTCAAATTCAGTATGCATTTTGATCTGGTGTATCTCCTCTGTCTACAGAGATGTTTTCTCTTATAATTCACACTTGTCCACTGGACTGAAGGAGGAGAAATTGACTTGAACCAGCCACAACCAGTCAATACAACAGCATTGCACTCTCCTCTTTAATACATAGATCTACATGTTTCCCTCAAACTACTGCAAAGCACCATAAGTGCCATAGATCCATCTGATGCTGTGTATTCACTCTGCTTGGAGTGACTATCTTGTGGTGAGAGGGGAGTATGGAAAACACAATATCTATACTCAAGTAGAAGTGCATAGAAAGTAAGTTATTGCAGTGAAAAATCTAGGTCATAATTCTTTTATTTTTTCAAATAGGCTTTAAAGTTTAAAAAGAGACTTGTAATCTAATAATGTTCATTAGCTAATATTATGATACCCTACAGAGCTTACTCACTCACTCACTGCTTCACGGTCCTCATGCTCACTGCGTACCTCTGCTTCCCTGTCTCAAACCTGCTTCTTCTGCTTTTTACCTCGCTCTTTCCTCCTCCTGCACATCTAGCTACATGCCATATCAGACCACATCTGCCGTAGAGATTGCAGTCTTGACAGTTTTTGTTGCAGCTTGATTGTCTTTCTTCTTATTTTTTGGACAATTATTTAGATCAGTTATTTTATAATAACATTCAAGAAACTATATTGGTCAGTCGGTCAGATTTATTTAATAAAACATAGTACTGTTTTGACCCCAGGAAGTTGGGCTGGGACAGAGCAAAGAGACTGAAGAAAATGAGACATGTAGTATACACTGGGGAAAATCACCTGAATTTTGTTTTTAAAAAATCATAGAGAAAATCTTCTATGATGCTTATAAAGCCCTTTTTATTTCCTTTCTGTTGTCAAACGTAACTTTATGGGTCCCAGCCCATCAGTTGAGAACCACTGCTGTATCCATGGATGATTGAATTATCATTTCTCTAACTAATTATACTCACTTATTTAACACCGACTATATCACTTTAGCTAGAAAATCTGGCACTTACTGCAGCAAATATCATTTTAATTTGTCTACAGTGTATTTGTAAGCATCCTCACACATTTTAAGAACCTCTTGAATTTAACGCTTGTCCATTTATGTGTTTGCTTTGGTTTTCTTCATTATGTGTTTTCATTTAAAGTCTCTTATCCAAAGGTTTAATGGTGCCTAATATTTCTCCATTGTTACATCATTAACGTGTTTCATCACCAGCTTGTTAACTAACCAATGTGCCAATTTTTACTGATTCCTCTCGGTAATGAAGGACTTACTCCTCTCCTGCTCTGGTCAGTATCAGTTTGCTGTTTCTCTCCGCATTTGGGAATGCAAAATCATTTTCCCTGAGCAGAATGCCAATAAAGAAGTCCGTTCAATACAGTCGTTTCCTAGTGGAGTCTGGCTTCAGGCTACATGCCCACAGCAAACATTTTGGATTGCAGGAGTCAATACTGCTACTCTAAACCTCTTTGTTGTTCACAGCTATTTGTCCTCACTAAGAAATGGACTGTATCATATCCTCCCTCGGTGTTTTAATGCACCAGACCTACACACAAACAGTCAAGTAAATGAAACATTTCATGTACTTTTCAGGCACTGCCTAAAATCCTGTCCCAGATCGCCCCGGCCTTCAGCATGGCCAGCTGCAGTTTTGTTGTGGAGCGCTCCAAAGAGTCGACCGCCCGCGTTGTTGTATGGAGAGAGATAGGAGTGCAGCGCAGCTACACCATGGAGAGCACGCTGTGTGGTTGTGACCAGGGGAAATACAAGGTAGGCGTGATTTATTTTGTTTATTGAGGTCTACCCAGCGTCACTAAGGACAATTCACTAAACCTGCGGTTAAATAATTGTCTTCTATTGTAAAATGTATGTTTCTGCTGCCTCTTTTTTAAACCAATTCAGGGAACTTTTGCTGAAGTTGCTGTAGTTTATGTTTAGTGCCTTAAATCAGGAACACTGGAACATACTTGATGTCTATAAGATTCACAGTTTTGTTTCTTATAAAGCCAATATGTGTGACAAGATATGATTGTTTATATAAGTTTTATTCCCTTAATCATTACTGTTTGTACATGCTGTTTTTATCTTTAAGCAGTTTGCTACTCAATGAGGTGCCTTCACATTTATTTGATTTTCTCCATGACTGTTAAGTGTTTTAATCTTTAATTGTTAAATACTGATATAGCAAGGAATTGGCAATATGATGCTGATAATTCATTATAGTACTCAATGATACTGGAAAACCTGGCATGTTTTTAACTCACATATATATGCTGCACTATAAAAATATTCCACATGAATGCAGTGATTTGTGTAGGGCTTAAATAAGGACAATTATATGAAATACAATGCAATTATACAATTAGAATTTTAGCTCAGTTTACTTTGATCTTAGGCCTGCACAATATGACAGAAAACTGTATGTTCATCAGTACTGTGACACAGATAAGAAGTGCAGTATTAGTACTGATGTGAAGACATCTGTAATAGCTTTAGCTATAGCTGTTTCAAATCCAAAATAGATACAAAACACATAGTTTTTTTAATCACTTCATTTCCATCAATCAGTCTGAGGTTAGCTGGCTGTATTAAGCAGGTGTTAAAGCATGGCTGTAATGCAGGCCTTCATTTAACAGGAAAATGTAAATGTGCCAAGTGAAAAAATATATTTTGTTTCCCTGAAATGATACATCCTATTTACTGCAAAAAAACAAACAAACTGAGCTTTGAGCTTATTATGAATGCACAAATTGTAATAAGAATAAAATTGTCTTTTATTGTGCAGCCCTGATTCATTAGTCTTCAAGGGCAGATGTTAAATTGTGTCCCCCTGTAAGTAGGAGGGAGGTGAGATTATTTATTTATTTATTTATTTATGTCACACAGGAATATAGATACAAGGTACACTACATACAGAAAATATTAAAGCCTGTTTGAGGTTGTGGAAGAAACCTATGATAGAAACCCATAAAAAGCTCATATCAGTTTATACCCAGCACACTTAAAAATGTATTAAGTTCACTGAATTCCCACTCCATCCAAATACAGGCATAAAAGCATAAAAATTACTCTTGAACGAGTAATTTGAAATTGGACCTCAGATAAAAAGTGCACAATTTTAGTTTAAACATGTGGGGTAAAAATTAAAAAGAAAAAAGCACAGGGCTTTGCTGGTTCCAGTTCCAGTTTATGTTTTGCTAGGAGTTTCTCAGTCCTGTTTGTTCTTGTTGAATGGTTCAGTCCCAGTAGACCCTTACCACTTAGCCCTACCCATATATTTTGCCCATTTACATATAGGGGAAGGTTATCCCAGTTTTTGTTGCAGTGGAGGAGTAATGTTAAGTACAAGGACTACATGGCCTATCAAAATGAGATTTTCCGAAGGCACACTCCAAACTAAGTGTTATGGGAAATCTCCCAGAATGCCTTATGACTCATTGCAAAGATTTCAAAATAATGACATCTAATGTGATAATTTAATGCTGTGTCCATTATTGCTGTCGCATCTATTTACATAGCTGTTGTTGGTGATGACTGATGACTAGTCAGGAACTAACAGTCATCCCATTTCATAGGAAAGGATTTCACCACTACTCATTCTTACTCTCTTTCAAGGGGTAAAGGGGGACTTTAGAATCAAAAGGCAGGGGTAAAACTTAGAAACAGGACTGAGTCAGGAGAATCAACAAAGGTTGTTCTGTCCCAAAAAGTAAAGATTTTAGCCTGTTTGGTTGGCTAATTATTACATTGTCAATTACTGACCAAATAATACCTATAAAAAAAACAGTGAATGTTGAGTTTTGCTACACAGCACTACTTAAGCTTACCCCTTTAAGTCTCAGAATCAACACAAGGTGGTGCTGCAGGCCTGTCTTCCACATGCTCCTTTGCTTTTCTGCTGTCTTTTCTCCTCCTTCCTCCGACCCTCTTCCCCTCTCTCCTCTCCTTCACTCGCCATCCCAGTTGATTTCCTTCCTGCTGAATTCTGCCAATATCAACATCTTACATTTCACAGGCAGTCTCGAGATGCCATTTTGGCACTGATTAGCCCCCCTGCTAGTTTGCGTGGAAGTATTTGTCCAGATGTGCAGGAACTAATGTCTTTTGAATTTGGTCTGCGTATCTCTGTGGCCAGGCCAAGTTTTAGATGTTCCTAGCTTCACTTTGGAGAGAGGGAAACATTAAAGTGTTTGGGTTGAGATGAGGGTGAGCAGTGCATGTGCGTGTCCCTGAGTGAGTATTCATTTACTTGTATGATTACAGTGCGCTGTGAGGACTGTTCGAGTAGCAGGTGTGAGTGCATATGTGGTTGAATATGTTCCTCCTGCAAATGAAATGTATTAACAGGTTTCTACATGAAAAGTTTCCTCATTTAAAACTTTCCAGCATGAGAATTTAAGGGTTTGGAGATGGATGACGACTCCAGAACACCTTAATAAATACAGCAGCTATTTTAGAGTAGACTTCTGTTTGACCTTTGAAACCATTCTCTCTGTTTAATACTTAACTCCTCATGTTATGAGGCTGTAATGATTTTTTTTGTGTGTGTTAAACGCTCTCTGATGTTTATGATCATGCTCCATGCAGGGTCTCCAGATTGGTACCAGAGAGCTGGAGGAGATGGGAGCCCAATTCTGCGTTGCTCTGCTGAGGCTGAAGAGGCTGACGGGGCTTCGCAACCACCAACATCTGCTGGATTTAGAGAGTGATATCATCGGAACACAGTCTAAAGTGGTCAGGTAGGTAAAGTGGAGCACACAGGCTCAGACAGAGGCTGTGATACTATTACCGTACTGACCTGAATATAGAATGACCCAGATTATAACACAACCCCACTTTTGAAGACTGATGTTTTTCTGAAGAGCAAGTTCTGTTTTTATAAAGAGAACAATTTTATTTGAATAAAACAATGTAGGCCATTTTTCAACAGCTTGAATAAAATCAGGTTTTTACTGTATTTTAAGCTGAAGTGTCATTATCAGTACGTCCCACAGTGCAGGTATACCTGTGGCTGGGTTTTTGAGTTTGTCATATTACCACAAACAAGCACAAACCTCTACTCTCTAAAGCTGATGTTCACAACTGCTATTTTTTGCATTCGGAGAGATCATTTTGAATACAAACCACTGTTGTTCAGCACTTTCAGCACTCAGTGTTTTGAGTGCAGAA
This sequence comes from Cheilinus undulatus, assembly GCF_018320785.1. NCBI lineage: Eukaryota > Metazoa > Chordata > Actinopteri > Labriformes > Labridae > Cheilinus > Cheilinus undulatus. Next base: position 41,458,072 of record NC_054869.1, on the reverse strand, counting down.
AAACTCTACATCAGCTGTTTTTTGTTGCTGCACTCACAGCGCTCTCAGATGTAAAATAAAAGTCCAACAGCATTTTGGACACGCCACACTCGTCACTGTCACTTCTCTCCCAGCAATCACAATCAGGAGCAGGTGAGACTTATGATGTCACTTTTTTCAGCAACAGTGGTGGAGAAGAAAACAGTCTAGCTTACCTTTTTCTTTTATTTGTTTTTATAAGGAACCCTACATGATCAAATAAGTTCATCTTAATTGATAGATATTTGTATCCCTTATATGTATATTGAACAAAAAACTCACTACTTATCTGCATTTTGAGAAAATTTGAAATGATAATTTCACCAGGAAGCTGCCATGTTTTAGTCCACAGGGTAGTTCAATGTCACAGGGCTTCAACGGTCCTCTGGCCATATTGTGTCCTTGCATTAGTTGCCCATCAGATCTTTATAATATGAACGTGATCGCTAGTGAAGAGAAAATCATGAAGACCTTACTCTCAGTGTAAATCCAAGTGAATATAGTCATAGAAGCAGCTCTAAGAACTGCTATCCACCTGGTCTGAGCCTGATCATGTCTCAGGGAACATCTAAACACTTTCCTTCTTTGTATGCAAATAAACACAGAGCCCCATTCACCTTCAGCAGCCTTTAAAAACAGGAAATAATAACAACATACTGCGAACAGAAGCGACATGTTAATAAACTCCAATTTATTGTTTTTTTTTTATGTAAACAGAGACTCACCTTATGGAGGGCTTTACTTTCATAGGACAGCTTAAGAGAGATATGAAATATAGAGAAGTAGAATGGGGTAGACGTGCAGCAAACATGAGCCAGGATCAAGATTTGATCCTGTGACCAGTATGTTGCTTGACTATGGGTGTCTGCTCTTCTGACACACTTAAACCAGCACCCCTACCTCATCTTTTTGAGGATGCAACTCCCAGGTCCACACCTGCTGCAGATGCCACCACATGATTCCTTTACAGTACATTGCTTTCGTGTTTTCTTGATGGTATTTCTGGGAATAAAAGAAAATATCAAGCAATCAAGTCAAGTCAAACTTTATTTCTATAGCACATTTCATACAGAAGGCAACTATTGCTGGTAATTGATCAAAAAAAGAATCAAGTTAATCACATAAATAAGCTGTGATTAATCATCATGAATTATACATTTAAAACGCAAACATTTTCTTAGATTAACACGTTAATGCTAACAGCACTAAGGCAACACAATGTGCTTCACAATCACAGCAGACTGATTTCAACATCATCATTGTACTGCAAATTAAAAGCAGGATATACACGTTCGGAGTAGAAGTGAAAGCAAAATAACAAATTACACACAACATACACAGCGCTCATTAGCCACACAGATTAAAGCTTGCAAACACACCCACACTCTGTAAGCATGCAGTGAGATCTAAGCATGAGCTGATGCAAAAAGTAACATTTTTATTCTGCTTTTAAAAGTATTTATTCTTGGAGCCTCTCTCAGGTCTTTGGCAGGGCGTTCCATTTTCTCAGAGCACTGAAAATGAAAGCGGCCTCCCTTGTTTAGGAATTGAAATGGTCGAAAAGCCCCCGCCTGTAGACCTGAGAGTTGTAGCTGGTATATAGCTAATAGGCATGTCTTTACTGTACTGAGAGCCAAGACTGTTCAGTACTTTGTACACAATGACAGAATCTTAAAATCAACCCTTGTTTGAACTGGGAGTCAGTGGAGGGATTTGAGGACTGGTGTGATTTGCTCAAACTTTTTTGTTCTAGTTAGAACTCTTGCAGCAGCATTTTGAATTAGCTATAACGGCTGAACGGACGACTTTGGAAGGCCAGGGAATAAACCATTACAGTAATCTAGTCTGCTAGTTATAAACGCATGCATTAGCTCCTCTGCATTGGATGTTGACAAAAGGTTTCTCATTTTTGAAATGTTTTTCAAATTGTAAAATGCAGATTTTGTGGTTTGATAAATATGACTTTTGAAATTTCAATCACTGTCCATGATAACATTAAGATTCTCTGCTTCTCTGATGCAAGTTAAGGAGATGGACCTGAAATGAGCAGTGATTTTGTGTCTCTAAGATTTTGAACCAAAAATCACAAATTCTGTTTTATGTTTATTTGCATAGCGCTGATTCATAGCCAAAGTTATCTCCAGCCACCTTCCAAAAAAATTGACCCATTATAAATCCAGAGGCTCAGCAGTTAGCAACAGCACAGTCTTGCTGGTTAGGAGAAACTTTTCCTTAATGGACAGTCAAGCTGAACAGACATTTGTCAAAGCATGTTTAAAATAATCACACAGATAATACCAAGGAATTAAGGAGTCAACTTTCATTTCCTAGCAGCAATAAGGGCTGATGAGAAGCTCGCTGAAACTGAGGCTGTGGGTACTGCAAACACAAGAAACGCTGTAGATGGACACAGCCCCTAAAACAAATGACAGCATGTCCCACCCTGCTCTCTTTCTTGTTTATGTCAACACTATGTTTTAAAAATGTTCATTCATGATTCTATTGCTCCATATTTAATGTGTTTAAGAAGAAAATCAACAGGGTTTCTCTCTCTCTCTCAGAACTAACACCTGCAGTGTGAGTTCTGCAGGGCAAGTGGGTGCAGTTAGTCCACTAGTTCATGGATTTCAGAAAGGGATTTCATACTGATAAAATGCTGCATCTATACCTGTTGTCTTAAAGCTTGCATTATGACTTCACATAGTTTTGGTCTACTTTTTGGCCACTTTATTTTCAGCCTGTCACCGTGTCTCCCCCAGGTGTCTTCTCTTGACCCTGCAGCTGTGAATGACAGCTGACCTCAGTCATGAGAGATACACTCACTATTCAGATAAGCTGCTCCATCTTTTGTTGTGGTACATTATATTGGCAGTTTGGAGTCTTTAACCCAAACATTGTATGACCTCGCTGGTTTAAAATTAAAAACTGTAGAGTCTAGTGATTAGGTCCCACTAATTTTATAAAAATAAATTAAATTGTGTCGCTTATGGCGGTGATGACATCGTGTTTATAATGAACAAAACATTCAAAAAAATGTTGTTACTATCTTGTCCCTACATGTTTTTACCTAAAAACAAGAGGCGATCCACGTTATCTTCACTGTAGTCCCAGCCATGGCGAAAACCCTCTCCACCCTGACAGAGGTGCCTGGGATGCACAAGTAACAGGGTGCCAGCTGGGACAGCAGAGGATACTTCGACCGGGACGTTTTCCACCACAACAGCGGGTCACTGTCAGTGGCATCGCGGTTTTACTCTCGTGCATCAGCATCTCTTGATGTAGCGAAGCATCATTTGCCAAATCTCCACCAGCGTGTGCACCACCTTGGTGATGAACATCCCCAAACATCCCCAATGGCGGCCATTGTGGCTCCTCTGTGTTTTGGTGTGAAAACTTTGTTGTTTATCATGTCATGTGTAATGTGACAAAACATTTGGTTCCTACACCAACATATGGGGGAAGTGGAGGCCAAGGAGAGAGGGTGGAGACTCGAGAACGATTATAAACAACAAAGATATTTTAAAAACAAACTCGAAAAGTAACTTCAGCTTTCGAATATAATGAGTTTTAAAATTTTCAAATTATATTTGAACCCCAGAGTTTGTTCCAACAGCCTTATATTGCAGCTGGCCTTTGATAAAAGTGCCTGTGTGACCTTTGGCCCATGTGGATTTCACATTGGACCAATTTTGTTTTAGTTATTTCTTTTACAGAAAAACATATGGAAAGTATTTTGTGTATTCCCATGCTGTTAAAAAAATATCAAGACACACTTTTTGGTCCAAATTGCCCAGACCTAAGGTCAAGTGTGTTTTTTTTAACGTCTCACGGCATCAAAACAAACCTTAAACAGTCTCATAGAAGATAAGAAGACAGATTACATCTCAGATGTCCAAAACTAACTATATATTTCTCTCAGGACTGTAGGACTGTAACATAACTCTAATGTAACCTTTTTACAGACATCTGAGATTATAAAAGAGTGCTCTGTTTCCACGACTCCTATCTGGAAAACAGAAAATATGTAACTTCTTTTTTATTTGAGCAAAACACCCTCCTCACTAACAAACACATTCCCCATTCACAGTAATAGTCAACAATATGGCTGTCACTCCACATCTCCTCTTAAGCACCACTCAAGAAACAAATGAAGGCCCGCGTTTGTACAGGGCTGCTGTGCACGTCATTGAAATTCTGTCTCCATGTGATGAATATAATGAAAACTGGATCTAGAGGGGAATGGGTTTGAATAATTGTCAGCAGTGTCATTTAGTCCCTGAGAGAGCGTTAAACAGCACCTACACAGAGGGGTTCTTCAGGGCCACAGTGAGCCGTCCATGGTACCGAGCAGATTAAATACACGTGGAACATGCAAAGCAGTACATTATCTCTCTGCTCAGTCGCTTGTAGCGGGAATGAATTATCGCACAATAGAAAGGAGAAAAAATTTAAAGTGGTCAGTGTCAAAGCTCCTCTTTGTTCGCTTAAGTGCCAGTGAGTTCAAAAGATGGCTGCATTGAAAACGTTCACAGGGTTCCCTGTGGATCCTTTAAAACTATGAAATTAGATTGTTAAAATCCAAGGTCATAAAATGTCTCAAAAGTCAATTTTTTTCTTGCTAGTGAGCTGAAGGAGAAACTTGCTGTAAATTGTTTTTCACATTTACACTTTACTTTGACAGTGGTTCCAGGATTTGTTAATCCTTGATTTTAAACATTTTACAACAGAAAGGGGAATAAATTTAGGTAATTTTTCAGTGAAGCTCTTAAAAACTCCTTTTTTTAACATCACGTCATGTGACGTCACAAAAGAGTCATTCTACAACTCTGTCTTAGCTCAAGGTCCAGTAGTCTTAGGTCATGAGTGAGTCTTGGTTGTATTTTAAATACAAGGGGATAAAATGTCTTAAAAAGTATGTTTTTAAATTTAAGTTTGAGAGATTTTGACTGAGACAAACCTTTATCAAATCAAAATTGTTGAGTAAGTGTTACATGATTGATGTTATACTGTTTTGAGAACCGGCTGGTTCACTACACAACAATGTCCTTTATATACAAAAAAATTCTTGCCATTCCCCAGCAGTGACCATGTTGTCCAACCAAATGGACCTGGGCCATGTCTACTGTTGTTTATTTCTTCCTGGTGTCATCTAAAGCCACAGTGACCTCCGTAGTCCAATCAGGTATCTCTGTTCATCAACATAGATGGGAGAGCTACTATGTGTTCATGAGTCCACTTAGCAACGTTGCTGTCCACCATTACCATGTAAACAAAAGCGAAAACAATGCACACGTGTGACATTAATCACATGAGAACACGGCCCACACTGTGACGTTTCACCACATGAAATGCTCTTAATGAAGTCTCTAAAAATCACACCCTTGAAGTGAGTTTTTTAAAAGTACATTTTAGTGAACGGTTGCATGAGTACAATTGGCCAGAATGCACAGAAAAACCTCCATTTTCAAAATACCCACCTATATATGTTGACAAGGCTTTAAACTTATGACAGTTGAGCTAAACATATCAACACAAGTATCAGTGGCTCTACTTAATGTAACACTATCAAAACTTGTATAATAATATTAATTTAATTTGTCGATAAATCATCATCCATCACAAACTATTTTGTATAATCGTTTAAAAGATTAGCTTCCTTAGAAACTGAAAAGGCTGTTTGGATAAGATTACACTTGAAGATGTAATATTAGACTTTAAAAAATTAAGATAAACTTTGTCACAGTTTTCTGACTTTTAATAATCTTTCAAGTTGGCAGTGAATTGCTAATACAGTTATCAATTATTCAGTAAGGAACAGATTATTTACTTTAAACCTCTCTATGATACAAAATACATCCTATTTGTACTCCTTCTTTTCTTTTTAATTTTTTTAATATTATTACTCAAAGCTTTACTGAAACTCTTGTACTCTTGTATTTCACTTATTTAATTTTGGTAAGTCTTGACTATACGGGTCCAAATAAGCATTTCACTATCCTGTGCAGTATATAATATCATATTTAAGCCAAATATGTGAAATTAATTGAACAGAATATAAAAGATGTGAGGTAATGTAATGCAGATAGACCCATTGTGGTTTTATTAGCATTGAAGAGGGCTTAATCACACAGAAAATACTTTAATAGTCCAAAGATGAATGAGGAAAATAGTGTTTTATCTCCAAACTTGCATTTAGAATTTTATCCAAGTCATTAGAAATATATTGTATTGTGTCATCCATGTTTTAAGATGTCAGACAACGAGCTGATAGTCTTTAACATCAGATCCCAGCATAACCATATGACTTTACTGTATATCAAATCATCTCTAATAAAACCCACTGTTCGGAAACATGACGTCTATGATGATTATTGTTCTCCAGTAGACACCACAAATAAATTATTAAACTGGACCAAACCGCACTTTGACCACCAAGGTTATCTTAATTTCATTTCTTATTTTTATACGTCAGTGTTCCCTCCACCACAGATTTGTTAAAGCACTTCAAATGAAAGACTGGCTTTAATCTCCTAACCACTTAATGCTCCTGTCTCTCCCAGTGTCTCCCAGTCTCTCTCTTACTATCCCTCCTCTACTCTCATATTGATATATTCATTCATCATTTATGTGTCTGATCATTAAGAGACTGTGTACGTGTGTGAGCGTCCTCTGGGATTGCTTGCTCTCATCCTGGGGTTTATGGTTTTATGTGTGGGCCCTGGTATGGTACCACTTACCATTTAATAGGTCATCACAACAATAATATTGTGGCCGTTGGGAGGTGTCTGCAAGTAAGTAGGTTGTCTCAGAGTGAGTAAACAGGTGGATACGGGCATGGGTGTGTTATTGTGGCAGTATAAGAAAGACAAAAGGAAAACAAGTATGGGGTTGGCTGGAAATGAAGAGCTTTGTACAAGTGAGACTTTGGTCAATTTAGGGTTTAAATGTACATAGTTGTAGACAGGTTGTCATCATTTGATATTTTATCATACCCTGTGTTTTACAAAGGATACAGTTTTTCTTATTTTAACAACTGACAGTATTATAAAGTACTAAAATATAAAAAAACGACAGCTCTTCAGTCATATTTGAACCTAAAGCAATGTCTTTGTGGAATTTAGACAGTGCACTGGAAATGCTTGCAGTTTGTTAGTTAAGAACAAGAAATTACTCGGCATTGGGTCCCTAGTAGAGCGGCACAGTTGATCAGCTTTCAGTCGGGATCACATTATCAGCCTTCCCATGATCAAACAAGAATGGCAGCAGTCATTTATGTTTATAATGCATGCTCCACCCACACAAAACTCCCCTGAGAATCAAATTAGTTTGGGGTTTAAAAGTTCACAGACAGTTCTTTGCATTGTGGGAAATGGTGTCAGATTTTTGAAAACTTGTTGATGTGTTTTAAACCAGTGGTTCACAGCCTTCTTCTCTCTGAGCCCCCCAGTTGTATCTAAGAAAAGCCTCCGAAAAAATGAGGAAAAATTGATACACTGCTGTCAAAAATCATCATCAGTTTTAGTCATTTCATTGATAAAACCCTCAGACAGTGCTCGAAACGTGATTTTTTACCAAAATAGTTTGTTTACACTGTTCAAAAGATGTTCAAGTCAAGATTTACAAATCTAATATTGACAACCTCGGAGCAGACTAAGCCTCACATCCCCCCCAGAGATTTTTTGCCCCAAGGGAGGTCCAGACCCCAGGTTGAGGAAAATGTTTTATCCAATACTCCATGATCTAATGATCAAAAGTACGGAAAAGTGCTGAGATGAAGCATGCCACATTTTTTGCAATAGCTTCCTTGAGAGTTAGAGCACAATCTGAACTGCAAAAAATCTACTGGCAATGTTTCAGAAACAAAACACTGCAATTGGGTTTATGTAAATAAGACAGTATGCAGGAGTTTGCTTGTCATGTTTTTTAATCAAAACAACAAAAAATCAAAAAATGTTGAGTGCCTAGGACTTCAGTTTTAAGTTGCTTTGATATCAAACTATGTGCCTGATGCAGATAATGTTAGCCAAAACAAGAAGAGATTTGTTTTTATTTGTTACTGTGGCTATATAAGGAAACCAAGCAGTTTTGATAATAAAGAACAAAAAATTACCCAACATTAGCTGCCTAGGACTTCTATATTTAGTTGCTTTGATATCAAAACATGTCGATATTGTTTTATTTTTTAATAAAAAAATGCAGAAGTAAAGTACATTAGATTAAGTCAATAAGGGTATAAATGTACATATTTGGAGTCTTGGTTGTCAAAGCCTTTGATACTTTTTGATGTTGTGTTTCAAAATAACACTGTCCTTATCATTTCAACAATTAATAGCACTGTTTTTAACATTTGGTCCAGGACTGCATTGTTCATGTTTTTACTAGTCTGCCTTAAAGAGAAAGGACAACGTCTGTATTCCACAAATCCATCCCCAGTGTTTAATTTCTAAAACACTGAATTTGGATTTAGACAGTGGCAAGGAGGTTTGCATGCAATTTCAGAAATTAAAGACCATCAGTTAGCTAATATTGTTTTTTTCTAGGACCTCCATTGTACTTGCCATCATATTGACACTGGTGTTGATATTGTTGGATTTCTACTAGTTTGGTATCGGAGTGTAAAATCCTGGTATTGTGACAGCCTTATTGAGAGAGACTCTGTATTGCTGGAACTGCAGTTGGTTGATGCTGGAAGTGTAACCCAAAGAAAGCAGAGATTGGGTTTGGTGTCTCAATAATGGCCTGTAATGGTTGATTCCCAACTCTCATTATCTGTTTGGACAACAGTCTGTCCATCAACATTATTACATGCATCCTCTTTTACTGTACATTCACTGACGCACTATTTCTCCTTCTGTGTGTCTCTCTCTTGAAACACTACTGAGCTCGGTGGGAGATCATTGTCTGAGCCCCCTGATCGACTGTCTCCCTGGGATCACATTTCAGACCATTAACACCATTAAAAACCCACTAAAGCCACTAAAACCTCAAGAACCAGCAACCATTTAACCATTAAGACCAACAGGAAAAAAAAAACTGCTCTGCCGGTGAGAGCACATGAGAGCAGTTTGTTTCCATCTCCTCTTTTGTTATGATTTAAAATTTACTTTAACATTAATAATGATGTGGTACATCCAGTGCCTGTTTTTGAGAAGTGAAAAGTCTTCAGCCAAAGCGCTAGATTTTGTTTCCGGACATTTTGTTTGCTAATTTTCCAGTTGAAAAAGGTGATCGATAAGGTGCCAGTCCAAAACTACAAGCTGGCAGTAACATTCCTTTGGGAGGATTTCAGTTCCCGGACAGTGAAAGTTCAGTGGTGGGCCTAGAAGCAAAGCCTGGGTGGTATCTGTGGTAGTGCAATAAATAGAAATGTTATATGTAAAGGATGAACATAATACAGAACAACCCTGACCTTTGACTTCCAGAATCTTAGCAGTTCATCCTTGAGTCAGACTGGGCTTTTATCTAAAGTTTGAAGAAAATCCCTCAAAGTGTTCTTGAGATATCACCTTTACAGGAATGACCCAGATGGACATACAACCCAAAAACATGCCTAGCTGTGACTATAGCCGGTGTAGGTACCACCTCGGTACGCGGTGACGTTTCTGTCCGGGGGCCTGCCCTCTCATCCTGCACCTGTCAGTGACGTCACAAACACTGTTGGCTACAGCAACTCAACATGAACAAACCACTGTCCAGCCGAGTTGATAGAAAGAAAAATATTTTAATTATTCATTTTAAGACTGGTATTTTTAGTTTTTTCCTTAAAGTGACAGATTTTCTGTAAAGTTCTAATTACTTTTTTTTTACTGTAAATACAGTATTTTTTTTATGAAGACCCTTCTTTTGTAGGTAAAACTAATATTCGGATTATATAATAGAGCGATCTTTGTAATGAAAAATATGTAGGTTAATAAAAGCAAAAAAAAAAAAAAGTTTAATTTATTGCTTTTCATGATTAACAAAATTAGTTTTTCTCTCTCACTACAGGGTCATGGCCATTTCAGACACTGTAGTGGACACAGAATTGAAATATTTTATTCAAAACAGTGTTTCTCACACCCTCAGCATCAACTTAGAGGGGTGAAAGCGGGTAATTCAGAGGGAAAGATGACATCAAAGTGTGAACAACATTACAACAAAGTTTGCTGTCAAAGTTACAGCCATAGACGAAAGTACTGGCACCCTGGAAATACACCATTTCTCCCAGAAATTGTTGCAATTACAAATGTTTCGGTATACACGTGTTTATTTCCTTTATGTGCATTGGAACAACACAAAAAAAAACAGAAGAAAAAGCCAAAATTGACATAATTGTACACAAAACTCAAAAAGTGGGCCACAAAAATTGTTGGCACCCTCAACTTAATATTTGGTTGCAAACCCGTGGGAAAAATAACTAAAACCAATCGCTTCCTGTAACCATCAACAAACTTCTTACACCTCTCAACTGGAATTTTGGACCACTCTTCTTTTGCAAACTGCTCCAGGTCTCTCAGATTTGAAGGGTGCCTTCTTGCAACAGCAGTTTTGAGATCTCTCCATAGGTGTTCAATGGGATTTAGATCCGGACTCATTGCTGGCCACTTCAGAACTCTCCAGAGCTTTGTCTCCAACCATTTCTTGGTGTTTTTTGAGGTATGTTTCAGGTCATTGTCCTGCTGGAACACCCATGACCTCTGACGCAGACCCAGCTTTCTGACACAAGGCCCTACATTACAGCCCAAAATCTTTTGATAGTCTCCAAATTTCATGATTCCTTGCACACAGTCAAGGCACCTAGTGCCAGAGGCAGCAAAACAACCCCAAAACATCTTTGAACCTCCACCATGTTTGACTGTAGGTACTGTTTTCTTTTCTTTGTAGGCCTCATTCCATTTTCTGTAAACAGTGGAATGATGTGCTTTTCCAAAAAGCTCTGCTTTAGTCTCATCTGTCCACAAAATGTTCTCCCAAAAGGACTGAGGCTTACTCAGGTACAAGCTCCAGTCTGGCTTTTTTATGTCTCTTTGTCAGCAGTGGGGTTCTCCTCGGTCTCCTGCCATAGCGCTTCATCTCATTCAGATGACGACGTATGGTCTGAGCTGACACTTTTGCACCCTGAGTCTGCAGGACAGCCTGAATTTGTGTGGAAGTTGACTGAGGATGTTTATCCACCATTCCAACTATCCTGCGTTGCATTCTTTTGTCAATTTTTCTCTTCCGTCCATGTCCAGGGAGATTAGCCACAATTCAATTGGTTGTAAACTTCTTGATTATATTACCCACAGTGGACAAAGGAATCTCAAGATCTCTGGAGATGGTCTTGTAACCTTGAGATTGTTTATATTTTTCCACAGTTTTGCTTATTAAGTCCTCAGACAATTCTTGGCTCTTCTTTCTCTTCTCCATGCTCGGTGTGACACACACAGGCACACACAAAGCTGACACAAAAGGTTAGGTCAACGTTTATACGCTCTAACTGGCTTCAGGTGTGATTTCTAGATTGCCAGCACCTGTTACTTACCACAGGTGAGTTTAACTGAGCATCACATGCTTGAAATTAAAGGATTTACCCACAGTGTTAAAAGGGTGCCAATAATTTTGCCTGCCCCATTTTTGGGTTTTGTGTAAAATTATGTCAGCCTTGGCTTTTTTCTTCTGCTTTTTTGGGTTTTTCCAATGCACATAAATGAAATAAACATGGGTATACCAAAAACATTATGGACATGAAAGGTTGTAAGATCACTTCATTTTCATTTTGTATGAAACAATAAATCTCTTAATTTGAATTTCAGAAGAGTAATTTTGTTATTAAAAATGGGAAGTTAGATTAACAGTAGTGTTTGTTTTTGTTTTTCAGATTTTTTTCTAGAGCTGAAAGGATAAATCAATTCGTTGAAAGTATGAAAATGTTTTAGCATTGATGCTTAAACTCTTGTAATCATAGATTTGCTGCTTTCACTGTTTCGTAAATTGAATCTGCCTTAATCATTGGCAGTTAGTCAGGCAAACAAGAAATTATTTTTCTTTTGTTAGGCAATTTAGTGGGCATCTTTTGGCAGTTTAATGAGCTTGGCTGTAGTATTTCATCTAAAATTTTTAGAAGATAATCCATTTAAAACTCATCCTTGTGTCTCTACTAAAATTAATTGAAATTTAAAGGATTCCTTCTGATACTGTGAACTTGTCAGATCACATCTTTCTATGCATCGTCTTTTTTTGTCAGATCTGAATGCAGACATAATATTTATCCTGAAAATATAACAATGCAAACTGACAGTTCTACATTTTGCATGAATACTAAACAGGTGCAATGTTTTGTTTTCTATTCTCTGGGCTTTTAAACAGCACATTTTAATGGAGCAAGAAACCCATTTCAAACCTGTTTTCCTGTGTGTTTTCCCTGTGAAATTAGAGCTCTCAGTGACTCTCCTGCTGTGAGTGAAGCACAAAAACATGACAGTTATATAGGAAAGGAGAGTGCATCAGGAATGTTTTTGTTTTTAGGAGGTGTTACATTAATGTTTATGCATCAATTGCAGAGTTCTCTAAATAATGCTTGCGGGTACATTTTTAATGTAAAATATCCCTGAACAAGATAAGCGTTTAATGGACAGATGACTGGTGGCAGGGATAAAAAGCTCTGAGCAAATGATGGATGATGCTGGTCGGAGTCATGATAAATAACTGGATTGATGTAACAGTGGAGATGACAGAAAAGGTCACTTTGTATTTAAGGATGGAGATATTATAATGACATTGGGCAATGCAGATACAATGTCAGACCCCTGACACCTGATTTTGTTGACAGTGTATTAAAGGAACATCTGTCATGTGTTATTTATATATATATTCTTTTTGTATCTTAACACATCATAATAATGGCATTTTAAGTCTTTGAAACCTTTATTTGTGTTACCTTCTCTCCTGATAATTATAGTTATGTTTTTGTTTTTTATGCTTAATTGTTCCAGTCAGTATCATGGGTGCATAAATGTTTGCAGTCTACATAAGTCTACAACTTATGCCAGAGCAGACAAAGGATTCCTATCCATTGTTTTCATGTTATTTTATGGTGAATACTGAATATGTCTGGCGACCCCCCCAGGCCCACATCAGGCCTGGTGGCCGCAGTGAATCCCTAGCTTCCTACATACCTGAACTTGTGCACAGGACTGTATACTTTGTTAGGTTGTGGCTTCTTTAAGTACCTATTTAAAAAAATCCCAAAGATGCTTTGTCAACAGTTACAACACTGTTATCCTTGTTAAATGTACTTCTCCATATTTGATGTGTCAGGATATGTTTACAATATTTTTGTCGCCTGTTATGGCAACTATTGAACTCTGTGATGTTAATAATGAAAAAAGATACACGGTATGAATCCCCAAACTTGTTTTAGTAGAATTTTTCCTCCTACAAAGTCTTACTTCATTAACCCAGAAAAAAATGTTACTTCAAACTAAAAGTTGTGTTTCGTTGATGTTTTTATGCAGCAGCAGCTCCACGACTTACGTGATGGAGGAGGATGAACCGTCCTTTCTGGAGGCAATAGACTACAGCGCGGAGAGCAACGACGAGGACGCCGAGCCTGAAAACGAACACGGCACCGAAGTCCACGAGAATCCTGATCACCTGTCAGACTCTGACACCAATCACAGGGACTAATGCTGAGCTGTTAATCACATCTGTAAAAAATTATCTGAGCTTATACACAACCAGTTCTCAAATTAGCTGAGCTTATAAAGGTAAATAGTCAACCCCACACTTCTCACTCTGACAGGTGAAAAACTAGCTTAAACCTTGTTGTATAGACACTTTATGATGGTATGTAGGCTGGTGCTCTTTTCCCAGACATATTTCTCCTAAAGATGCAACTCCACTGGCCTTCTTCTGTAGACCGGCTGAAAAAAGTGCTCAATAGAAATCAAGATGGATTACAATGAATGTTAACACCTTTCACCTTTATGCAGTAACCTTCATGAGCTGTAACAGACACCATATAGCCTCTGAGATTCACATTTAGCTAGCCAGAGCAGCAAACAGCAGGCACCACTGATCCTTAACTTGAATCCTTGTCCACTTGTTAATTTTTCACTTTAGCCGTGATAGTGTTACCGGTTGGGGGGGGGGGGCTTCTTTGGTAGGGTCTTGAAACCTTTGTCGCCTGTGAGCCTGTGTGTTAGTGGACACACTCCAGGTGATGGAGGGAGACTTGATCACCTCCACTGACCAGTTTAGAGGTGAAACCAACATGCCTTCTTAGACCCTGTTTACACCTTACGCTAACATCCATTCTTGGTGATCTCATAACAAATGGTGAGCCTTAATGCTAAGTATGCAGGTACCCCGATGCACCCTGGGTATGGATAGAGTCTCCTTAGCTGGCACGATATGGTAGTTCGCCATCAACTCACTGGGAACTGGGTAAACAATGCTCCCTCTCACCAGGTGAAAAAAACACACATTCAGGCTTTTTAACTGGAAATAATGAACAACTTTTACTTGTATAAGAATTCACTAGAGACACAGTCAGTACATTTATATTCATAGTAAAGTTGAGCCGAGTCGAGAAAACTTCTTTTGCAACCCCATGTTTGAATCAGCATGTAGGAGTGCTAAATTAAATTGTTTGAATATATTAGAAAAGTACAGGCTACTGATATCTGTCCATGTTACATTATTTGCCAGTGGCTGATGTTTGTCAAATAACATCAATTTGCTTAATTTACTTGCTTTTAATCATACCATCCAAACACACGTGTACTCTACTCTCTCAAACAACTAAACGATACGGTACGACACTATACGATATGATGCGATATCTATCACAATAGAGGCCCAGATATGATCCGATATGATCCAGTACAATACGATATGTACACATTGATTTGGAACTATAAGCATGTCATAATAAACATGAAAACTAAACTTTTAAACACTTAAATTGAGATCCTCAGCTTCAAGTAGGCCCACCTATAGCACCTTTTGGGCCCTTTGGGTAGCATTAATGAACTGACAAGTGAGGATTAAACATTATTACTGTCACTCCTTAATCAGCTCTCTGAAGCCTTCATTGCTAGTGCCGCTGTTTGGCTGCTAATTAGCCTAATGTGTGTAGATGAAGATTACTGTTGCTGTAGTGTTTTACCTTGTTTATCACACATCTGGCATGAATCATGTCCAACTCCTGACTTTCTGTGTGAAGAAACCCGAATTATCCAGTATATTTGCTTTTAGTCTTGCTGGCAGTGGATAGACACAATGATTTATAATACTGCTGTAAGTACCATTTATAATCATACAGATTCTGTAACATCTGTATCGATACACATATCGGCAAGGAGCGTGCAACAATATGTTGTATCAATTTTTAGAGCCTACCTCCTACATCTTTTCTTTTCATGTACGTGATCATATGTCAGTATTTTTATGCCATACATATGCATGATACTATTTGCATTTTTAAACTCAATGTTCAGTAATTAGGCTTCGGTAGATCAATGCGTTGAAGATTTTTGTTGGCGCCTATCACAAACAAAGTTAATAGAGTGGAGTAAAACATTGACTGCATGAACTGCAGAAAACTGTTCCAGTGACAGAAGAGGTTCACATTTAACATAAGCTGTATCCACTCTCTGGTACATTAATTGGTCATTAAGTGCTTGTCTTTCTCTCTTCCTCTTTTCCTTTCTTCAAATAAGAATCCTCAGTGTTATTCATTGTTGGTGTCATGCAGCGCCCAATCAAAAATGTCAGGAAGTTTGAGTATATTACAAACTTTGCTTATCCTGTGCCAGTGCCTCAGTGACACCAGGGGGTAACTAACAAATTATCAGAGGTCCCCAGGTACTGCTTATCTTTTTTGAATAGGAAAGTAGTCTGTAGAAATTTCACCTCTCACACAAGTTCACATGGATTTAAAAGCCCAGTTTCAGTCAGACTAACTCAGTTACCTTTTTCTAACTGCAAGTAAACATACTGTTGGAGCAAAGTGTAAGCATGCATACTTAAGGGGAGTCTACTTGTATCAGATCACCCAGAACAGATGTTAATGCGAGGTGTAAACAAGGCCTTCTTCTCTTTTCCTTTATCTCTTCAGTCAAAATAGGCGCTTTAACTTTTTACTCTTTGGGTCTTTCTTGTGTCCTTTCTTGGTTGCTTTCTTCTCTCTTCCTTCTCTTCCTTTTTATCTGACATGCAAAGGTTTCTGAATGGCACACATTTAGTGAGCAGCTGTTTTCATGCATGCACACCTGAAAAATTCTTGACATGACGTAAAAGAAAAAAGTAGAAATGTCTCAACAGCAGAGTCTGGCTCTGTTATATCAGTTTTTGTGTTTTCATCATTGCTATTTGTATTTTGGCAAATTAAAGGGCAATCAAATGGACAAAAAACGATGATATTGGCAAACTGATAATACAGCAGCACAGTTTAATTACACACCCAGAGATTAAAGTTGTGTACCACTTACTTTTGGTGTATCTCCTGCTGTTTTTGTCACATCAGCTCAACCCAAATTCCTGGACACAATTTACTTAAAAGATGTCAGGAATAATTCCAGATGAAGTCAGAGAGAAAAATTAAAGTTTTGGCCATGAGACATGCAGCTTATTCTGGAAATTTCTGGAAATTTTCAAGAGTTTTGTGAAGGATGAAAGCACCAACTGGCATCCCAAGTGCTTCATGTAAAACCTGCTCAGATGTATCCACGCTTGAGTTGTTACCTCTCTTTCTCTCCTCTTTTTCAGTCACCGTGCACAAGGTCTAACCATCCTCCACGTGCTGTTTTGCCTTGCTTAATCCAAAAGTATATAACGCAGATGTAGAATGTTCACGTCTTCATGGAGACACTCTGTAAAATACATGAATCAAAGTTATAACCACACACCACTAACTAACAAGAACAGGTTTGGTTTGAGCTTGTTTGCGATGTAAAAACAGGAATGTAAAATATCCACATGCACTCTTAGTGTCTGGTGGTTTTTAATAACAGGCAGTATTATAATGTCAGATAGGGACAAAACGCATGGGCTGTAAGGAGCAGAGACAACGTTTTGCACTTTGGATACACACTAACAAAAACATACTGAATGGGAGTAAAACGTCACTTTACAACACGTCACACTTTGCAAACCTCAGTCACCTCAGTAGTTTAAGGACTCCAGTCTAAAGCTTCACGTTTTAAAGAAATATACTGGAATTTAGTATCCTTTTTATCACTTCAAGTTTGTGTGTACATTTTGTGGGTTTCCTTTGGAGAGACTGTTGCATAAAAGCAGATGGTGCTTTGTATTAAGAGTATAGAGCTAGATTATTTCTTTGTTTATGGGTATGAGTTTATTCTGTCGTGTTTGTACAGCTAGCGCATGGCTATTTTCTGTTTTTATTTTTTAATTTATTAAATTTTGTGAAAGGGATGCATCCTGTATGTATATGAGGCAGATTGAGTGTAAATGTGTGCAGGAGTCTGGGCTATTCCATCAGTCAGCAGGCTTTTATACTCTTAATGTTTCTCTTTTAAGTTTAGCTCTCATCCCCTTGTTTTCTGTATTTTTTCTTGTCTTTGCTTCCTTTCATATATCACTTACAGACTTGCTAAAAAGCCTACAAAGTCCTTGCTCTGAGTGCATGTATGTGTGCAATACGGATACACATAGTTGGATGTATGTTAATTAATGTCAACTTTCTTTGAGATTTGTGTGTGCTCTTATCTCTTTTTTTGTCTTTAGAAGCTGATGTCAACAAGATGTTACTTTTCTTTTATTTTGAGGTAAACAAAGCAGAGGTAGTGACTGATTTTAGGTGATTGTAACAAAGACAGAAGCAAAGAGTGAACATGGGAAATAAAATGTGAATGTGATAATCTGTCAGCCCTTTTTTATTTGTCTTTCCATCATGCTTGAGTGAAAAGTGCTGCACCACTTCTGAGCTACACTTTCTTTAACATCATGAACAGTAAATTCCCACAACTTTAGTCCTCTTGAAGCTCTATCTCTCTGTCAAACTTTGTAAAGTAACTGTAATGGATCCTAACTGAGTTATGGTTAGAAGTGCTGCAATCGCCACACAGAGCCAAAAAACATAGACACAGGAAAAATGTTTTTCTTGTAACCCGGTTCTTATTTTCATAGCCCACACTGTTGAGTTAAACTTGACTTCCTTAAATAACCATTTGTGTTTTTAAAGGCAAAGACATTCCATCCACACGGTCTGATTCTGACTTTCTTAGCTGTCACCTGCTGAGAAAAATGTTACCAGGTCCATTCAGTACTGGCTTTAAAATACCTTCTTCACATATTTAAAAAAACAATTGTAATTTGAGCTCAGCATGTCTTTACCAGGGATGGAGATCCAAGCACACATACTGCATAAAAACTCTTATGTATTTTTAAAAAACAGGAATCAGTAATGTTTTAGCTTAAACCACTTCTGTTAATAGCTGTGCTGTCATTTTGTCTTTCCACCAAACAATAGAAAACTTGTAGTAGTATCAATAAGTATAAAATCAGATTGAAAAGAATAACTGTATCATTATCCATAAAAATGAACAATTTCCATCCCTTTCCATAAGGAAGAATCTACCTTAAAGTAGAAATAGTTGGAGGAGGATCAATTCTTCCTGTTAAACATTGTTAGTGACCCCAACAAACACTATATAGACAAAAGTATTTGGCTACACAAGTTAACTATTGAATTCAGGTGTTTCAATCAGACCTGTTGCCACAGGTGTATAAAATCAATCAGCTAGCCATGCAGTCTTCATTTACAAACATTTGTGATACACAATGGGTCGTTCTGAAAAGCTCAGTGACTTCAAGTGTGGTACTGTGATGGACGCCAGCTTTGCAGTAAGATGCTTTTTGAAATTTCATGCCTGCTGGATATTCCACAGTCAAATAACTATTATTATTAGAAAATGGAAGCATTCAGGAACAACAGAAACACAGCCGCAAAGCAGAAGACCTCATAAAACTACAGAGTGGGGTCAACTACTGCTAAGGTGCATGGTGCGTAAAGACGGCAACACTGCTGACTCTATAGCTGAAGACTTCTGAGCCTCCACTGGCATTAATATTAACTCAAAAAAATGCCCCAGGAGCTTCATGGAATGGCTTTCCGTGACCAAACAGCTGCTTGCAAGCCTCACATCACCAAATCCAATGCATCAGATGGAGTGGAGTAAAGCAAACCAACACTAGACCGTTGAGCAGTGGAAACATGTTCTGTGAAGTGACAAATCACACTTTTCTGTTTGGCAGTCAGAGAGATGAGTCTGGGTTTGGTGGATGCGGGGAGAACACTACCTGTCTGACTGCATGTGCCAACTGTGAAGTTTGGTTGGGGGTGATAATGGTATGGGGCTGTTTTTCAGGGTTTGGGCTAGGCTTCTTATCTCCAGTGAAGGGTGATCTTAATGCTTCAGCATACCAAGACAATTTGAACAATACAATGCTTCCCACTTTGTGGCAACAGTTTAGGGAAGGCCTTTTCTACCAGCGCACAAGCAAGGACTCTAAAGACATGGTTTAAGTTTGGTGCCGAAGAACTTGAGAAACATGCACAGAGCCCTGATCCTAACCCCACAGACCCCCTTTGGGATGAACGGGATGAACAAAATTGTGAGCCAGGCCTTCTCATCCAACATCAGTGCCTGACCTCATACATACGTCACAGAATGAACGGGCACAAATTCCCACAGAAACACTCTAAAATCTTGTAGAAATCCTTCCGAGAAAAGTGGAAGCTGTTACAGCTGCAAGAAGGGCGCCTACTCCATTTTAAAGTTCATGTATTTGAATACAACGGCATTACAGTCCCTATTGTCGTAATGAGCAGGTGCCCAAATACTTTTGTCCATTTAGTGTACTTTTTTTAGTAGCTCCTGGCGTTAACCAGGAAGTACACCTTTAATAGTTTTTCTCTTTCAGTATGAGAAATTTATCCATAAACCAAAACTATGGTTTACTTTTTTCACTGAGAAGTCTACAGTTCATAAAGAAAGCAACAGAGGTGGGCACAGCTGAACAGTGCCTCTCTACTTATCAAACACCACATTCCAAATTATTATGCAAAGTGGATTTTATTGTCATAAACATTCATTTTCTTTTTCATTGAAACTCATGGATGGTCTTGTGTCTCAGGGCTCTTTGGATCACTGAAATCAATCTCAGACACCTGTGATAATTAGTTTGCCAGGTGAGCCCAATTAAAGGAAAACTCTTTAAGATAGACATTCCACATTATTAAGCAGGCCACAGGTTTCAAGCAATATGGGAAAGAAAAGGATCTCTCTCGCTGCCGAAAAGCATGAAATAGTGCAATGCCTTAGACAAGGTATGAAAACAGATATTTCACGAAAACTTAAGCTTGATCACGTACTGTGAAGAAATCTGTGGCTGATTCAGAGCATGGATGGGTTCGTGCAGATAAAGGCATAATGAGGAAGGTTTCTGCCAGACAAATTCATCAGATTAAGAGAGCAGCTGCTAAAATGTCATTACAAAGCAGCAAACAGGAATTTTAAGCCGCTGGTCCCTCTGGAGTCCCACGAACCTCAAGGTGTAGGATCCTCCAGAGGCTTGCAGTCATGTATAAACCTACTATTCAGCCACCCCTAACCAATGCTCACAAGCAGAAACCGTGGAAGTGGGCCCAGAAATACATGAAGACTCATTTTCAAACAGTCTTGTTGACTGATGAGTGTCGTGCAACCCTGGATGGTCCAGATGGAGGAGTAGTGGATGGTTGGTGGATGGCCACCATATCCCAACAAGGCTGCAAGGTCAGCAAGGAGCTGGCGGAGTCATGTTTTAGGCCGGAATCATGGTAAGAGAGCTGGTAGGCCCCTTTAGGGTCCCTGAAGGTGTGAAAATGACCTCAGCAAAGTATACAGAGTTTCTGACTGACCACTTTCTTCCGTGGTACAAAAAGGACTGTGCCTTCCATAACAAAATTATTTTAATGCATGACAATGCACCATGTCATGCTGCAAAGATTACCTCTGTGTCATTGGCTGCTATGGGCATAAAAGGAGAGAAACTCATGGTGAATCCATATTTGGGTGAATATCTTACTAGAGATCAGTTCTACAAACCCAGCTGGCACACTGGGGAAAGAAGGGGAGGAGTTGCACTTGGCTTTGTTCTTAGAGACAGGTGCCAAAGTGCAGCATAAAATGGATACCTGCTCTAAAAGTCATGAATACCCTTTAAATATAACCATTTTTGACCAGCAATTCAATAATTGTAACACATGAGTCAGAACAACAATGTATTGCCATACTGATAATTTGTTCCTCACCAGCTGCTACAGTATAATTTCTGTGTTTGCGTCGTTACAGTTTAGGGATTTTACAGAGAAATCCTCAGCATGCACTTTAATTACTCACTCAGCATGTAGAACTGTAGCAATGTTTGCAACTATAACTGCTCCCTCTATCCATACTGAAAAGATGTCTCTCCTGAAGCCTGTTTAGTGGAAATGATGGGGCACAAAATCCACCGTCCTCATTCTGTGCAAAAATTCATTTCATGAAGCTCCAGCAGCCGGAGTTACACAAATTAACTGGGTCTCTTCCAAAACTACAGCAGTTGTGTTTCTGTGCTTCTCCCACTGCACAGCTAAGAGACAATGTCTCTGAAGACACATGGAAAATGATGTAAAAAAATATGACAGCTTAGAAAAGAACACAGTAGGTTGTATAGACTGAAGATGCAAACTTTATTCTCTTTGAGTGCAACATGAAAATAATTTCAATAAGGACATCCTCTGCAGCCAGTATGGACAAGTAAACATTTGCACCGATAAGTACTTCCTTTGCTCTGACAGAGTTTGGAGGATGTATATGGAAACATTCAGACTGGGGATGTCTGACCTGATCCTGATATTGGACAGTGGAGCAATGGTGACTTAAATATGCCAGATCTTGTATCTGTGATAATGGTCCAATCGATGGGGCTAATCGATGATGTTCATGGCATCTACCTACACTGATAACATACTGCACCACCACTCCAACCCCTACTGGCAATGTTTATTTGTTGACAAGCAGAGACTGGCAAAGCCGGCATGGACTTTGTGAGAAGCCAAAGAACCATGTTAAAGATGACCATGTTGACTGACATGGTACAGTAGTTAACAGATTTCATTTAAATATGACTCTGCAAGCATCTACTAAAATATCCCAGTGACATACGTATTTATACCCTTTGCAACCACATGTGGAATTTAGGTCAGGTCCCTTCCAATACTCTTGATCACTGCTGAGATGTTTCTACACTGCCCTGACAATCCAGAACAGACTACGTGCAGCCATTCCCCGATCTCTTAGGGCTGTCATGACTGCCCTCCACCATCGTGCCTGTTTGCACTGGTGTCATCAGCATGTGCACTGGAACCACATTGGCTGACTTGTGGCTGTGCATGGTTCTTCCACACACTACTGAGGCTCCAAATGAATACAATTGTTAAATTACCAACAAGTCTTGTTTCTTCAGACTTTCATCATCCCATCCACCAAACAAGAGTCAGTGTAAGAATAAGCTCTTTGGCATTGGCAGAGAAGATTTTGCAAATTTTCCATGGGTGCAACCCTCATACTTAGCTCTGCTGCTCATCCCACAAATACATGTTCCTTACAAATATGGCTCCATTTAAAGGGGAAATAAACAGGCTTTCTAATGGTATATGATCTTTTTCAAGAAGCTTTGTTACAACAACGAATAAATAATCTACCAAACTTTGCTAAATCTATCTATCTATCTATCTATCTATCTATCTATCTATCTATCTATCTATGCAGAGGATTTTTTCTTTAATTTTTCTGTTTCCAGGCAAACACAGCAGAAAGTCGAGGCTTTGAAAAAGTGATGATGTAATGCTTTATCCTCAATCAACCTCTTGCCGCTCAGCGGCAGAAGCAGCTGCAGAAAATAATGATGTTTTTTAAATTTCTACACAGAAGCCGTCAGTCGTGATAAACTGTCATCCGTCTGAAACTGGTCAATTAACATTTTTAGCACGAGCCTGATAATTAACCTCCTACATGTTACATACCAGCGGTCACGTCTACAGAGCATCATCTGTGTTTGGTTTGGTTGGCGTTGATGTATTCCTGGGGCTGATGGAGCATAAGTAGCTACTCCATCACTCCATGCATGTCAGAGGCTCTGTTGTATAAGATTGTTAAGCATTGTACCTCGGCTGTTTAAGAGCCCAGAGTAACCTAATCTTTCTTGCTTCTGAGGAAATGACTGAGGCCAAAAGAGGGGTGACAAAAGTGCTGCAGAAATATCTCTAAAGAGTCTTGTATGATGTTGTGTAAATGGATATAAATGGACAGAAGGATGCAAGAGAGGGAGGAGGAGGAGGAGAGAGAAATGGCAGAGATAAGAGCGATAGAGAGAGAGAGAGAGAGAGAGTGAAAGCAGGAGCGGAAGAAAACAGTGGAGAGGAGGACGAGGAGAGGAATTTGGAGAGGTTGAGGAGAATGTTAATCTGAGGAAGGCAGCATGGAGAGAAAAGCTCTTTTCCTCTCTAAGCCCTACACCCTCACTTCCTGTCCCTGCTGTCAATCAGAGCAGCTGAAGTGCATCAGACAAAAGACCCCCCCTCTTCCTTTTCTCCCCCTCTCAAACACCACAAACACCAGCACCAACCAGCCAATTAACTGCCTTGCTTTTAGGGCAGAGTGTAGGAAGGTTTTGAGCTGCTTCTGTATGTTCCTCATGTTCATCAGAGAGCCCTAATTAGCAATCTGTCTTCCTCCGTCTCACGTATTCAAGCAGGCACCGTTCCCGGCCCCCATCCTCACACTGACTGGCCTTATTGCCGCGGTCTAAAGTGTGGCTCTGTGGGCCTCTAACAGCGTAGCCAATTAGTGCCAGTGTCCGAGTTGGCTGCTCCTCGAACTCACTGGTGGTCCCACTGAGGGACAGAAAGGCCCCTCTGAAAGGTACAAGGCCACAAAGAACGGCCTGACAAAGACCTGTGTGTATGGGCTGCATGTCACAGCGGCACACAAGACCACCAATCTGTGAGTAAGGGTTGGCATGGCAACAGACCTTTAAACTTAGATAGGTAAACTTTCTTAATAACTCATGTTAATCCATGATTTTATGCTTGATTGTTTTTTGATACTATTGATCAGAAAAATAATGAAGATTTGATTTTTAAAACTGGCATTGATAATTATCAAAAGGAAATTATGACCACAAACAGCACATGGTGAAACACTTCAGCATAGAACAAAGGCTCCATCATCGGTCTGCAATTAAAAAAAAAAAATCACTTGTCTCACATCTTCGTAGTCAGCTTACCTGGGCATAGGCCTTTCATGGTCACTTTTCAAGAAACTGATTGTTTGAATGACGAAAAAAAGCATATTTACACTGGTTCCTACTGTAGTGTCCTACTGTAGCATGAAGTAGCTTGCCCCATTCCTAATTTACTCGCTGTTGTTTGCATTAAGAAGGGAGAGGAACAAGGAAAGAGGGAGATGAGAAGGAATCAGGAGTGTCACAGGAATATTTCTGATTTTCTTTCACCTTTCTCACTCAAAAAAGACAGTGGTGGTAAATATCCATATCCCTGTTTGAAATATAACACTTTTAATACAAAACATTACACTTCTGTTTCCCAGCATTCAAAATAAAACCGCTAGATGTCACTCTTTTAGCAAGAAGTGTCGTAAAATTCTCAGGACAGAGAATCAAATATTGAACAAATGCAGCAGAGTGGACAGCAAGCATGCAATGCCATGCTATATTGCAGTAATTCTCAACCCTTTCAGCCCGCAACCCCCAAAATAAAGGTGCCAGAGACCGGGGACCCCACTGTACCTGAAGGTGGTTGAACAGCCATGCACATTCAAGAATAGTCATGTGCAGACAAGGCTGCCCAAGAGAAGGGATGATTGAAGAGCTTTCTGGGACCCAGCCAGTACAGGGGCCCATGGATGTCAACAAAATCATGGTCCATTGTAAAATTAAGCTGTGATATCCAAATCTTATATAAAAACTGTATAATAACCACTCTTATCAAATACATTTTTTATTTATTTGTGTTGTAGTATATAGCCTTCTCAAAAATGTAAATCCCTTTTTTAAAAAAAAGAATTAAAATGGGTATAAATATGGCAACCAAAAAAGGAGATGGAAAAGGTGGTGAAACAGGATTTTAAATGAGCAGAAGACATGGCAAGAATTAGAAAAAAGAATGGTAAAAAATGAGCAACAAATGGCAAAAATTGGTTAAAGTGGCAAAAATGGGTCTAAAAGGGGGTTGAGGGGAATATAAAGGTTGCTGAAATAGGTTAAAGGTTGCAAAAATGGGTGGAAAAGTTGGTGAAATGGGATCCAAAGGTGAGAAAAAGTGGTTCAAACTGGCCAAAAAAAAAAAAAAAACTAACTGAGGCAGAAATGGGCATAAAAAGGGGTTGACAGTGGCAATAATGGGTCAACAGAGGCAACAACAGAAGTAGCGAAGACAGGCATTGGAAAGGGGCGCACAGATAGCCTAGAAGTGTAAGGCGTTACCCATGTAAGTGGACGGCCTGGGTTTGAATCCGGCCTGTGGCCCTTTACCACATGTCTCTCCCCACTCTCTCCCCTGTTTCTGACTCTACCCACTGTCCTCCTTCATGTAATAAAGGCATGAAAAGCCCAAAAATAAATCTAATATAAAGAAAAAGTGGTGGAAAGGTCTTAAAATGGGTTTAGAGTGGGATAAGTGTGCTAAAATTGGTGGGAAAAAGTGATGAAAAGGGGTTAAAATGTGGCAAAAATGGGTCCAAACTACAGAAACTTAAAATGGGTTCAAATATGGCAAATAATACTTAACAAAATAAGCTGGGGAAAACAATGATTTAGAAATGTTTTTAAGGCAACTGGCGACCCCGTCTATTTTTTTCATGACCCCCAAAGGGGTCCCGGCCCCAAGGTTGAGAATCACTGCTATATTGGACACTCACATGTTGTAGGACATGTGCCACATTTTTAAAATAAATAAATCATAATGTCAATGCTCAGAGCTCAATAATGAGTCTTAAGAGGGGCTGTCAGCATTAATTCATTAATCACAATAAGTTAAGATTCATAATTAGTAGGGGTCCACAATGTTATCGGCATAATCAGTATCAGCAGTCTGACTCTGTCTACTGTCCTCCTCTATCAATAAAGGCATTAAAAGCACAAAAATATATTTTTAAAAAATCTGTTGATATTTGAAGCTGATATATCTGCTGTATTCATTAGCCGTATGTACAAATAAGTTTGTAGTTTTAGGCAGAACCAACAGTGATACAAATAATAAACCTTCTTTGTTCATCCTCATTTCTTAAAGTGTGTTTAAGGACTTTAGTTTTACGTCTGAATGTCTGAAAAAAAAATCTGGTATCATGCATCCCTAATAATTTGTGCATTTATGTCTAATCTCATGCCTTTTATCCTCTTTCAGCACACTTTGGTTAAACCGCTGCAGTGTCCCTCTGCAGCCACAGTCCTATAAAATAAGTCCATCACTGATCCTTAATGTCTCATTTTGCTTTAAAAAAACTCAGCTAAGTGGACAAGTCATTTCATTTCCACCTTGTTTTAATGAACATTTACTCTTTCCTTTTTCCTTTTTTTATCCATAACAATTACAGCATGGCATTGCAAAAGCATCAGAGTACCAAATGGTTTGTCAAACTTTGCATGTGTGTGTTTCTGTGTGATCTCATTATAATTTAGCATCAGAGGTCCTCAATAAAGAGTCAGGCTGTATAAGCAGGTATACTTTATGATAGTGAGAAGTGCTTTAAAGGATGCTCAACTGGATCAAAACAGTGCCATTAACATTAAAAGTAGGAAATTTAAACCCTTACACGCAAAGTGTTTGTCTGAGACCAGCTGGATTGTCATATCTATCCCATAATACATAGCTTTTTTCACCCTTGTGATAATTTTTTATTTGCATTGAAACAAAGTTAACAAACAGAACTTTTGAATGTGTTACCTTTCTGTATGTGTACAGCTCTTTACGTTAAGTTAGGCCTCATTAAAATGTGGATAAGGGTTCACAGAGGACAAGGTTTGGTACAGGTTCAGCTCATCAGTAAAAAAGCAAAATACAGGCCCAGATTTATAGTTAGTTATTAGTTTTAACTGGCAGCTTACAGTTGGTTTCATCTTGTGTAATTTATAGCTACCTGTGATGATTACAGTATATAGTCATCACAGGTAGTAGTCAAATACCTCCTGCCATGAAAAGACAAACAAATATAAAGGTAAAAAACAAAGACCATATAATATTTCTGATTTGACATCATCCCATAGCAGTTAGCAAATAGTCGGTGCAGTGGTTGCTCATGCAGAATCATGACTCCTGTACAACAGTGAAGTACCCCAGACTGGCTTACAGGGCCTGAGCAGGGCACTTCAATGAAGCCGGTGTCCTCTGCCTCTGATTATCAGCACCCAGCCTTTAAACTTTACCAGCTTTGTTAATGTCTTTGACCCCCTCTGCTTTCACACCCAGAGGAGAGGAGAGGGATAAAGGGCCTGTGGGTCTCTAACTTTTCTTCCTCATGTGTTTTGTTGTGGCTGATCCTTCCTCTTCTTCTTTGGTTGTTAAATAGAGGTTAGCAAACAGTTATGAGCGTTATCACTATGCATATTGATTGATAAATACTGCCGTGTGTTTTTCTTTTTTCTCCATTAGTCCAGGCTTTTTCGTCATGTGACTATGTGTACTGGGCTTTGGCACTTAGACTGTTACCCACAAACTGTGATGCTGTGGACGAATACTGCTAACTATTATTAACACTTATTATAAAGATCTCATTATAAAGTGTTGCCTCAACTTTTGACTGTTCAGCAATTTGTTTAACCTTGATATTATGTTTTTCTTTTTAACTCATTGAGTGCCATTGACGTATATATACGTCATTTAAAAGCCAACGCTTGAGCGCCATTGACGTATATACATCAAAGTGTTTTTCGGCAGCTGGCACAAGGGGGCCCTCTCAAGCTCCCTGAGAGTAATTTTGGGGCTTCTGGGATACGTAGTCAGAACACAGAAGAGAAGATCGAAGCCACAGAGATCAGAGGTGAAGACCCTGGGGTCAAAGAGCAGAGCGATCGTTATGGAGGTAATCTAAGCTAAAAGTTCTAGGATGGACACTGGAAGAAACTTTAAACTTTTGCCTGAGAAATCGCTTACTCACTAAAACCGACACTGAACTTAATGACAGCGAATCCAGGGATCAGCGCGGTCATTTATCTGTCTATGCCGGCCAAGAGGCTAAAGAATGCCGCGAGGTCAACCTTTTGCGTCGGAGGAAAGAGGCAGCCTCTCGCCAGCTGGATGCGTACAGCGACGACACTTCAGAGATAGATTTTTCCGACCCAGACTCTGAGGAATGGCTGCCGAGTGAACGGAGCGGATCTTGTTCTCCGTCCCAGAGCGATGGATGTGAGTTAACGTTAGGAACCCACTGATTATTCAGCTAAATTTATCGAATTGAACCATCACTCATGCTCCTGTGATTTCAGAAGCAGACTTGTGAGAAGAGCAAGCCCCATGCAGTTCTACAACACCGTCTGTTGGCAGAGAAAGAGGTAAGAACAAAAAAATTCTATATTATAGATTATATATAGAAAACATATTATGTATTATATTACTTCTATAATATACAGGCAGTGCCAGGGGACACGGACATGGGCATATGGGGGTCCCGTGGAGGCTGTCCAGTTCCACAATACTTCTATCTCCAAAAATGTAAAATAAGCTTTCCTTGCAATTATGTTGTAAGATTGATGGAGTATTATACATTTATCAACAACCCGAATTCCAAAAATGTTGGGGCATGTAAAATGTAAATAAAAATAATGATTCATATTTTATTCACAATAAAACATTAACAGCATACCAGATATTAAAACTGAGACTTTTAACATTTTATTAAACATATTA
Organism: Cheilinus undulatus; assembly: GCF_018320785.1. Classification (NCBI taxonomy): domain Eukaryota; kingdom Metazoa; phylum Chordata; class Actinopteri; order Labriformes; family Labridae; genus Cheilinus; species Cheilinus undulatus. The sequence goes on along the minus strand of NC_054869.1, from coordinate 41,429,118 downwards.
GCTCATTTTGTGTTCGATAGCAGTAACACATATCAAAAAAGTAGGGCAGAGGTTCACAAATCTGTGAAAAACTGCATTTAAAAAAAATTGAGGAACAATTTCAGAAAAAATGCAAAGACTTTGAATATTTTACTGTTAACAGTGCATGATATCAAGACAAGATTCAGTGAATCTGGAGAAATCTCTGTGTGCAAGTGATAAGGCCAAAGCCAGGGCTGAATGCTTGTGATCTCTGGGTTCTCAGGTGGTACTGCATTAAAAACAGGTGTGATTCTGGACTGGAAATCACTGCATGGGCTCAGGAACATTTCCAGAAATCACTGTCACAGAACACAGCTCACTGTACCATCCAAAAATACAAGTTAAAGCTGTATCATGCAAAGAAGAAGCCATATGTGACAATGATCCAGAAACACCACCATCTTCTCTGGGCTGAAGCTCATTTAAAATAGACTGAGGTCTGTGGTCAGGGGACTCAGACACCTGTACCCTCACTTGGTGGGCGGGCTGTAAAGACTATAAATGGGAAGTCACACATCACACATCCACACATAGGGTTAGGACAGTCCAGAGTTGTAGAGGATGAATGACAAAAATCAGAAAGGAAAAAGCAGTAAACAGCTTTATTTCAGCTGAAAGTAATGTTTTATAATAACTAGATCTTAATCATGTTAAACACGGTTAACACGCATTGGCTTCATTTTTTAAGACCGGAGGTTGCCGCTTGACTGAACCAGACTGCTCGGTTGAAATTACCAAAATGGTAAACAAGGCCCTGTCCCTACTTTTTAAAAATATGTTGCTGCCATCAAATTCTCAATGGGCTTGTATTTTTCATGAAATGGTAAAATGTCTCAGTTTCAACATCTGATATGTTGTTTATGTTCTATTGTGAATAAAATATGGGTTTATGAGATTTCCAATTGAATTTGTTCTGTTTTTATTTATTTTGGTATTTAGGGTTGCTTAAGCAGCTTTTACAACAACAGAATAAATTCTGTCATCTTCACTGGTTTTTGATAAAAATATAAATTGCATGTAAACGTCCATTTAGAGGAAACACTGTCACAGCTGACATCTGTACCCAGATGGCACTATTTCTGATTGTGTCCTCTATTATGTAGCTTTGTGTAAAAAGCCACAAAGCAACGACAAACATACAAACATGGTGGCTTTTCGTTTGATGTGTGAGGAAAGTGACAGCAGACAGATGCACAGATAACAGATGCAAACAGGTTTTAATTTAAATGCTCACATGGACCTTCTCTCTATTTTGAATATCAATAGCGCTAGATAGTAGATACATGCTCTCTCTCACACACACAGAGATAATTGGTTACGTAGGGAACAGAGCCAGCTTGCACCTCTCGTTGCCATGGTAACCAGAGAGACTGTTTTTTTCTAGAAGCACTTACTCACATCCCGTCTGTTATTCACTTGTTTGTTCATTCATTCCTCCTTTTAGCCGTCTTTATACAACTCTCTCTCTCTTCCCTTTCAACTCGTTTCCATTCCCACCTCTCCTCCAATAAGATGCCCTCTTAGCATGCATATGCAAATGAGGCAGACTTGAAACCAATTAAAAAGAATTGAATAACGAGCAGCATTGTGTCCTCATGTCGGGCGCTCAGATAGCAGCTGAGACCCTCTGACACAACATCTAATGCGTGTATCATTCACATCAGGATGTCTCTCTCTTCTCACCGTGGCTTTTTTCAAAGAGCTTCTTCTTTTCTTCGCAGAACGGAGACTAATTTGATCATTTTATCCGTAAACGCTGACTCCTTTTTTGTAACTTCCATCCAAAACACTGCATGCTTTTATTTATTTATTTTACCTCCCATCTGTTTCTTCTCCTTTCCTGTCTCATCTCTTTCCTCGACTTCCCCCCTCGACGTCCTGCAGCGCTCTCCAGGGTGTATCAAGTTTTCATTGGCCAACAAAGCAGGAAACAGGAAGAACATATTGCTCCATAGACAGAACTCTAGAGATACTGGATGGACAAACACACAGACCGTACGCACACACCTCTGCATCAATAGACCTGCTGTTTAAGAGCATCAATGCTGTCTCCCTGCAGAAAAATAGCACAAAACAAGTCAAAGATGGAGAGCAGGATATCATTTATGGACAGTTTTATTGTTACAGAGGGCTTATTTTATTGTTTTTTACTTTTATTTGTCTGCACACCAAAGACTGATTGGCAGCTTATCATTCAAGTCCCTGTAAAGCAAAATCCAAAACTTTTGTAAACACACAAGACATGTAAGATGGCAGTAAACATGGGAAAACACTGAGATCTATGTGTGTATGTAGTGACCCAGGACATCAGCAGTCACTTTAGGAATTACCCTGCCTTCGTAATGTTACAATATAAAAATCACTGAGCAGTTTCTCAAAATAGCTGTTAGCTGATGCCAGCTTAATGCTGTGTTTTTGTTCATCGTGAGGTAATTTTGCCAATACCAGCCACTCTGGTCTAAGGGTCATTAAAAGTATCAGAAAGATTTGTTACAGTCTCTGCTCTGGCACAGAGCCAGGCAGCCTCACTCTAGCCAGAGTTCATGGTAAGGTCAGGGGGCAGGCTACATGCTGAAGTGCTTGTCTATTTTTTATTTGAACCAGGCACGGCAGGAACAAACATCTTACCTGTTGAAGGTGTTTTTAATCCATATTTCACTTGTCTTTAATCCTGGACAGTGTTGGGGTTAATGCGTTACAAATAAATCTGTTAGAGCAGTGGTTCTCAACGTTTATTCAGTGATGTACCCCTCTGTGAAATATTTTTTCAGCCAAGTACCCCCTAAATAGCGCAAACTTTTTTTTGGCCAAAAGAAAGACATCAAACAGTGCTGCTACAGGCGTCTGATTGATCAGACTTTGTAACTGATAGACACTTTCATATTTTATTTTATTTTATTTTTGCAAACATTTTAAATGTTAAAAATACATGACTAAATTCATGGCAAACCCTATCATCACTAAATGTGAGTATTCAAACTATTTAGTGAAAACAGTGACTGGACAGCAGTGTTGGGGGTAACAAGTTACAAAGTAATCCATTAGAGTACTCAGATTACTTTTAGGAGTAACGAGTGACATAATGTGTTAGTTTTACAATTCAAGTAATCTCGTTATTAGTTACATTTTCATAAAAGTAATCTGTTACTGAAAGATAAATTTCCTCCAAATTTCCTCTCGCTTCAAAAAGAGAGAAAGAAAAAAAGAAGCTCCTTGAAGCATCTGCTCTGTTTGTCCTTCTCTCTTCCTGTAGTCACCTTGGCATGTGCCAGCGGAAGGTAACATTCTGTGCCATTACGTGCGCATTGTTAGCTTGTTGAGCCACTGAGATAGATACTGAAACAGCAGGCCACTGTGCAATTATTATCTTCATTGTGATGGCTTTTTGGGTGAAAGGGACAAGAACAGCATCCTGGTGAAACGTACGTTTAAAAGCTCCGTTTGCTTTCATGGAATCAGCTGTGCAGCTGTTCCAATTGTGTGCTTTTATTACGCACAGCATTTGAGTGATTCTGTCTGCCTCTGCTCAGCTTGTCTGATTGTGAGCATGTTAAAGAGCTGTAAAGGTTTTCCTGTCTGTTAGAGGTTTTCTCAGGCTGCAGAGATACAGATTATGGGCTGTAAATTATGCTGTACGTTGGCATTACAGTCTGCACATTTAAATGCAGACGTGTGGTCGTTATCTGTCATTTTTGCAACCACAAAAAAACCCACAAATTACTTTTCTCAGTATGTAACGCAGTAATCTAATGAGTTAGTTTCAAAAGTGACACTACCCAACACTGCAGGACAGGCATACAACAGTTTAAAACCATCAGTGTGCAAAACACTGCTCGGCTGCAGTGACCGCTCTTCAACTATTTGGAAATAACAACAGAGGACTGGAAAGAACAAAAAACCTGTAAAAAAAAAATAAGTGCATTATAGAAAGACAACTTAGTGCCCCTTTTTGGGATTATAATAAAGGTCTACTCTCAAACTGAAATCATGAACTTAGTTATAGATCAGCATTTCTTCACAAAAATAAATCATCAACCTTTCTATGAATGGAGTGATTGTGAATACTACAGTCATGTGCTCGTGTGGGTCCAACCATCCTGACATGTGGGAGACTCAGGGGTTTTAGTGTAATTACATTTAATAGCCTACTAAATATTAAATTCTGTTTTTATTAACTTAAGGTCCTTACACAACAGATTCAATTTTTTCTTGCAAATAATTTGCACAAAATATTTATTATCATGTAGCAAATCAATGCAAGCTTCCACCCCAGCTAGAAATTACGGCAGATGTTTTTTCTAAACCAAGGTTGATTTTTTTCAAAGTTTCACTCTGACGAGTGCACATCAGTACACTTGCTGGTGCCAAGTTTTTAGGCAAACAGAGGAGCAAAAACGTCCTCCTCTCAACTCTGCATCTTTGTACTCTTTTCATATCTGTCTGTATCAGTGCTTGTGGTTTTTGCCTTACGTAGCCTGGTAAGAGAGGGAGACAGGCAGCAGGCAGCCCGACATGTCCATGTGAATGTGAAAGCGCTACTCGTAGAGATGCACACAAGTCATTTTTTGCAAGTCCAAGTCAAGTCTTTGAGTCTCAAGTCCCCTATGGTCATAATGAGTGTAACATGAACTTCTTCTGACATCCAGTCTGCTTAGACCACTGCATGGTTCTATCTAAGGAATTTAAAGCCTGTGCTGTATTATCATCAGCTCAGGTGAGATCGCCATTGTTGTATTACTTGTGGCCAGCTGGCCACAGCATTCACATGCATATGCTTACATATGACTAGAGCTTGATGTTTTTTCTTTCAGTGTTTTTTTCACACCATCCACTGTGGCTAATGGTTACTACTCAGTGTTTCCACTGGAATAACATGAGTAATATAAGCTCTCCTCTTAATAAAACTCTTCTCTGTGTACATAAGAAGCACTATAGAGGCATGTGCCATACTTCACTGCTCTGATTGGCCCGTAAAGATGTGACGGACAGAACATTCATCCAATCGCCCTCCAAGTTTTTTTCAAAGGCTCTGTCTTTTCCCAAACCCTGTATATTGAAGGTTTTCCAGACATCCATCTGGCGTGTCAGGTGAACCCAACACTGGTCCTGGATGATTAAAAGAAGTGGACTGTTATTTTAATCCCTCACGTATGTACCCGATGATAGACACATATTATTCTGGCAAAGTGTCACATTAAGTCTCCAATGCATCATTGGAGACTTTTATTTTGAAGAGCATCTCTGTTAAAGAGTATTTTCAGCAGCAGTTAACAACAAAGATGTCTCATAAACAAGAGAGAAACAAAACTTTACAGAACTCAGGAATATCATTAGAAGTAAATATTGAGTTAAATACAATATGAGACAATAAGACGGAGACTTTGTGATTGTTTCTCTGGTGGCTTAAAAAAGAGTTGTAATAGCAGCATAGCAGACAGATGATTCCTCTATTCGGGTTGAAGCATTTTTTTTTTTAATTTGAGAGGATCTTCCTACTTGTGAGTGGGTGTAGCTTCAGCGCATTTATCTGACACCCACGCCATCCTGGAGCAGATATAACTGCCTTATTTTGCATGATTTTGAAGCTTAATTTTGTATGCATAGATATTTTTCATGACTGAAATTTAGCCTGATGGTTCTTAACATAGCGGCCTGTCATACATCAAACCTAAAATACATGTTTTTTATCACTTTACAGGAACTTCAATGTCTGAGTTTAATTAAAAACACATGATGGAAATATCAGACATTTTCTCTGATCTGATCACCTGTTTGTACTCTGGTGTCTCCAGAGAGAGAAGCACTGTGAGCATCCTAGCAGTCTTATTATATATATTAGTATATTGCCAGCCAATAATATCTAGCATATCAGCATTCTGAGCAAAATTTAATGAAAATGCAGCACCTTCAACTGTCACCTTAATAAACAAACTTCATGGGTGTCTGCATAAGTCTTCTCCTGCTGCTGCTTAGTCCTTCACATGAAGCAGCTGTTAAAATCCCCCAGACTTCTTTTTAGTCCCTTCATTCAACATTAAGCCAGTGTTGAAATCTGTGTTGAAATTCTTTTTTGTAATCCAGCAGATTAAAGCCTGTGAAGGCTCATTCATGCTCCCTTTACGTACGAAAATACATTTATACATTTACAATAATACAACCATCACTGCATACTCACTCAGCGTCTGTTAAATTGGGGTGAATGTAAAAAAACTTAATTCACTTAAACTCACTCTCACACTGAGCCGGTGCTCTTGTAATTGTCTGTCTCTAAGCCCAGGTGAGCTGACATCATATTTATTTACAGTTCAACAACTGACATTTGTTTCTGCGATATTTCCTCAGTTTGAGCAAGTTTCACTATTTTCAAATTTTTCTTCTTTCTTGTGTTGTGCTGCTTTGGCTTGAACTGTTGCCTACATTGCTCAATACTGCCCCCATGATTGGCAGTGGTATTACAACGTGTGGTTCATAAACTTCAAGAGAAAAGACAAAAAAATGCACAATACCTACAAGACTCTGTTCGTATCCATATGTGTTGAGAACGTAGAGCATATAAGCTTCATAACATGTGGGTAACTGTGGCTTATTAGATGGAGTCGACCGTTTCTAAATCAGAGGGTCAGAAGGGTTCAATTTGAAGCTCCTACTGCCACATGCTAATGTGTGTTTGGATAAGACACATAAAGGGATATTTCGGGAGTTTTGAAGTTGGGTCTTATGAGGTAATTGGCTATAGTAGTGGCATTAGCCTCCAGTGATATCTGTGAAAGCTGATCCTGTGGTTATTATAAGCTCAGATATCCGCAGCATAATGGCTGTAGATGTGAACATTTTATCCATGCAATGTAACGAGTGTTACATAAAAATGGGCCAAGACAATATGTTGGCTCGCCTGTATGCTGTGTCAGAAATGCTCAACCCCCCCCCCCCCAAAAAAAAAAACAACAACCCTGTGTCAGGCACTAATTTATGATGCAGCTTTCGGCATTTTGTCTCCTTTCGCATCTGCATGCTGATATACTTTGACCAGTGTTGTGGGTCTGTGGGCTTCTGCAAAAATACATATGTAGGCCACTGCAGTTTAAAGAGGCAGATCAGATCAAGTTACTGAGGCCAAAAAAGTTGGAATGAATTTACTCTTTCATAGGGTTGAGTATTGATTGAGATTTTTCTGATACCTGTGCTAAATCAATGCTTTTAAACTTGTACCCATGCTGAGACAGTGCCTGAACTGATCATTTTAGGAGGAAAAAAATGATAATGGTCAATGGCACCAAAAACACTCTTATAAGAGCAAAAATCCGCTATGAACAAATTAATTCAATTGACTAATAAAACCTTACACAACTATAAATTGTGTTTACCCTACCCGCTACACTTAATTTTTGGAGGACTTATTTTTGTCTTTTAAATGTACTAGCCCTACTAAAACATGCAAATGTCCCTAAACAATTCAAAGTTCTCATTTTTTCATACTACTTTGTTCAATGTTATTTAAGTAATTTTAAGCAATTTAAACCATTAGGTTAAATAATATTAATACATAATTAAAGCTGCAAGCAGTGATAACGGGTCTGTTGCATGTTGAGGTGTTTTGCGAAAGCGGATACGTAGCAACCGTTGCATGCCAGCAGCATGGCACGCTGCACGCATGGGTTATGTGAGCTTTGCAACACTCACACTGTCACAGAAACAGAGGGTGATACCCGTCATTAATTTCCAGAGCTTGCCATTATTTTGGCAGTAAAACTAATGGGAAGGAGGCATGCACCCTGAAAATTTTGAATGCAGCTCCAAATTATAAACAGTTCACTGTATTGTCATTTTCACAGCTCCTCTTTCTGCTCTGCTTGGCTCAGCCACTGTTTCTCTATCTCTCTCTCCGGCATGCTTGCAGCCTCGCTCCCTCTCCCTCATGTGCGCGCTCACTCCACAGGAGAAAAATGACCGAGTGGCTAAAAGCATTAACTGAATGTTCCAATCATTGGTATTGAAGATCGACCAGAAGAGCAAATAGAGAGCTCAAGATGTGTACAAGTTTGTTTCATCATTTTCGTCAATGCTTTTATATCTATTTATATCTCCTCTCAAGTATGAAAACAGTCTTCAGCAGCAAAGATTATCACTCATGGAGATGTGCAACTCAAGTATGAAAATGGTCTTCAGCAGCAAAGATTATCACTCATGGAGATGTGCAACTCAAGATGGGAAAATGGTCTTCAGCAGCAAAGATTATCACTCATGGAGATGTGCAACTCAAGATGGGAAAATGGTCTTCAGCAGCAAAGATTATCACTCATGGAGATGTGCAACTCAAGATGGGAAAATGGTCTTCAGCAGCAAAGATTATCACTCATGGAGATGTGCAACTCAAGATGGGAAAATGGTCTTCAGCAGCAAAGATTATCACTCATGGAGATGTGCAACTCAAGATGGGAAAATGGTCTTCAGCAGCAAAGATTATCACTCATGGAGATGTGCAACTCAAGTATGAAAATGGTCTCCAGCAGCAAAGATTGTTGCTGGTAGAGATGTTCTACTCCAAATGTGATGTCTCAGAGAAACTGCAGCTAGCTTTAGCCTGTGTGTTAAGTCAGTTGGACAGGTAACTGGCCTGGAGTCATGAGGTTGTTGGTTCAAATCTTCTGTGGACTTTTGAAGCTGCTGGTGTAACTTGCTGACTCAGGAGTAAAGAGGACTGCCATAGAGTTGGAAGGTTGTGGGTTTGATTCTTGGTGCATTTTTAAGTCCAGTCCCAAAAAGCAGAGATCAGATCCTCTGATAAACATGAGCAGGTGTGTGTCTCAGTGGTTTAGTGGAAAAGCCAACTGACTGTGAATCAGGAGTTCACAGGTTCAAATCTTACCATGGGTTCAACTATTTTAAAAGTCTGAGTCCAAATCTAGACTTCAGGAGACCTGGACAGGAGTTGGCCTTTCAAATCTAACCAATGTCTTTAAGTTTTCAATATTTGAGTCCAAATAAAGAAGGAAAAGCCCCTCTGAGGCTCTACTGAATGTCTGGCTCTGTAGCCTAAAGAGATAGTGGACTGACTCAGAGTCTGGAGGTTCCAGGTTCAACTCCCATCTTGGTCTCAGTGAATTTTAAAGCCACATCCTGAACAAAGAGGATAAATGCGCCAGGAGAAGAGATGGTAGTGTGAAAGGTATGGCGGCGGTGGCACAGAGAACTGGACTAGACCAGTTCTGCACAGGGATGCTGGGGTTCAAACCCCACTGTGGCTGGTACCTGGATCAAGGCATACCTGGTGGGGAAGGGGGGATGCGGCGCAGCGCCCCCCTGGGGATCCGTCAGAGATGTAAGTAGGGGGTTATGCAACAAAAACACAGACACAGCAGGACTTTTACAGGATGGAGTCTTTATTTTCATGCATGGCTGATCACTAAGCCCCCCTCCATGGGGGACTTCATCTCCTCCACTTTAGAAACAGGAAATACTTACCATGGGCTCCTCCAGGGTCAGGGTACCAAAGTATCATTTATTTTGAAAGGGCATTTGAACGTACGGATATCAGGAAAACGGACAACTTCACTTGTTTTTCGATTTGTGTCCAAAATCAAAAAATCAGTGAAGTTGTCCGTTTTCTTGATTTCCGTACGTTCAAATGCCCTTTCAAATTAAATGATACTTTGGTACCCTGACCCTCCAGGCCCTTCAGGTCCTCTCTGGCCTGCTCCCTCTGCTCACTCAGCAGCCTGCAAACAAAAACCACATGAACTCACATTCAACATAAATAAACATATGGATGAGTCCTTTACTCACATGAGTTTCTGCATCTTGGCGTCCTTCTCCTGCTCTTCAGTCTTCAGTTTGTCGTAGTCTGACATCATCCTCTCCTGCTCCAGCAGCAGACCCTGGTTCAGACTGAGAGGAGACGCTCGCTAAGCTCTGATTGGGCGGTTTTCAACGGCAGAGTAACTGGAGAAATGTCAACAAACCACATTAACAGATTCATTTTGTTCATCTGGTTTCTGGAAATTTCTCCAGTTATTTGGCTTCAAAAATGGTACAAGGCAGAACATTCCTGAAATGATAGACCTTTACATCAGTGGGTCCTAACCTTTTTTCTTTGGGGTCCCTCTACTCTAAACACTCTAAAGCCCCCCAGGACAATCTCTGAAAAATTAAACATCATTTTTAATTGTTTTATTGACTAAATCCCAGTCAATAAATATCTGCATATAAACTATCCATTATTACAACGGCATTTAAAGCCACAATAAGAATACCACAATGAGAAGGTTCAGTCAATTTTTAAGTAACATCTCAAAAATTTCTAATATAACAAGTCATAAATTTACCAGAAAAAGAAAACTGGAAATTTATGTCAACTAAAAGGTAGAATTTTTTGTCACGATAAAATCCAAAAGAGCCACGGAAAAAGAAAATGACAAGAGAAGAAGCTGTTTTCCTTCCATAAGTCCTACAGTTGATCACCTAATCAGGAGATTTTTCTTAGTAGGATTGATCAGTGAGGAAATGATCCAAGAATGATCACATTATCATTCTTCCCCAGACTCTGAAGAGACATTTCTATTCCCTGTTTTCAGTTTGGATCCTTGTAAATTCACTAGTTTAGGATGTTCAATTCTGACATTACAAACTTGAAATTTTAAAGTGCATGATGAAATAATTTAGGACTTTTGAACTAGAACATTCTGAGTTCAGGTTCTTGAAAAAATACGACTTTATCATCTCAAAAATGTACTTTTAAATGTCACCTTTTTCCATGAAATGTACAGATCCTGTTTATTTTGTTTGACCTTTTAGAGGGCTCTAATACTTCCTCTTACATTTTCAATCATGACTCTATAAATAAAAGTCCATTATAGGCGCCCCCCCCAGGGGTGCCTGGACTCCAGGTAGGGAACCTTGACATAACAACAATGTAACAGGTGTGTGTAGACTTTTAGAGCCAGTGTAAAGCCAGACTACAGTCGTATGCAGCTAAAAGTTCCTGGCTCAGTAAAGAGGAGTGGTACGAGGATTTTACATCCTTCCTCATGAGGATCACACACAGCAGACAGGCGTAATGACTGTCACTACTTTGTTTTGAAAAAACAATAAAAAACAAACTTTAGGATCATTTAGACCAGCATAAAGTGGTTCAATGAGAACCAATCAAATCTGTGGAAATATCCTAGATCTAAAAAACATCAAACATGAATAGGTGTGTTGATTTTTCTACTGCTTCATTCGTCTCTGTGGACTTAAAGTCTAAATTTTAGGCCCGGTTTAGTCAGTTTTAGACTAAATTCCAGATCCAGTTCAAGTCTTGTCACAGACAGTTATGAGTCTGAATGAGTATGAGTATGAGTATCTCTGAATGAGAATGAGTGTGGCTTCATTGGGATGGTTTTTGGCTCTTTTATGTCTTCATTTCAAATATTTTTCCCCAGAAAACCTTAAAAAAAACTTTCACCTCAGGAATGATCCCTATCAAGTAACATTAATCAGTTTGTTTCCACTCTTATACAGGAGGCTTTAATTGTCAACCTTTATTTTTTATCTTAGTTTTTTTCATTACCCTTATTTCTAATTCTTCTCCCTTTTTTTCCTTTTTTTGGACACTTTTAATCCATTTTTGCTGCTTTTAGTCCATTTGTGCCACTTTGTCTTGCCAATTTTGTAGTTTTTGCCACTTTCATCCTGCTTTATGCTATTTGCAATTCTTTCCCCTTTTTGGCAATTTTTTGGCCATTTTTTACCCATTTTAAGCTGCTTTTAGACATTAAATAAAACTTTTTACATTTTTGTCACTCTTTGCAGTATTTTGCCCATTAAGTAACTTTTCACCAATAATTTACCACATTTTTGCCACTTTTTGACTATTTAACTCAATTTTCACAATTTTTTTTACCAAATTTTTGTCGCTTTTTACAATTTAAGTCACTTTTCAAAAATTTTTTATAGCCCATTTTGCCACTTTTTGCCCCTTTCAGTCACTTTTAAATATTATTTGTGACAGTTTTTATCATCTGTACCTCCTTTAAATGTCACTTCTCACCCATTTTTTGCCATTTAATTCCAATTTTGCACCTTCTCACCAATTTTTTGGGGGCTTTTTGACCTTTTTAGTCATTTCTCACAATTTTTTACCACATTTTTGCCACTTTCTGACCATTTCAGTCACTTTTCATTAATTTTTTTCTACATTTTTGCCACTTTCTGACCCTTTTAGTCAGCTGTAACTCCTTTTTTAATGTTACTTCTCACCCATTTTTGCCACTTTACACCCATTTTTTGCCATTTTATTCCAATTTTGCACCTTTTCACCATATTTGCTGGGCATTTTAATCACTATTCATTCATTTTAACCATATTCTGCATCTTTTTGCCCATTTTAGACACCATCCACTATTTTTAACCACATTTTTTCAGCTTTTCACCATTTTAGTCACTTTTCACTATTTTCTACCACATTTTTGGCGCTTTTTGCCCGTTTTAGTCACTTGTTACTATTTTTTACCACATTTTTGCAGCTTCTGACTACTTTTATCATCCATAACCCCTTTTTAAATCAATTTCCCCCCCATTTTTGCTACTTGTAACCTAGTTTCTGCCATTTAATGCCTATTTTTCGCCTTTTCACTAATTCTGTTTCCGCTTTTTGGCCATTTTAGCCACTTTTCACTATTCTTAGCACATTTTTTGCTGCCTTCTGACCATTTTTGTTATCTTTAACTCCTTTTTTGACACTTTTCACCCAGTGTAGCCATTTTATTCCAATTTTGAACCTTTTTACCATTCTGCTTTTTGACCATTTATGCCTCTTTAAATCCATTTTTGCCACTTTTCACCACTTTAAATGTGGCTACTGCAAAGGTATTTTTCATCAATTTGGCTCTTTGGTTGAGCACTTATCAGTAACACTGGTCTAAATAATTAGTATTCTTATTTTACTGCAGACTTTATTTAACCTCAGATACCTCATGCCATGTGTTTTTTCTTATGTCTGTGGTCTCTAACGTCTTTAAAAATGTAGTTTGATTTTAAACAATCAGACTTACTCTATGAGCTCGTCCAGCATCCTCTGCTTGTCTTTGATCTGGTGTCTCAGTGGGCTCAGATGTTTGTGGTGAGCCTCTCTGTGGTTCTCCAGCTGCTCCTCCAGAGATTTCTGTGCCACAGAGACACAAAAACATTCAGCTATTTCACATTTCTGTAACAGAGATTGTCAGTGACGTGTTTCCTCCTCACCTTTATGTCCCCATCCCCATCGTGTCTGCCGATGTCCTCCTTCTCCTCTCCTGACATCTCGTGTCTTTTCTCTGATGCAAAAACAAAGAGGAAAATTCCATAAAGTTAGCCTGTTTTTACTTGAGCTAAGATGTTTTAATGGTTAATATAAATGTGCGAACCGTGAGCCTGCAGCTTAGCGAGCTCCTTGATGTGAGTGTCCTGGCTCTCCTCCAGCTGTCTCTTCTTCTGCTCCATGTTCTGCATGTAGTCCGTCAGAGACTTGATCTTGGCCTAGTGCTGCACAGACCACACAAAAATGTGCTGTTTGTGCTGCTCACTTCCTCTTAACATGTTCCCATTTTTTAAATATCTATTTATTTTGTGGTTGACTGGCACTAGGAAACAACCCAACCTCATCTGTCCACACAAACATTTGTGTGTCAGCCATGTTTGTCTGTTGACACCACCAGGAGGAAGGGGGTGTGCATGCATGTGTTTCATTGTCAGTCACACTGCCACCTACTGGCCTGGCATGCATACTACAGCAGTTTCAGGCACATTAGTGGATCTGATTGACATTTAAACACCAAACCTTAAAAAAAAAACAAAAAAGAAAAGGGATTCTGTTCTCAGAGGATAGTTTTTGTGTAAAAATGGCTGTAGTGATAATTATGCTAAATGTGCTGCTTTTTGACCACAAAAATTAAAATGGCAGACTTCCTGTTTGTTTTACGGTATGGGATCAAAAGGCTTTTTTGTAGAACTTAAAATGATGAATAAGCTCAAGAATTTTCAAAATCCTCAGATAATCCTGCTGCAGGGGCTGAATTTTCAAATTACTGTAGGGGGCGGTACTGAATCAAAAAGCCACGCCCACCAACAATCATCCTATCAATCATCTCATTTTGCTACTGGGTGTTTTTCTGCCCAGTTTCATGGCTTTACAAGTTTTATAAGCACTAGATAATTCTACATCCTGTTCGTGGCGAATGAAAAATTGTCACTGCCACACCATTTTAGGTAAGGACTTGACCTTCAAATTTGAGTAATACCAACCTTGAGGGATGTGCCTGGGCTAATTTCAGCAGGATTTGGCTAATCTTGTAATAAATAGAATTTTTTTTATGAGCATCAGCCACTTTTATCACATGATGAAACATTTCAATTTAAGGGGCCGCCATGGCCACGCCTTTTGACTAATGAGAAAATACTGAATAATTTTGGACCTAAGACGTCTCTTCTTGCTCTACACCAAAGATCAAGAAGTTTGGATGAATGCCCTCGGACGAGTACGTTCAAATATGACCCCTAAAATAGGCCTTGTTTGACCAAAAACTTCAAAATGGCCAACTTCCTGTTTGACTTATGATATTGGTCCAAGAGGATTTTTTTTGTGCCCTGACATGACACATCTGCACACACATGTTCAAAATCCTAGGTTAAACCTGCTAGGGGGGACTGAATTTTTGAAATGTTCTAGGGGGCACCATTGAGCCAATCGGCCATGCCCACCTACAAAATGAATATCATTAATCTCAGAATGCCAATGAGATTTTTTTATGTCAAGTTTTACTGCTCTAGATGTCTTATAACCATTTGAAAAATCTACTTCCTGTTTCATGCCAAACAAAAAATTGCCATGGCCACGCCCTTTAACAAAGATCTTTGACCATTGTATATGTGTAAGGCCAACTCTTTGGGAACTGCCTGAGTGAATTTCAGAATGATTTGTCCAAACCATGTAGGTACTGCAATGTGAAATTCAGGAGTAGTGACTTTCTGTTGCCAGAGGGTGGCGCTGTACAATTTTTCAAAATTTTAAGTATGGGTGTGTTCTGTGGCCTGGACTGTTATGAAGCACATGAAACCTGTCTCAGATACGTCCAGATATACTAGAGTTATGACTGTTTAGATATTTTTGGCAAGAAAAAATGGCGACTCTTGACTTTGTCGCCCCACCGAGGCCACGCCCTCTGACGAAAAGTCAATTTTATTTTTTCACAAAGCTAAATCCAATTCTTTAGTCCTTCCTGACACGAATTTGAAGTGGATATTTGGATAGTTTTTTTAAACTGTAGCTTGTACTATAAACCTTGACATTTCCTGTCACCACTAGGTGGCACTTTGATCTGTAAAAAATCTGACCATATGAATGGGTGCAGGCCATGACCATCAACATTCATGAGCATTATTAGTCCAATCGGACAATGCACAGTTGAGTTATAAACTACTTCCTGTTTACCAAAGAAATATGCAAATTTGAGGGCTCGCCATGGCCACACCTTTCGACTAATGAGAAAAGCCGATTAACTTTTCATCATCTATGTCTCATGTAGCTCTGTGCCGAAGTACAAGTTGATTGGATGAAATCCCTCAGAGGAGTTAATCCAGATATGACCCCTGGAAAAGGCCAAAAACAGCCCCTTTTTTGCATATTTATTCAAAATGGCGGATTTCCTGTTGGAGAAAGAGTGTAGGCCCAAGAGGCTTTTTGTAGATCTCCCCAAGCCGGACCTTCACACAAAAGAAAAAAAGGATAAGTGCATTTTTTGGGTGAGTTGAAAAAAACCCCACCAGGACTGCAAATGAAAAGTAATCCAGTTTGAGTGATGGCAGTTAATGAAGAGATGAAAAAAGTGACAATAAGTGATAAGAAGCTGAAAGGAGAGAGTCAAAGTCAAGGAAACAATGAAAGTAAAAGGTGCTGAGAAAGAGAAGAAAGGAAGTGACAGCTCTTTTCTCTCGTGTCAGCTTTCTGTCAAAGAGAGAAAGAGAGAGAGGGTGAAAGAAAAGACAGAGAAAGAGACAGCAGCCTCTGATAGTCCTTTGTCAGCGTCCAGTCAGACCCCAGACCCCAGCGACTCTGGGACGCCGATAGATGGACGCCAGCGAGGTCAGCAGCTGTAACCTTCAGTTTAACCCAGGGACTCACTGCACTAAACATGTATGCATTTAACACAAAGACACACTTAACTCGGAGCATAAAGTGTACTAAGTTCATGGTGGAGTACACATGGTTCTAATAATGGTGGTTAAAAACAAAGTGAGCAGCGATGATAGATCCAGACAGAGACAGACTGGCACACTCTGTCTCTGGAGGGTGATTAATGTGTGAGTTAAAGAAGCTCTGACTGCTATAGATATGAGTGAAACGATCCGTCTACATCCCACTCACTGCACCACACAACTAAACACACTAACAAGCAACAAATTCAACACTGATTCATAAGAAAAATAATCCTTGATGCACAGAACAGAACCAAAAGAAGTGAAAAATTTAAGCGTGTAAAAACTGATGTAAAAACTTTCCACACATGTACAATAGCTACGTAATTTTCAGAAATTTTCAACGTGGGCTGCATATGGTCAAATTTTCAAACCCAGCCCTGCCAGACTTAAGGGGAAATTTATGAAAATCAGTGAAAATCAGTCATTGAATGCAGCTATTTTTAGGAAAAATCTTCAGCAGTGGGCAGAAGAAATGATGTTTATTTTATGACACAGACGCTCCACCACTAGAACAACTCAGACGGGATCATCCACTCTAATGCAGTTGATGTACATAAGGCTAACGCTAACAAAACTACATTAGCTATTTAGGTAACATCACTAAAAACTGTACACCTTTTATAATTTTGCAAATTTGTGCATGTAAGTTGTAGAGCAGTTTAATCCATCTATCCCACATGGGCGATGAGTTCGCTGAGCAAGACAGTGTGGCGTTCCCAGTATCTGAGCGTGTGGATGAGGCCTGAAATGGCTAATGGCCAGAGGCGCTGACTGGACCCCTTTTTACAATTTCTCTTCAGCACATCCCTGGGTATCGTTGGCAAGACCATGTGTCCAATTCAGATGTACGGGGATGGGAAGGGTCAGCTGTGTTTTTAAGGGCAACTGGCACGTTTTGATTCAGCTCACTGCATACTGTGTATCCAGGACCTGGGTGGGCTGGTCCAGGTGGGGGCGGATCCAGATGCTGGGGGTGACTGCGTGAGTTGTGGAGGGGGCAGCTGGGAAGACACCTGGAGAAATGAAGCATGGGTCTGGCACTGGCCTGGAGGATGGCCATGAGGAGGCCAGAGCAGAACTGGACCCAGGCTAAAGGAACTGGCAGATGCACTTGTTTCTCACTTGATCTGTTGGTTAAGTCAGTGGTTCTCAAACTTTTAAGCCCGTGACCCCCAAAATAAAGGTGCCAGAGACTGGGGACCCCCACTGTACCTGAAGGTGGTCTAACACAGCCATGCACATTCAAGAATAGACCAGGGAGGTCAGCAAAATCATGGTTACCGTATTTTCCGGACTATAAGTCGCACTTTTATTCATAGTTTGGCTGGTCTTGCGACTTATAGTCAGGTGCGACTTATATATCAAAGTATATATAATTCAACATGTTTTTTAATGTTAATTCATACTGACTGACATGCACAAGGAGTAAACATTACCGTCTACAGCCGCGAGAGGGCGCTCTAGGCTTGTGACAACCATGGTGACAACTATATGCTATATGCTCCCGTACCACTGAAAAAAATTAACGAAAACAGTAATTGATCAGCAGAAAGAAAGTTTAGAGTGAGTGAGAAACTTGTGAGGGACTGGCAAAGGGCAGAGGTTACTCTTATTGCAATGAAGAAAACAGAAAGCTAATCGTGGGCTGTAAGGAAGATGGCCAGAGCTGGAGGAACAAGTACACAGATGGGTGCTGCTGGGAGAGGCTTGTCAACGGTGCAGTTACGTCTCCACGCCCTGGTAGTTGCCAAGGAGAGGAATATAAATGACTGCAGGCGGGCCTTCTTGGTGTTACCGCTAAATGCAACGCAACCACCCCTCTATCAGAGCACAGACAATGGTGTGTCAGTTTCTCAATAAATGCAACTTATAGTCCAGTGTGACTTATAGTCCGGAAAATACGGTAATTGAAAAGTTAAGCTGTGATATCCATATTTTAAATTTAACCTGAATAATAAAAACCCATCAAATAAACAAATACTTTTTAAATAATTTTGTGAAGTGGTAAAAAGCCTTCTTAAAAATGTAAATTGCTTATCTCAAAAACAGAATTCAAATTGGTTAAAAATGGCTAAAATGTGTTAAAAATGGCAAAAATTGGTGGAAAAGGTGGTGAAATGGAAAAGTGAAAGTATCAGGAATGGGTTAGAAGAGGCAAAAATTAGATAAAAGGCAAAAAATAAGCAAAAAATATGTTAAGTGGCATAAATGGGCACAAAAATAGCTGAAAGTGGATTATAAAGTTGCTGAAATGGGGTTAAAGTGGCAAAAAATGGGTGGAAGATTTGGTGAAATGGGAAGAAAAAATGATTTAAGCTGACAAAAAGGGGTTAAACTTGGCAAAATTGGTGGGAAAAAGGTTATAATGGGTCAAAATTTGGCCAAATTGGTGTAAAGTGGAAAATGTTTAATTCAAAAAATATGTGCTTTAAAGGCAACAATGTTAAAATATATTAACTAATCTGTTAAAATGAATTTGCCAAAAACTACAAAAATGTCTCCTTTTTTTATCTTAGTGTCTTTTTGTTTCTTTTCTTTAATTGAAGTAGAAGTAGAGATGGATGATGAAGGAATCTTAAACAGGAAACACTTCAGGAACAACAAAGAGACTGCTGGGAATTCAGGTGTGTGACAGGTGACAGACAGGCTTGTTAAAGAGCTGGGAACTCCTGGCCTGAGCAATCAATCAAAGACGACTTTTAAAAGTCTAATCACACACTGTTCTCCAGATCTCTCATGACTGTTAAGAAGAAGGTAAATTATGCTTTAGTCACAAAACAATGAAGATATATGACATAATTTCTCCTAATGCTATGTCTCCTTCCCCCTAACTGTCAGTCAAACCATCTATGAATCCATCAAAGGCTAAAATATGTGACCTCCTGCACGACCCCCGAGCTTGACTGAGTGACTGTCGGAGTAATAGGCAGCTTCCACTTCCATCAGCAGTAAAAGCAGTAGTGTGACCCTCCTCCAAGATTTAGGAGGTAATTTAAGGATTTGGAGGCAGGCAGCAGGTACTCCACTGCTGCAATTTAAAGACTTGTTATGAATGCAGGAGGCAGAGATGGGATGTTGGGTGAATTCCTGACTGAAAGAGCTTCAAAGCACACGGGTATGTTAAGAGCAAAGACTCCTGGGAGCCAAAAGGCATCCGATTATGTACGATACAAGAAGCTCAGCTAAGCACAAAGTACAGTACATGAACCTGATTGTACTGACAGCATTGTCAATGTTTGCTGACTTTAAAAACAAACCTGCATTCTTTTATTTACTATTGCACTGGAAAACAATGTTGTTAGATGTATGGTGGATATTTATGGTCAAACTACTTAAGGCTCATATTAGAAATTGAATTTTTCATTCTGTTTCTAAAGGAATAGCTCAAAATTAACGCCATTCTTGGGCCTTTACATTTTAATAAGAGAGAAGAAGGGATTATCTTAGCTTTACATAAGTACAGAAACAGAGGGAACCAGTAATCCTTCTCCTCTCCTGATTTTAAAAGGTTGCCTAGTGTAAAGCTAAAAAATAAAACACAGACAGACACTAACTCACCATAAAAAACCATCATGCACCAAAACTTCATTCTGCCTCTCCTCCAGGACCAGTTATTTTTGATTTTATTGAACAACGCAGATTTTTTTATTTTAAGGTGTCAGTGTTTTGTTAATTAAGATAAACAAGGCAGATTTTGTGATGGTAACATGTTGTCGTACTTTGATTTAGCAGACTTTTCTTTGGTTGTTAACCTTTCTAGACAACAATCTGGACAATTGCTGACATTATCTGAACTTGATTTACTGTCAGTTATATACATGGAGTAAAAATGATTCATTAAAATCAATTTAATGTGATAGTTTAAACTTTTTATTCTGAAAACTTGCACATTCCTCCTCTACTTGCATTGCATCACGTAGCGGACATGCCTCTGGCAACATGGCGGCGACGTCCGGCCAGCCAGCCAATTTAACGTCACATATTATGTCTGTGCTCAGTGATACATGAATTTGGATCATAAATCGATTCACTAGAATTAATGTAATGTCATCGCTGTGCTTCTAAGTCTGAAAACTTACATGGTTTTGTCTGCTTGTATTTCCTTATGTGGCAGACGTCTATTAATATTGCAGCAAACGAAGAAAACAACGAAGACGTTCAGTTCAAGTGACTTCCTGTATTAGAAGATGAGATATGGCAGCGCTCGTCTGACCTCTGGCATGAAGCTGAGGTCCTCAGCTGCATCTAGGTCCCTATTTAGATTTGAGAAATTTACCTCAGAGTGAACAAAAACAGCATGTAGCTGGCTATTAAATTTCAATAAAGGCAGTGACATCAACAGACTACCGAAATGCTCTGTGATTTTATATCATTGTAGTGTTAGAGGGGCAGGGTAATTCCCTATCAAGACCGTTGACGTGGCCTGCTTACATATTAGCCTTGCCTAAATTCAACCATGCCAAGAAAGAGGTAAACAACTTTATAATGGTCTAAATCCAAAATTCAGTAACATGTAGATCTCAGTTTTTTTCACATTTACAGCAACCTTATTCCAGCATATCGAGTGTGTCAACACACAAAGTTTGGAATTTACTTTACAGGGACTTTAAGTTCATGTGACTGCAGCAGCAGCAAAGGCATGGTTCCTCTTGTGTCCCCTCAGGACTAGCAGTCCTTTTCAGTCACGGTTCTCAACTTAGGAAGGTGGGTCTGGGGTCCAGGAAGAGAAGGAGTAGCAAAGGAGGTTGCCTAGTTAATCAGGCCATAGTGTATAAAACATAGAGGGCCAAAGTCATGACTGGGACTTTTACACATTGGACTTTGTAGCCTCTGCTGACCATCCACATGTTAATGAGAGTTTTTTAAAGTTGAGTCACCCAGGTCACTTGAGAGCTGTTAGCAGAGACGTCAAACTGGTTTCACCTGAAGAAGACGTGTCCTCCTGGACCTCTTCTTCTCTTCTTTGGCATCATGTTGGTGTCTGATCCAGCATGAAAGCATTGTTTAGATTGCTGTCTAAAGCAGTGGTTCCCAACCTTTTTCCTATGAGCCCGCCTTGTATTGTAGCAGAGCTGAGGACCCCCAGGACCCACCCCAAAAAAGGTGATGTAGAATATAAAAATTAATATAAAATCTAAAAGTTTTCATTGTTCAAATTTACAGTGCTGTGAAAAGTATTTGCCCCCCTTTCTGATTCCTGATTTTTTTGCACATTTATCACACTTAATTGTATCATATTGGATCATCAAACCAATTTTATCATGATGTTTCTTGGCAAATGTGAGACAAGTTTTTGTGTCCGTCTTTGTCAGCAGTGGTTTTCACCATGGAACTCTCCCATGAATGGAACAGAGGAAGCGAAAAAAGGAGCACCCTCCAAATAATAAACTCCTCAAGGTGCACAACAAAAAAGACTTACTAGAAAAGGAGGTGTCAGCACTCAAAAATGTCCTTTAGGTCTTATATAGGTCTTTGTACAAGATATTACTGTGCGGTAGAGGCCCTACCAGGAGGCTGAAAAAGTTTTATTTTAAAGGTTGTACCTGTGGCGCTTGATACGCTTCCTGTATTTAAAGTGCTCTTCCACGTAGTGCTCACAACGCTGAAGAAGACCACCAAATAAAAACTACCTAAAGGACTCTCCCATGGATGCCATTTTTGCCCAGTGTCTTTCTTATGGTTGAGTCATGAACTCTGACCTTAACTGAGGCCAGTGAGGCCTGCAGGTCTTTGGATGTCATTCTAGGTTCTTTTGTAACCTCCTGGATGAGTTGTTGCACCTTTGGAGTCATTTTGGTTGGCCAACCACTCCTGGGAAGGTTCACCACTGTTCCCAGTTTTCTCCATTTGTGGATAATGGCTCTGACCGTGGTTCCCTGGAGTCCCAAAGCCTTGGAAATGGCTTTGCAACCTTTTCCAGACTGATAGATTTCAATCACTTTTTTTCTCATTTGTTCTTGAATTTCTTTGGATTGTGGCATAATGCGTTTCTTTTTGAGATCTTGTAGCCCACTTAACTTTGTCTGACAGCTTCTATTTAAGTGATTTCTTGATTCAACAAACCTGGCGGTGATAAGGCCTGGGTGCGGCCAGTGAAATTGAACTCAGCTTTCCAAGAACTATAGTAAATCACAGTTAACTCATGATTTAATAGAAAAAAATCAGGAATCAGAACTGGGGAAAATACTTTTTCATGGCACTGTATATAAAATAACCGCACACAAAGGCTTTCTTATCAAGAGAGTTCTGCATGAACTATCCATAAGTGTTTAATCATGATTTTAGTTAGTACAGGTGAATATAATCCTGGCGACCTCAAAGCAGACTGGGCTTGCGCCTCTTTGAAATCTCTGGTGGCCCCCGAGGGGGTCCTGGACCCAAGGTTGGGAGCCAATAGTCTAAAGAGATCCAAGGTGAGGCAAAACATCTTAAAGAACCTCAGTCAAGTCAGCTGCCCCTCTGATGAAGAACTGGATTACCATGACCTGAATGAATGAGAACCTACACAGACATCAGCGCTAAATGTAGAGTATAGTTTGGGAAACAGCCATTGATTAAGCTTTAAAGTGCTGAGCTCTCTTGTAAAAGAAGCAAAAACCCACACATAAAACCACGTGTACGTCATACTTTAAATTAAATAGCCAATGAAACCAGGTGATCCAATCAGTGATAAATGTAAACTGTCTGTAAAACAAAACATTTAATTATGGCCTATATAATCTTCTAACATTTTAATTAATTACAACCTTTCCAGGAGTTTAATGGACATGTGCAATTCAGAGAACAGCATCTGTAAAGTTTGGATCAGTGGACATGTGTAGAAAGTGCATTGTTTGGTGAGTGCATCACTATTTTAAAGGTTAAATGAGGATCCATGTCAGGATGTATCATGATTTTGGATATGAAACCTGGAGAGATGGAGTGAGATAAAAAGAAAATCCAGTAATATTCAGCGTTTCTCTGCAGAAATTCCTTTGGTTTTAGTCATACTCTACATTTTGGAGATTAAAATTTAAAAGGTATGTGAGTCACTAAAACGTCTCCAAAACTGACTGAAATCCTTGAGAGACTGTGATGCAGCGTTCTGTTTGTTCACCCTTTGCACCTGTGGCTTAGTCACTCTGATTACACCCTTTGAGGACTCTTTTTTCCTGCTTCTCTAGAAATGAGAGTTAAGGGTTTAATTAGTCTCCATGACCCTCGTCAGAGCCCGTCTACCTCAGTAACACTCGCTTCAATCAAAGGAACAATGAGCACATGCAGGTGCACACAAACGCTAAATGGATGGGACCGATGCACGCATGCGCTCTCTGCACACATACTCACATAGTCAACGGGGGCAGAGGTCCCCCCAGGATTAGTCAATTATTAAGCGGTCTATCCCTCTAAGAAAGAGTGTTATTGATTGATTATCACTATAGGTTTAATAATTTAGTTGTTTTAATAGCAGAGATATGGAAGCAGAGGAGGAGATGAACAGCCCGGGGCAGGAGAGGAGGAGGAGGAGGGGGGTTAAAACAGAGAAGACGTCATGGTGGAGGAAAGGAGGAAAAACATGAGAGTAGTGAAAAGATGAGGGGTAAAAAAAGAACCTGAAAATAGGGGAGATATTCTTAGCTTTCTCTCAGCGTTGTCCACATAGATTTATTTATTTATTTATTTTTTTTTTGCAAAAAGAAAAAACACTTTTCAGTCTTCAGTGGAGCTCCACAGTGCATAAATGTATCCCATGATTCCTGGAGTGATTTGTTAAGGATTAAAAGGAAATAATGAGCTGGAGTGCTGCAGCATTTAAAAAAAACACAAAAAAACTTTCAGGTGGGTCCAATAGGTCCCAAAATAATAATTAAAAAAAAAAAAACATGGAGTCAATAATTTACAAAGCAACTCATAAAATGTATCCTCTTGATTGAACAACTAAAAAAGATCAGATAACCTCTGGCAGATCTCTGTGTGAGCAGGAGCCTTGATAAAACAAAATAAAATTAGTGTAAATGTTTTTTTAACCATTTTACTCCTTTTCCGCTTTTTTCAAAGGCTTCATTTTTGGGCTTTTTGCCTTTATTATAGAGATGGGACAGTGGATGGAGTCAGAAAGAGGGATGAGATAGTGGGGAATGATGTGGTGTGACAGAGCCACAGGCTGGACTTGAACCTGGGATGTCCACGTGTATGGAGCGCCACCCAACCACCAAGCCAGTGATCATCAACTGGCGGCCCGAGGGCCACATCAGTCCCTCCACATCTTCCCATCCAGCCCCCAGAACATTACTGAATTCAGATACGTGTGCAGAGGAAAATATATATTGATGTATATCAGGTATTTCCTGATTCCCTACAGCTGCAAAATCCCCCCAAAATTTGAGATTCAAAATGATCTGGATTGGTTTTATGTTTGATCCTTTTTTTTTTTTTACTTTAGGTGTTTTTCTTCCTGGGAATCAAAACCAAAGACCTGTTTCTTGCATGAGTTTTTCACCAATCAGGACACAGCATATTATAAACTCAGTAATGGCGAACATGACAGCCATAGAAATATTAAGCTAAAATATCTCAACCGCCCCCTTGTACCCCTCTTTCTTCTTATTTTCTCACTTCAGATCAACTTTCCACAGTGAAGACCCACTGCACAAAACATGAGACACGCTGCCAGGTCTACTGAATTAAAACTAAATTCCAAGTGGTTTGTCTACAAAATATTATATCACTGTTGTCTCGAAAAACATTTTTTTGCATAACGAGGGAGAAAAGCTGTGCTGCCAGCCTGCTCCACTCCTCAAGCACTCTATGAAATAGTGCAGTGGTGGATGAGCAAGGGAGAAAGAGCCTGGTTTGCAATTACAGGGAGGAAAAGAAGTAAATACTTGATCAGCTGTTCTACTGTTAACTGTTTACCAATGAAGCTATTTTTAAACAGACTCATGCTCTCTGCATATTCAATGCACTGAAAGTCTGCCTGTCTACTCATCATTCTCCCTGCTCTTTTATAAACAATGACTCACATCTGTATTATATACAGTGCTTATAAAATGTATTCGCCCCCTTGGATGTTTTAACCTTTTATTCATTTTATTAATCAATCACGGTCAATAATACGGGATTTTTTGACAGAAAAAAACTCTTTTATGTCAAATTGAAAACAGATTTCTACAAAGTAATGTCAATTAAATAAAAATATGTAAGGTAAAATAAGTGATTGTCCAGCCAATTGGTGCTAGTAGTCTCACTATTAGTAAAACAGAGATCACCTGAGTACAGTGAATGTGTCTCAAGTGACTGCAGTGTAAAGATACCTGTGTCTGGAAGGTCCAGTCACTTAATAATTAGAATTCCTGGCTACCATTAAACCATGAAGACAAAAGAACACTCCTAGAAACTCA
This sequence comes from Cheilinus undulatus, assembly GCF_018320785.1. Classification (NCBI taxonomy): domain Eukaryota; kingdom Metazoa; phylum Chordata; class Actinopteri; order Labriformes; family Labridae; genus Cheilinus; species Cheilinus undulatus. The sequence goes on along the minus strand of NC_054869.1, from coordinate 41,403,505 downwards.
GAGAAAATGCCGTTGAAATGTATAAGTCAGGGGATGGATACAAACAATGTTTAAAGGCACTGAACATCTCTTGGAGTAGTTGCCAGTTGAGCTGAGTGTCAGCCTTCTTTCCTCCATTTTTTGTTGTGATTAAATCCACATTTAAAAAGTCAGACTATTATGAAATGAAGAGCTGTTTGGGATCCAAACAACCAGCTCTACTGTATGGGATCAAACAAGGGTCATGATATTAACCCAGATTTGTTTGACGGGTGCAGACATTTTTTCCTGTAGTTACAAATATTTTCACATGTGCAGTCATTAACCTTGTACATAAATGTTTTTACAGTAATGAAATCTTTTCAAAATATTTATGACCCTTGTTTGATCCCATACCCACTGAGCTAAGCCAAATGATCTGGATCTCTTAAAAGAGATGGATGGATTTCCTGTCACAACAAGAGGCTGCATGGGCATCAGCTATATATATTTTCATCTAAAACACTTAAGAAAATCCACATTTCAATCTAGTAGATTCAATAGTCAAATATTCTTTTCCTTCTAAAATTTACATGTCCATCTTCAGAATGGCTTACTCAAGAAGGCATCCACATTACTGAAAGGCTCTCATTACCAGGCTCAAGCTGTGTCATCAACCACTGGACATCAATCAGCAACTTCAGCTACCTCGGGGTAACAGCACACCTGATCATTCATTTTACAGCATACAGTATTTAGAACCTGATATGATGGTCTTCTGGGCTTGTTTGCAGTTTATAAATAATATTGCTCAATGAATTAAGACACTCTGAATTACAAACCACAAATAAGTTTAAAAACTCGAGTTTCATATTTCTTCATTTAAACACCATACTTGTACTAATTTATCTCAAACAAAAATACAAGTAAATGGTAGTATTATAAATGTTAATTACTTGATGATGATAATAATAGTAATAATAATAATAGTATTAATAATAATAAGAAGAAGAAAATTACATTTTTTAGTTAAAAGCACATTCAAAGTGCTGTTCATAAAGTTAAAATAATGAAAATAAACACCTGATAATAAAAAAGTTTAAAAAACTAAAAATGACTAAAACTAAAGAAATGCTCTGATTATGATTAATCACCGCTAACATAGCGTTAGCGGTACAGCTGGTTTAACGGTCCCCCCAGATCTAGAAACAGCTTGCACCGACAACTAAAGGAAACGGACCTATTACTAAGACTATAGGAATTATGGCAATGGGCAAATTTGCCAAAATGTTGAAGTATCCCTTTAACACAGCATGTCTTTCTACTCGACTTACCTGCTGCATTTGAACTAATTCCTTATAAAGTTTGTGTCCCATTTATACTAAGTATAAGTATAAACATTCCTTAATGCATCCCATTCATAACCACAACCATCCTGTACAAAAATATTCTGCTTAAAACAAGACGTTTTCATGGCGTGTCATCTCTGTTTGCATTGTTTTTAACAAGCACTTGCACAGTCATCTATATTTTCTTTCCAGGTATTTAAGTCTTTAAACGTTCTTTTTGATGCCCCAAACACTTATCACATGACGTTAATATCGCTACAAGCACCAATAAATTGTTATAATAGAAAAAATCAGGTGATCTGTGACACCAGCCGACAGACAACAGCCAATCATAAGAGACGAGGACTGTAACCAATTACATTTAGGGATACGATGACGACTGGGTCCGCCCACTTACTGCCAAAAAGAAAATCTGCTTGGGCGCGAGCAGGTTAAGGCTTCACAAGCAGAATAGCAATGACAATAGTTGTGTGTCCTCTCCAAGTGGCAACCACTGGTCCTGAAAAATGAAACCAATATGGAAGTGCAAAAAATTGTTATACCACGCGTGTCCACTTGAGGCTGGCTGCAGGAACACCGGAAGTCCCGTCTGCACACATGTTAAACAGCCGGTTTTGACACACAAAATAAACTGGTTAACAGCCTGGTTCAAAACACCAAACGGGTCTCATTAGCTCGTGTCTTATTGTGCTCCCACTGTACAGGGGGTGAATTTTTTTGTACCACGATCGTTTGGATTATGTTTAGGATGAAAGCTGATTGGCGTGTCTCATTTGATTGACAGATAGCTCAGCAGGGAGAGGCTTGGTTTCTGTCAACCAAAATGCTAGCTAGCAGGCTGACGGGAAGTCGCGATTAGTGGGCGGGCCGTTAGGTTGATCCAAAGTTCGGTTGAGACCGCGATTTCAATATGGAAGCCTCCACGGATTGGCTTCAAGAGCTGTTTGAGTCTGCTTAGTGTAAGCAGACGACTGACGTCACACGGGGTTTGTCCAATGCTTTCTACAGTCTATGGTTCTCTCAGATTCTGAGCACGCTCAAGGCATGATTTTGCTCTCGCAGGCCACAATATTGCTCGCATGGGTAGAGATACTCTGCGTGTGGGCGCTGTGAAAGCGCTCACAAAAGTAATTTGCGTGCACTATAATGCCACATTATGTAATAATGTAATAAATTTTCCATTCATTATGTAATAACACTGCATTTTGTAATAACCTGCCACATTTTGTAATAAAATTCTTCATCGCAATATGTAATAAACTTTGCTGCATTATGTAATACGTTCTTACATTTTGCATCAATAATTACAAAATGCAGGTGTTGCACTTTTTTTATCTAGAAAATGTAAGAATTTGGTGCATTATGTAATAAACCACCAAAATGGATGTCTCAATTAGAAAAAAAAAACATTATACCATCAGAATGACATTGATTTTAAGCATACCAGCATGAATCGTAAATATGAATTAATTTTAAAAACTAGTAGGATGTTTCATTGTTCAAATCTAAATTAAATATAACTGAATTCATAGAGAATGTGTTTGAAAGCTCAGACAAAAACTGCACTGAATGAGTGGTACTGGCATGAACATTATTGGTGCACTGAAATGTTGGAAGACATACACACAGGCAATCTGGATTATGTTATGCAAATATTATACATGATAGAAAGCAGACAAAACATGAAAACAAATATGGAACAGAAAAAACTTTATTCCATCTCCATTTCTTTAATGTAACATTGATGTCCTTTCCTATAGTGGATAAAAATAAATGACCATCAAAACTAAACCAACTAAAAAAAGTGTAAATAATCTTTCACATCAAAAAGATATATATCTAATCATGTTTAAGTAATTAAAAAAAGAAGGCTATAGACAATTGACTATTAACAAAAAATGACTTCAGACTTGAAAAAAAATTCTCTAGTGGCAACAGTAAAAAAAACTTTCCCTCCAACAGAAACTCCTCTTAAAACAACCAGTATTTATTAAAAATTTGAGATAATCTGCCTGAAAATGATTGAACTATGCACAACAGACACTTCCATACTTTACATATCTTTAAATGATGTCTTTCTTTCTTTCTTTCTTTCTTCTCTCTCTCTTTCTCTCATATTTGCTCACGTGGATCTCATATTCGCTCTCGAATTTTGACAGTATTATGCTGCCATTAACTTCAAGAGGGTCTGGCTGCAGCCCTCGAGCAAACCTCTACGCTGGGGCGTTCGGCTGGAGACCTCTACGGTGGGGCGAAACCTCTTCACTGGGGCTTGACGTACATTGACCTCTGCCTGTGTGGGGAAGTGTCTGAAGACAGCCACCAGAACACAGGTCACCCTGAGAATAGTGAAAATTCATTCAGAGGCTCACGCTAAAAGAGAGGATGAAATGCTGAAGAAATTGAGCATTTTCCATCCTGACAGAGGGAACATTGTTAGATGGCACGGCTCGTTCATCTACAACGACTACCTCTGTCAGGAGTTCGAACTTCTTGATATCACCCTCAGGGTGTTCATTAGAAAGAGACCGACCCCCACCCTGAACCTAAACGAGATCCGGAGCATCGTGTGTCAGCTGGCAACTACCCTGGAGTTTCTGGAGGAACTGGGTGTTGCTCACACTGATTTAAAACCAGAGAACATCATGATGGTGGATCATGTCGGGCAGCCTCTCAGAGTAAAGGTGATCGACTTTGGGTTGGCAAACGAAGCGAGGAAGATGAGACAACGAGCAGTCTTACAGTCCAGGTACTACAGGGCCATAGACATGTGGTCCCTTGGCTGTATCGCTGCAGAGCTTTACCTGGGAACTGTTCTGTACCCTGCAGCTAATGCACACGAGTTGCTCCAGTTCATCACTCAGACCCAGGGTCAACCCCCAGAGGACGTTATGAATCATGGGATGAACTCGTTCATCTATTTCAACAAATTCTGTCCATATGTGTGGACACTCAATCCTCCAGAGAAGAGGGGCAAATCTAAGCCAGTGATTCGCTCCTTGGACGACCTGGCCAGAATCCACCGAAGACCTGGCCATCCTTTAAGAGCTAGGACCCTGGAGGATAAGGCAGATCTGGACAACTTTGTAGACATGGTCAAACAGATGCTGCACATGGATCCTAAGAGGAGAATGAAACCGAACCAAGTGAAGCTGCATCCTTTTATGAAAAAGACTCATCTGAGGAGGCTTTTCCATCCTCAGATGTCAGACTTTCACAAGAGGAGGTCTTGGTCCAGCAGAGACCAGTCAATGCAGCAGCAGCCTGACTCGGCAAAAGATTTCTCCTGCAGATCCAGCAGTAGAACTGCAGGTCTGCAAAAATCCATGCCAGCACCTGAGACAGCAAATTGCAGTACAGTACCCACCAAGTCTGTCGAGACAAGGATAAGGCCCTTTGAGGAAATCCTCAGAAAATATGGATATCCGCCCATCATCTTCCCTGTAGGTAAAAAGCCTGGCATCTCAAATAAAAGGAGCCAAGAAGAAATGTCTAAGGACAGAGACGGACAGCAGATGCCCAGTCAGGAAAGACTGAAAAGGAGGAGGATCACCCCAGAGATTGAGCCAGCGCCTGAGACAGAGAATCCAAATACAGTACCCACCAAGAACCTGGAGACAAGGATGAGGCCCTGTGAGGAAATCCTCAGAAAATACAGAATTCCAACCATCAATTTCCCTGTCAGTAAAAAGCCTGGCATCTCAAATAAAAGGAGCAAAGAAGAAATGTCTGAGGACAGAGTCGGACAGCAGATGCCCAGTCAGGAAAGACTGAAGAGGAGGAGGATCATCCCGGAGACTAAACAGGACAAGGAACCACCAGGAAACCTAAACGACTAGGCCACTCCACAGAAGAGAAAGGTGGATTCAGGGTCACAAGAAGGAGACTGATTTTCACCAACAAATAAGAAGAAGAGTTGAGATATCCTCTCCAGACAGACAGAGGGAGATCTCAACAAATGATGATGTGAAAGGCATAGACCAGCAAAGCAGCGCCAAAGAGACCCTCTCTATTGTGGAGCCGGTGAGACCAGAGACCAAGAAGTCTCCTAGGTCGCAGAGTGAGAGCCAAACCACAGGGAGCACGAGAAGATGAACGACATCGAAGAGGGTAAATCAATTCAAAAGATGTGGATCATTGGATCCAGTTAGATTGAACGAGCGGAAAGAGCTGCTCTAACAAAATTTGGTTTTAATTTCTGATTCCGTGCTCAAGTCAAGTGGAATGGAAAAGCCGGCATAGGCTGGGGTGGTGCCATGTCCTGCTTTCACAAGGAGGTCCCCACTCAATTTCCCCCGGACATTTTGGTCCTCCATGCTGGTGGGAATGATCCAGGATGGAAGCCTGCCATGGAGCTGAAATGCAAAATGTAAAAGGACCTAAAGGAACTCCAAAAGAAGTTTCTGTCCATGAAGACTGCATTTTCCTCCATTAATGAACGGCAAGTGTGAAGACACGGAGGTGAAAGTAACATCGATGATGACAGGAAGGCTGTCACTAAAATAGGTGGAGAATTCATCGAACATCCCCTCCTCAAGAGCTGTGACAAAGAAGTGTTTCTTCCTGATAGAGTTCACTTCACCAGAGAAGGGAATGAAATCTTTGTCAGCAGCATCTGCTGATCTATTAAGAAGATCCTGGGGATAGCCTGAATGAATTTCTGCCTCCAAAATAAAAAAAAAAAATTCAGAACAGTAAATAAAAATATCAGAAAGTGATTATTTCAGTGACACAATATACATGCAAAATTTTTAATGAAAGCATTACAAAATAACAAAATGCAATTTTAACACCACCTGACATTTATTGATGGTTCATGGTACTTATGGTAATATATATGACTATTACTCAGGGGACCGGGTTCACATCCCTGCTGTTTTATAATTATTGAAGTCTGTATGTTGTTTTATTTTGTTTTTATTTTAATGATTTCCTGTAATAAAAAGCACTATGAGCCCCTCTCTGTGTCCTCACTGGGCTCTGTATAGTTAACGTAGTCTACTGATCCCAGGTCATGTGAAATAATCCCGATGCCAGATCAGCTCTTGTATAAATTGGCTGCTATTTTACAGCCTAAACAACAATATTTAGCGTAATATTTGGCTGTTATGTAATATTACAGGGTAGCCGTGGGGTAGTAAAAGGTAGTAAATGAAATTAGCTCAAATTAAAGGAACAGTGTGTAATATTTAGCCTAGTAGCATTTAGCAGAATGAACTTGGAAAAAATGGAACACAATATTCATAAGTAGGCCAATCTGAATTAGCATTTTATCACCTGGACATGTAAAGTTGTTTTATTATTATTTTGTCCCTTTTGTGGTACTGTAGAGGTATGCAAGATGCAAAAATCCAAGATAGCGGCATCCATGGAGGGGACCCTCCCTATGTATGAATAAAAGGCTTATTCTGTAAGTTAATAAAGATAAAACAATTCTAAATACCCTGGTGATTAAATACTAGTTTTAAAAGGCCTACTAACAGGTATTATGTTCCATTTTTAATCAAGCTTGCTTTGCAGAACTCTTCAAGGCTAAATATTACACACTGCACCTTTAAGGCCATTGAAAGGTAGTAAACGGTAACAAACGCAACTTGACTCAGTAGTAAATTTTTCATCACCCCTTCAATATGTTATGACTTTTGCATTGATGCTGAATTTTTGTTTTAAGTTTGTTTAACTAAAAAAAAAACTCAAATAAAATATACCTGTGAGCAAGACGGCAGGACCTGGGTTGGCGTTGATAGGCTTGGCTGGTTCAATTGCCTGATCTGTTGTGCGCATGCGTAGTGTTGGAATAGCATCACGATGGGAAAATGTAAGGGTCTGTTCGAAAAGTCCAAAAAATTACCTCCTAAGTCCATTCCTATTCACTTTGCCTTAACCCCAGTGAAAAAAATCACAAGAATCAAGGAAAGGTTGGAGTAAGATGATAGGAAAGCAGAACATCGGTGATTAAGTACGGTGGCTGGGAAGTCTCACACGAATGCAAATTCAAAATGCTTTGCACAAAGAAAAAACACGGCGACATTTGAGATAAAGTTTACAACGCAAATACAAAAACTTGTTGCAGCGCATGAATACAAACACGGAGCGCCACGCATGGATACATAAACTTGGCACAGCACGGAGGCAAACAGATTCCACAACAGCACAAAAATACAACAACTTGGTGCAGCAGATGCAAATAAAAAGTCACAACACAACGGAAGTGGGGCCGTTATTAGGGACGGACCTGATAGCCTGCTGCTAATGGCTCTGCTAGCAATAAAGTTATGTACAACACCGCTACTCAAAATAATTTCTGTACTCACAGTATGTAATTTGTAGTGTGTTTTTCGTGAATTTCAATAACTGTAACCTCCTGTACAGTTTAATATGTATGTAAACAACTATCTAAATCAAATTGATCGGGTCCATCCATTCGTCTGCCAGCTTACGTCATGCACATCAGACCCCAAACGTAGCTGTCCGTGCTGTTTGCCAGTTAAAATTACTTCTAAAACTTATCGATTACAAAATAAAATGTGTAAGAAGTGGAGCTGACGAACAATCAGTGTTTACTTACTTTAATTACTCGATCCAAGCGTGTCTTCAGTAGGTTTGAGCTGTGGTACGCAACTTTATTGCGAACTGAGCCGTTAGCAAGCTATCTGGTCTGTCCCTATTAACGGCCCCACTTCCGTTGTGTTGTGACTTTTTATTTGCATCTGCTGCACCAAGTTGTTGTATTTTTGTACTGTTGTGGAATCTGTTTGCCTCCGCGCTGTGCCGATTTTATGTATCCATGCGCGGCGCTGAGTGTCTGTATTCATGCGCTGCAACAAGTTTTTGTATTTGTGTTGTAAACTTTTGTTTATGTGTTTTTCTCAAATGTCGTCGTGTTTATTCTTTTTGCAAAGCGTTTTGAATTTGCATTCGTGTGAGACCTCTTGGCCACCATAATGAAGGAATCTGACTGCACTTTCCCTCGGCGGATGTTACATGTGTTAGTTGAGTAAAAACTACAGTTTAACATATAATTATGTAACATTTCGACACATGAAGCAAATACTCTGAACTATTTCTCGAGTGAACCACTGGGCGGAGTGACACGGTGCAGCAGCCATGTCTGGAGTGTAGTTCCGGCATTGCATTTAACTTTAAAACATCTCCGTATCGTAATGCTCCATGATTATTTCATAGCGTGGTGAATGTACAGGTCACAACTTGTCCATGAGAGCGGTTTGGAGTTGTTGGATTGTGTATTTGATGAGTTTGATGAGGGAAAGCATAAATTCCGTCTGGTAACATAGATGTGTGAGAGAGCAAAATCATGCCATGCATAGTGATGTGATTAACTTGATTAATTTTTTAATCAATTGATGGCATATATATATATATACAGTCATGGACGAAAATGTTGGCACCCGTGGAATTTTTCCAGAAAATAAATGATGTATTTTCTGTGAAAATTCCAGGGGTACCAACATTTTCGTCCATGACTGTATATATATATATGTATATATATATATATATATATATATATATATATATATATCTGTTACTTGATTAAAGAAATTACTCAAATTAATCACATCACTATGCTGTGATTAATCATGATTAATCACAGAATTTGGTAGCATTTCTCTATGCCCCCTCTTGCCCCCATCGTGTTCTTTGCTGCTGCATTAAGAACAAAACTTACATTTACTGCTGCTGTTTCTTTTTAATCAGTTTTTTCCTGAATGAACGATGTTGTATCTCTCTCTATGCAGGTCTAAGGCCTCAGTGTGCAAGCATTTCATGATTCTTGCCTTATTTCTGATTTTGTCTTTGTTATTATTTTGTCGATTGTGTAGTCCAGGTCAGCCACCCTTATACCTGCACTTTAAATCCGTGGCATTTTGTCCGGTGTGTTTCTCCTTGTTAAAAATGCATGAGCCGACTGTACAGGAGAGGCTCTTCAGCCCTGAGAAACACTGCCTGTCTGAAAAATTCATGAAAAAGGTTTTTATCCCCCACTGTTTTGTCGAGGTGGAGAAAAAGAGGAGATTGTTGTCCGATGTTGTTAACCTGCACATCTCTGACCCTGCTGGTCTTCGACAAAAACATGTTGACAGTTTAGCGTACACACAACAGCGTGTAAAACACACACACTGGACTTGTTTGCTTTCTTTCACGCTGTTCTCTAATATTATTTTCTGAGTTCTTTTTCTCAAGACACAGAGAGAACATTTATAGGATAACTGCCTTATCTAAACCTCTGCCTTATAAATCACATTTTCTTTAGAAAGTTAACTGCAGATTCTGCAGCAGATTTGAAAACTATTGTGGGTAAGGGCTGGGCTTAATGATGAATGGTGATGCCTCTAACACCTACAAATTTAAGATATTGCAGACAATTTTCATTACATTTATTATTTCCCATTGGAGAAGTCAAATTTGAAAAGCCTACAAACAGAAAAGAGCCATTTTATCTCTTCATTCATTTTGAACAGTCATAACTCGGGTTTACATGATCATGTCTGAGACAAATATCATGTTCTTGATAACAGTCCACGACACATTTATGCTTGAAAATCTGATAGATTGTGCAGTTCCACCCTCTGGCAACTGGAAGTCCCTACTCCTGAGTTTGACTTCACAGTTGGTTGAGGAAGTCAGGCTGAAATTTACCAAGACAGTTCCCAAGACATTGGCCATACACATACTTCAAGATCAAATGTGTGTCATGTGTGTCATGTCAAGATGAACAAAAAAGCCTCTTGGACCCATGTCGTAAATCAAACAGGAAGTCCACCGTTTTGATTTTTTTGTAAAACACACCATATTTCAGAGGTCATATTTGAATTAACTCGTCCGAGGGCATTCAACCTAATAATTTCATCTTTGGTGTACATCAAGATCAGATGTCCTAGGTCAAAAGTTATTTGAAAGTTTCACATCAGTCACATCAAAGGGCGTGGCCATGGCGGTTCCTCGAAAGTTAGCTATCTTGCCAACACATAGAATTTTGCTGTCATGGAAACATACTTTGGCAAAACAGCTCTAAATCTATCAATGTTGGATTTAGTGAACAAATGGCCCCTGGACATTTATTGCTACAAGATGGCGCTTCCAACTGGCAGCATCAAGTAGTGTTTTTGCTAAATTGCCTATAAATACAAAAAAAAAAAAAAAAAAAATCACAAATCCCGCATCTTTTGAATGTGCCATGGTGATTAGTTGACACCATAAACAGGAAGTTATTTTTTAGGGGCTAAAAACACTTGTAGAAAAATTCTACCAGAATCCCTCTTAAAACTTGATTTCTAGCATGTTTAAATATTCATCCTTATATCATGTCAAGATTACAGATCTAAAACTAAAGCTGTCACTGTGTTGATGCATTTCATCGTTTTGAACAGGAAGTAGTTTTTCCAGCCCCAAAGGTGAGATACCTATGATCACAACATTTGGCAAGTAAATGTAACATGACAGGGCCTCCAAAATACCCCTTTACTCATTTTATAAAACCAACAGGAAGTCCACCATTTTCAATTTTGTTATAAACGGTCACATTTGGCATCTCCAGGGGTCTTCTTTAGATGAATTCCTCAACTAAGTAAACCCATCCCACTTCAGATTTTGAGTAGGTCTAGACAAACCTTGTAAAAAGACATTTCTTTAGCTCTTGTATGTTGATGGTTTGTCAAATTTTGATGTCTTGCCATTAGACATGAAGTGTACCATTATAAAATCATATCAAAAGCCTCAAAATATGGTTATTTGATTACAGACCTCATCAGAACATTTTGAAGGCCAACATTAACTAAAATCCTAAAATAAAGATCGGTGATTTTATTTACAAAATTACAGAAGGTTTCAGACCTTTATATGAAGGGGGTTTATTATATTAAATCGTGGTTCATTTTCTAATTCTCCCTGAAACCTATAACTGTTCATGGTTTATCGTAAAGCACATGTCATAGTTTAGCATCAAAAGTAAAGAACTAAAATATATATATATTTTAATGAATTTGGAGTTGTTTTGATAAATAAAATTTCAAAAACTGAAATGTAATAAAATATATTCTCTTTTAATTTTAAGTCAGCTGAATAGGGGTTTGAAAGAAAAAATGGTGTTAAAGGCATATTACACAAGCTAACAGTTGGGCTCCCATTTCTTTTTCTCACTGTCAAACTTTATTATTTAGTGAGAAATTATCTTTCACTCGTCTGTTAACACTTGTTCTGAGCTCAAAGTTTGACAGGTAACCTCCTCTGTCAGTGAACGGATTTTCATGTTGATCTAAAATCAGCATAACTATAAGAAATGTTGTTGGAACATTGTTGATCAGTGAATAATTGTCAGTGATGATTGTGATCCATGGATCATATTGGGCTCTGTTAATTTTCTGTTTCCTCTGATCAGATGGGAGTCAAGATTATTGCTCAAAGACGTTCTCTGTCTCTTGGTGATGTTAAACATAACCCCAATAATCATGGGACAATAGTAGCATCATCATGTGATGACCTCTACTGGAATGTCAAGCAAAGATGTTCCATTTTATATAGACTCCCATTTAAAAGCATGCACCAGAATTAGCATGTTACATTTTTTCAAAACCCCCAAACCTACAAAACAGGGCCAGCTTGTATTTGTTTGTGTAGACCACACTGCCGTTCCTATGCTTTAACCAGCTGTTTCAGACTGGCAGTCAGTGTGACGGCTGCATTTCACACACTGTAGAGACGCTTCACATGTCATGCACAAGGAATTTTGAGATTTGAGGTCTCGCCTATTTTTTCTGCACACCAAGAGCGGTTATTGGTCAAAATAGAAAGGAAAATGATAAATACAGAGCCATGTTTGTAGCAAATATGTACATCCACATTGGTAGAATATGTTTGAAATCTAATTCTTGATGAACCAGATGAAGGCCACAAGCTAAAATGTGTGTGTTTAATAAAGTTGTTCCCCAGACTTCTACTATTTATGAAGCTTTCTGTTTCCACACGGCACTGTTGTAGTCGAGTCACCAAACTTCTAGCCCTCAGTGTTCGAGTTCGGATCATCGAAGAAAAATCTGAGTCGAGTCCAAGTCAAGTCCCCTTAACCTGAGTACGAGTCCCATTACCCATGTTCGAGCCCAAGACGAGTCTTAAGTACCTGAAACACAGAAATTATTTTAACTTTTATCATTTTCAAGCCATTCCAGCTTTCCAGGTGGGCTTCATTGGGCAGCAGGTCCCCAGACCATGCTGCAATCTGACATGCACCAGGCCCAGTCATGACATACTGACACTGTTTGGAGCATCATGTCTTTATTTAATGAACATTTTGATACCAAGCTTGAAGCATTAGACGGTTTTATCTCAAGAGTCTGGACAATAAGATATTGCTGTGCTGACATTAAGTCCCACAGCCAATCTTTGGTAGATGAGATGTTTCTCAACAGATTTAGAGGAGAGCAAAATAACACAAACCCCAAGAGCCAGGTTGGCAGATTTTCTTTGGAACAAATACAATATGCATGCTCACGAAACCCCATTATTAAAAGAGGCCATTAGGTCTCATTTCCCCTGTCAGACCGTGCTGTTTTAAAGTCTTAGTGGTCTAGCCACGGAGCTGTGAGCCAAGTCGACTAACTGTCCCACTGAGGCTGGGGAGGTTCAAACCCTAAATACACCGCTCATCATCTAAGCTCTCCTCCTCTGACCACAACTCCCAGCAGCACCGACATAAACACACAGTAAGGTGTACCACAAGTCTAACATTTCATAAACCAGGTACCAGTTTGGATCTTACAAACACTACCAAAGCACGTCCGTCCTCCCTTGGCAGTACAGCAGAGTCACTGGTGTGATTGCATTATTGATTGCCCTGGATATGCTTTTTTTCTTCCTTCTTAAAAGCATTTAGCAATCTGGCAATTAGTTAGAGCTTAATGTAGGATGTCAAAACAGCGCTATTGATCCAGCGGTGCAAGGAGGAGAGATTGATCAGTCAACTCATTACGTTGCTGGCGCTGGCTCGTCATAAACACTCCAGATGAGACTCCATCAAAAGCCCATCCCTCGTCCAGCCGCTCTGTGCTCGCTCTGTCGCTCTCCCTGCTGTAGCCTCCCTTGTGTTTTCTCCCTCACTGTCTCCTGATTGCACTGTCTGCACATGCTTGGAGTTCATTTTGTTTTTTGTTCTGCTTATTATTGCCCTCCTGCTATAAGCAATTGATTGTTTTCCTTTCTACTGCTCTTCCTGTAGCTTCCTCATTTCTCCGTCTTCTGTCGTCATTGTTTTTATTGTAAACTATTACAAAGAATTTATTTCCATCTTTCCCTCCCGCATGTCAGCCTGCTTTTCCTCACGTCTCCATGTCGACACAGCCAAACACTCTTCTGTTTAACAGCCTGTATACAAGCAGTTATCATCCAAATCTCTTAAAGAGCAAATGAAGCTGATTTAGTTTACTTTGTGTCACATCAATTCATTAGTCAGTCATATAAAAAACAGGCCGTTGTCGACACACTTGATTCGATTTGCACAAACACTGCTCTGCAGTCATTTCTCAGTGTTGTATTGTGCTCAGTGGACAGACGCTAAGCTCATTAAAGGCAGCACAAACTGCAAAATAATGAGGGCTGGCATTTATCAAACACTTCACAGTTTGAATTTTGATTGAAGTTGTTTTTTTAAGAATTAGTACCATTAAATATTCAGCAGATCTCTGCTGAACAGCTGGGGTAGAATTCAAGGGTAAAATTAGCAGATCAGAGGCAGTAGACATGCAGAGTTGTTGTTGAAAAATTATTTGTAAATCTATAGTAGGCAGAAATTCACATATTATATCCAGACACTTTACAATAGGAGTTGGTCTAGATCATATTTACATAGACCGAACATTTATCCAGCAGGAGCTTAACCTTTAAAGTTTAGCAAGTAGAAACTGTCTTTCAGGCAGAAACCTTGAGCAGAATCAGTCTCATATTTGACCGATGTGTTTACAGTCAGAGAGATGAAGAGGAACAAACAACACCAAAAATATATGACCACAATGCTGGTATTAGGTTGGAGATATTCTTACAGTTTTATCATGTGTTTGCATGTGCGTTTATCTGCGTCACAACTGTTATTGGTGTTACACTTGTCTGAACATCAGATATGTTGCTGAAATTCACCACTAGAGGGCACACCAGCAAGCTTAGGCTGTATACAATTACATGATGTGTGAGATGCAAACTACAAACATGGTAACAGTGAATACGATATTTATGGACTGAAAACTAAAATAATAGACATCATTTATCAAAAGCAGCCAGTGCTGGGTAGCAGTACTTGTTATGTTACAGTTTAACTTAAGGTGTGATCCAAACACATACTTCCAGATTAAATACTTAATATTTTGACTGCACATTGTGTCTTTACACTGAAAAGTATGAACACAAAGAAATGTAGGTGTCCCCATCAAATTTGAAGACTGAAGCTAAAACTACACTTGTAGTGGAGCCCTCAGCCATAACTAACTAAGGGCTTTAAGTCTGTTTTATATGTTTAAGAAAGGTATTACTGTTAGTTTGCTTTAATAAATCAGAAATAAATAGTTTTACTTGATTGTACAAAAAAGTTCAATTCAGACTATTACATCTATTTTACTTAACCTTTTACTTACCTTAGTATTGGTTGGTGTGATATTTAATTTTACATTTTCTGCAGCTTTAAAGGTAACGAAAGGTCAAGAGATTCTGCTGAAAATAAAGGTAGAGTAAATAAGAAAGCAGGGTTTCCTGCCTTTCACAAAGAGCATGTAACATATTTTCTCACTTTTTAACAAATCTCAAATATTTCAGATCTTATTCAGGGGTTTTCTGAAAAATGCATCACATGTTTAACAGTAAAAAAGTTGTAATAAAAATGAAAGTTTAATCTTTACGTCAGAGAACATTACTTTTTTGACGGTGTGATGCTTTAGGTGTATGTGGTCAAAAGTTTCGATTGTTGCCCCTCTAACTTAATCAAACAGTAATGAAAAACTCACCTCTATGTAGCCTGCAGCCTTATTTTTTGGACATTGATAAAACCACCTTTACTTAATGTCAATACAACTTTATACATGTTAATCTATGAAACTCAGGTTTTTGATAGATTTAAAGGTCTGGATATGTCTGCCTGAGGCTCCATAAAGTTCTAAGTAAAACTTTTAAGAAAATATGAGTGGATGCTCTAAAAATACATCATAGATTTTCCTTCTACTACTGGGAACGTGATGTAAATCTCCAGATAAGTGGGCCTTAAGGTGAGATTTATCAAATGTTGTATCTTATCTGTTAACTCTTATAAGAAGTGCCTCAAATACAAATTTTGAGTTACTGCTTGAGTTATGAAATGAAAATGAGGGATTTAAACTTTAAAATAGAAAGGTACTCACAGGGTTGTTTTTGAGATTTTAAAGGCTTCTTCCTTTGTCTTTGTGCATGCTACATCATACCACCAAATGTCATGAAATCAAGCCAGTAAGTTTCATTTATCCATGGACAAAGACTCCATCTGAAAAGCAGACTATCTGTTCCCCCCAAGTCAACTCAAGTCTGAATGCTAAATTAAGCTAATCACTTTAATGCACTGATATAAAACTGATATTGCTTCTATCATTTTTGTCAGTTAAAAATGAACAAAGGTATTTGACCAAACCTGTCAGTTACTTAATTCAGGTGTTTCAATCAGACCCGTTGCAACAGGTTTATAAAATCGAGCGCCTCGTAAATGGATGAGTGGCTGCATGCAAGCCTCACATCACCAAGTCCAATGTCAAAAGTCGGATGGAGTTTTGTAAAGCACACCGACACTGGACTGTGGAGCAGAGGAAATGTGTTCTGTGGCGTGATGAATCATGCTTCTCTGTTCGGCAGTCAGAAGGGCAAGTCTGGGATCGGTGGATGCTGGGAGAACATTCCCTGCCTGATTTAATTGTGCCAACTGTGGAGATTGGTGGGGTAAAGATAATGGTATGGGGCTTTTTTTTTTTTTTTTCAGGGTTTGGGCCAGGCCCCTTGCTTCCAGTGAAGGCCAGTCTTATTGCTTCAGCATACCTATACATTCAGGACAATACTATGCTTCCATAACCTGGCACGCCAGATGGATTAGTTAACACATCC
This sequence comes from Cheilinus undulatus, assembly GCF_018320785.1. Lineage (NCBI taxonomy): Eukaryota > Metazoa > Chordata > Actinopteri > Labriformes > Labridae > Cheilinus > Cheilinus undulatus. The sequence continues at coordinate 41,387,081 of NC_054869.1, read as the reverse complement.
ATCTGGTAAACCACTCAAAGACAGCGTTTGGGAAAGGGCAGAGCCTTTGAAAAAAAGTCAGAGGGTGATTGGATGAACATTCTGTCACATCTTTACGGGCCAATCAGAGCAACAAAACACGTGACGTTGCCGCTACCGAGCTGCGCCTCATTGGACAAGTAAACTCCATATAGAACTGCATAACACGAACCATGGCGACTGTAGACATGTCAGTACACGACTTTTATCTCAGCCTTTATCTGGGCTGTAACTTAAGTATGGTAATGCTTAATGTAATATATAAGAACTAGTAATTTTGCTCACTTTTTCCCTGTTTCTGATTAAAAAATTCTGAAATGAGGAAAAAATAAAAGCATCTTCAGAAGGGGTCATGTAACATAGCAGCTGAGGCTGATGGACTTGGAGATTTAGCTCATTTTCCATTTGTCTCTGGTCCGTTCAGCCTTTTATCTCTGCAGCACTGCTGCTTGTTTTTGGAGTGTTTCGCTTGATAACAGCTTTCAAATGGGATGTCAGCACGTTTAGAGTGGAAAACAGCAGAAGCATGAAAGATAGGGCCCAAGATGTTACTTGGATCAAGTCTAGACATCTGTTCCAACCAAATCCGCCTATCTCACAGTGTTTGTAGTTCTCTCTCCATGTTTCTCTGCCTTCTTTCCTTCACTCTGCCTCCTCTTTCTCCTGTTTCCACACCATCCCCTCCCTCTCTCTATCTGCCCCCTCCTATCTCCCCCTTGTGCCCCAACAAGTGTCTAATATTTCCAATGATGATTTAGCTCATAAATCTTGATAAAGCCACTGGCTGTTCCGTTTCGGTGGAACAGGAAACTCTTGCAGGAGGAGACAGAAGATGAGGAATGGCTCTCGTTCACCAGGCTGTCCTGTTTTTCTGTTTTTGCTTTTTGACAGCGTCCTTTGGGAGGGAGAGTTTTTGTGTATTTAGAGCCTTTTGGGTTTGAACTCACTGGAGAGTTCTGCAGAGGTGTTGTTTGTAATCATATCTGTGTTTGTTCAGCCACCCCTAATATTTGATTCTGTACCTACTTCTTTTTTGTTTTTGTTCTAACCGAGCCATTACTTCTCATTTTTCAAACACCTCATGCATTTACCTGAAATAATTAAGCAATCTAACAGAAAACCTGTGAAAAATCTCTCTGTAATGGGCACAGCAGACTATCAAGGGGCCAGGAATCAAACCTCTCTGCTAACATTTTTGTTTACAGTGTCAATAAAGAAATAAAGTTACCGCCAGCAGTGAGTGCTGCTGATTTTCAAGCCAGCTGTGGTGCTAAAACAACATTGATAAGAACCCAGAACCATCTGAATAATAAAGTAAGTGAAGTAAGTCTAAATCAGCTACAAGAAAATTAAAATTGTGTTTTAATTGAATGCTGTTATGTGGGTATTTGGAGGTGACTTATTTAGAAAAACAACTTATTGCACTAACTTCCTTAGCACCTTTCTTTGGCTAATGTTTTTGTCAGTGACACTTCAATTAATGTTTAAGTCATGTACAGTGCATTCATACAGAATTCAGACCCCTTCACCTTTTTCAATTTTATGTTGCAGCCTGATGTTGTCAAAAGTCATTTTTTCCCTCATTAATCTACACTCAGTGCCCCATAATGATTAAGCAAAAACAGAGTTTTAGAAATGTTGGCAACTTTTAAAATTAAGAAAACTGAAAAATCACATTGACATAAGTATTCAGACCCTTTACTCAGTACTTAGTTGAAGCACCTTTGGTAGCAAATATGGCCTTGAGTCTTTTTGAGTATGATGCAACAAGCTTTGCACACTTAGACTGGGGGATTTTCTGCCATTCTTCTTTGCAAATCCTCTCAAGCTCAGTGGGGTTGGATGGGGACCGTCAGTCAACAGCCTATACAGGTTTCTGCAGAGATGTTTGATAGGGCCCAAGTCAGGGCTCTGGGACTGGGGGCCAGTCTCGCAGTCCCTACTGCTGAAAAACACCCCCACAGCATGATGCTGCCACCACCATGCTTCACTGTTGGGATGGTGTTGGACAGATGATGCACAGTTTCTGGTTTTCTTCAGACAGTTAAATCTTGGTATCATAAGACCAGAGAATCTTGTTTCCGAGAGTCCTTCAGGTCCTTTTTGTGCAAACTACATGCAGGTTTTTTATGTGTTTTGCACTAAGTAGACACTTCCGTCTCACCACCCTGCAATAAAGAGTAGGAATGGAGAGAAAAACTAAGTTCCATAAAGCCCTGGTTATATATATTTTTTTAAATTCAAAAATCAATAATGTTTTTGCTTTATTGGTACTAATAATAACAATAATACATCACACTTATATAGCGCTTTTTTGGACACTTACAAATGCTTCACAAACAAAACAAAACAAAAGAACAAAGGGGCTCAAGAATACAAGTTTGAACAGGTGAGTTTTGAGTAGTGATTTGAAGTTTTGTATTGAGTCCTAGTTCCTGATGTTTTGTGGGAGTGAGTTCCATAGGGTGGGGGTGGCTGCAGTGAAGGCTCGGTCCCCCAAGGTCCGGTGCTTTGTCCTGGTGGTGGGAGTGAGGAGGTTGGTGTTGGCTGATCTGAGGCGGGGGCAGTGCTGCTGAATGAGATCGGTGAGATATGGAGGGGCCAGGTTATGGAGGGACTTGTAGGTGATGAGGAGGACCTTGTATTGGATGCGGTATGGTACGGGGAGCCAGTGGAGTTGTTTGAGAATGGGGGTGATGTGGTCTCTTGAGTGGGTGTGAGTGAAGAGGCGGGCGGCCAAATTCTGGCTATATTGCAGTTTTTGGAGATGGGTGGAGGGGAGACCATACAGGAGGCTATTGCAGTAATCGAGTCTGGAGGTGATGAATGTGTGAATGGGGATTTCAGCAGCGGATTGTGAGAGAGAGGGGTGGAGACGGGCGATGTTGTGGAGATTGAAAAAGGATGTTTTGGTGATGTGAGTTATGTGTGTTTTGAATGAGAGGGTGGAGTCCATGATGAAACCGAGGTTGCGTACAGAAGGGGTGGGGGTAACAGTGTGACCATCGATGAGGAGGGGAGGACAGCTTTGGGACCTGTGATGAGAAGTTCTGGTTTATTGCTGTACTGATCTGTAGTCTTGGCTTTCATATGGAGATTTTTTGCAAACTCCAAGTTGGCTTTCATGTCTTTTGCACTGAGGAGAATCTTCCGTCTAGCCACTCTGCCATAAAGCCCAGATCAGTCGGGGGCTGCAGTGATGGTTGTCCTGGAACTTTGTCCGATCAACACACAAGATCTCTGGAGCTCAGTCAGAGTGACCATCAGGTTTTTAGCCACCTCTCGTACTAAGGCTCCTCTCCCTGGTTGCTCATTTTGGCCAGATGACCAGTTCTTGGAAGAGTCCTGGTTGTGCCAGAGCCACAGAAAGATCTGTGATTTGCAACCATCTTTCTCTGAGCTCTGCAGGTAGTTCCTTTGACCTCATGGTTCGGTTTTTGCTCTGATATGCATAGTCAGATGTGAGGCCTTCTATAGAAAGGTGTATGCCTTTAAAATCATATCCAGTCGATTCAATTATCAGTTAGACTACAGTCAAGGTGTAGAAACATCTCAGCAATGATCCAGAGAAATGAGATAAACATGAGCTAAATTTCAAGTGTTGTTACAAAAGGTCTGAATACTTATGCCACTGTGATATTTCAGTTTTATATTTTTTGCTAAATTTGTTAAAATTTTAAAGCACCTTTTTGACTTTGTCTTGATGGGGTACTGAGTGTTGATTAAAGAAAAAAATGAATTTAAACAATTGTACTATCAGACTGCAACATAACAAAATTGAAAAAATAAACTGGTCTGAATACTTTCTGAATGCACTGTACTTCAGCTTAAGCTAAGATACTACCAGAAAATCCTAACAATTTTCGGATGAACTTCCACTTCCTGACAAAACTTGCTGAATTATCTTGCCTGAGTTTCCTGTGTTGTGACATGCAGTCTTTTTGCAAATTGAGACTACACTGATTTCAGACCAAACACATTGAAGATGTTCATAACTTATGATTAGATATCCTGTTGTGCTCACAGTGCCCCATGGCTGTGTATTTATTTTCTTGACATCAAAACCAAATTTAAGTGCCGCCAGAAGGAACATGTTATTGCACTGAAAGTGAAATCAAATTTTTTTTAAATGCAAATTTCTTCCTTTAGGTGAACTTTAGTTAAGCTGTCAAAGAATCACAGCAGCTGGATACTGTCCACCATATCATCTTCCTGCTCTCACAGTGATGGAAAATCAAAATCAATGATTTTGAATGTTTTATTATACTTTCAACATCTCCAGACATTTAAATATGACATCATTTTTCTCTAATCCCTGCTTGCATCAATGCTGATGCACAATGCTGCTGCTGCTAGCAATGCTGCACCCCAGCCTCCTCCTTTATAATATATAGCTTGTTTCACCATCATATTTCAATTCATGCTACTGTGGACTGATTGCTTTTGAACTAATTTTCTGTATTCAATATGCACTGTCATAAATGTTTCTATATATATATATATATATATATATGGGTTTCTAGCCATGCCCTCCCCTGAAAGTCAAAGCATGCTGCTTGACTAACCCAGGGAGCATCATTTGAGCAGAACCTTCTCCACCAAGTAAAACTGTAGATCCATTTTGAAGCTGCAAAAGCACTTGGAGAGCGCAGACCTCAGCCATTAGCCCTATCTCCCAGTAGTGAAGAATCCTTTAAAAAATTCCTGGATCTGTCCCAATGTGCCCCCCGACCACGGCATTCGCCGATTACTCCCTCCCTGGTGGGGTGGAAACACAGTGAGGCAAAGCATTAGCTTCGCTACGGGTGGACTGTCATGGTGGAAGCATCGCCTGCCGGTGCCGACAGATGCACTGACAGTCTCACCCATGGTCTCACTGGACGACTGGAAGTCATGGCAGAGGGTGAATATTCCTCTATTCCTCCGAGCATTGTGAGTATTCTCGCTACAATTCGCTGTCTTTCTCTGTGTTACGCTCCGACTCATCTCCTCCACCGGGCATGCGTCTTTCAAACTCTTTAAACTCCAAAACTTTGAAAAGAAACACACCCAAAATGCTGCTGGGATTGAAGTTACTCATGTCATGGTTTTGTAATGCAAAATAATCAAATTGAAACCAGCAAAAAAATAAAAAAATTGCAGTTAATTACGAGTAACGGCTGTATCTCATACGATGAATGAGATCATTGTATGCCTTCCTCGTGACTCCTTGTGTTACTCCTTGTGCCTCCTGTGCATTTTGGACTTTGTTTTCAGTAAGTTTAGTTTAGTAGATTTTTCCCTTGTGGATCCCAAGTTGTTTTTTTCACCATGTTTGACTTTAGTTATTTTTGTTTTTGCCGTCTTTTGTTTTAATTAGGGCTGTCAATAGAATAAAGTTTTAATCACGATTAATCTCACAAATTTCATAGTTAACTCAAGATTAATTGCAAATGAATCATACCTTTTTATCCGTTCTAAATTTACCAAACATGACTATTTCTCAAGATTTAAATACCCTTATCAACACAAGTGGACAAAAATGCTTTCTTTATGTAAATGTTTGTTCATTTCAACAACCCAAAATGACTGATAATGTCCAGAAAATTCTCTACATGAAGCTCAAAGATTCTGACTGTTCCAAAAATCTGCTGAGAGAATAACATGGTAAACTCAAGCCCAACAAGGAAAACAGAGAGAGATACTGACCTTAATGTAACATTACTGAATAATACCACAATGTAGTGTCTAACTTCAGACTTCTAGAAGTTAACGCCTCTGTTCTCAGCAGCTTAACACAGAACGACAGATCTAATCATCACACGTTTATAAAGAACATTTTCAGTTAAGTTTAAATCACTCAAAGATCATTCCTTGATCCTTCACACTTAAAGCAGATAATTTTAGCCTCACATGGGGGAAATAAAGGCTCACAAAAACATCCCTGAACACCAGGAGGACTCAAAACAGGATGATACAAAATAGAGACTAAATACAGTTAGAGAATTACTCTACAGATTACTGGGAGAAGTCAAGTCTCTGCTGAGAGCTCAGCAGTAAGGCACAGACACATCTAATGGTGTTTAACTGTTCTGATGTGGTCAGAGGTGAGAAAGGTGGACACATCTGCTGTACTCAAGAGAAAAAGCAATTAATTACTTTAAAAATGTCTGCTATTATTTATCATCTTTTCATTTTCAAACTAAAAAACACCCAAATGTAAAATAAATGCTGACAGTAAGAAATTACTGTCATCAGTCCAGTAGATTTACAGGAATGATGTCAATAAACACAAATTTGAAGCTGCTTTTCAAAACTCATGAACACACAAAGTAAAAGAAGTCTCAGTGAAGAACTTCTAAGGTGTGGTAAGAGGACTTAACCAGAGCTACAGATTTAATCTCAAACATTTTTTCTTCATGAATAAAGGGGATCCACAGTCTAATAATGCTTTTAGCTTATATTATGATACTCTACAGAGCTTTTTCACTCTCAGGCTCACCTGTCTGCACCTCTGCTCCTCTGTCACACACCAGCCTCTCCTGCTCTGTCCCTTCTTCCTCCTCCTCCACATGATGTAGCTGTATATTCACCAGCGTCAGACCATCTCATATAGGGACTGCAGAGTCTTTGACACTTGATGGACATTTTTTTTAAAACTTGGCCTTTATTTACAGTCTCGTTTCCGCGCATAAGATTCGTTTTCTCTGAATACTTTCACTTTCAAGCAGGAGCTGAGTGTGGATGGGAGAGGGGGTAAACGGACCTTTAGGAGACGTGATTGGACCAGTCCACAGTCAGTATAAGGGGCAGCGCCACTGTAGAGCCGGTATATAGGCTAACATAAATAAATAAAGTGTGTTGACCCACCAGGAAATGCCCGGTATGCCAGACAGGAGTTCATCCCTGCTTGTAGAGTTGTCTGTGCGTCTCCGTTGTAAACAATCCAGCATGGCTAAGGGGGCGGCTCTCTGTACTGGCAGTGTGCTCTGCCAGCGAATGGTACGGGCCATTTAAGACTTTACAAACTCCTGGTAACTCAGTTCATGTTGACAGTAAGAGCAAATAACTCCAGTCTTCTCTGGCATGACCTCAAAGCTGAAGCTGCCTTTCAAAAGTCTCTGTCCTTTATCCATTTCTGCTCGCTTGCACTGCATCACGACGGCGCCACATCCTGATCTGGCAAACTACGGGATGGGTCGAGGGCCACACAGAACGCGCATGCGTTAATCATGTGACAAAAAAATGAGTGGCGTTAAAAGTAATTTGAGTTAACGTGATATTAACGTGTTAACTTTGACAGCCATAGTTTTAATTAAATCATTTTTTGACTTATCTGTACTTGGGTCCTCTTTAGAGTTTTTTTGCAACTGTGACAGTATAATCTGACAAAGACAAAGGGAATCACAGAACCTAAATACACAGGGAGAGATTACAAGCAGACAGACAGGTGTGACAGACGAGACACAGGTGAAACTGGTGAGACAATCAAAGTCGAGGGAAACTGAGGCAGGAAGAAAAACTGGAATCAAACACAAGGGAAAGCAACTACAAAATAAAACAGGAAACATGGAACACTTCACAAGACAATCACCAAGAAACACACGAAGACTGGAAAACAACAAAACAGTGAACTAGAAACTTAACTAAGAAACACTGCTAACACTGGAGGATACAAAGACAACAAACTAACAACCAATGGGAATACAAAGAACACAAGGAGAGAAACTCAAACACAGGGAGGACCAAGGCTTAACAAAACACACGAGAACTATACAAGAAGTAATGAAAAAACAAAATCTAGTCACTAGAAACATAATATAACAGAGTACAAAATACACAGAAACACAAGGCTAGAGGTAAACACCCAAGAAACTAAACTAAACTAAATCAGGATCATGACACTACGTAGTTTCACATACTCATCTTAATCATCTAAAATTAGAGCTGGTAATAAGTGACACAATATTGTTTTGTATTTCAAACCCAAACATATTTTTTATTATAGCATGACTAAAATCATTGACTTTAATGTGTTTCAACATCTTGCCTTCTTGGGGAAGTCACAGAGGAGGTTCAGTGGTGTACATTTGTAGGCATGTAGGACGCCAAGGATTCAGCACTCTGCCTGATGGGCTATAACCCGGGGCTGGAGAGATGGGGGGCCACCAGAGTCAACACGTGTCAACACACATGTAATTCTCCGTAGCCAAGGTCAGGCTCAGTGGCACCTCTTTTGTTCAGGCCTTTTCACCACTGTTGATATTCCTGGAGACAGTCAGTGGCTTTTTGGCCCTTCGAGATCCACAGCACGACAAGAGGCTTGTGACGACCCTAATACAGCCCCCTAGACCAGGGGTTCTCAACCTTTTCAGCCCGCAACCCCCAAAATAAAGGTGCCAGAAACTGGGGGCCCCCACTGCACCTGAAGGTGGTTGAACACATGCACAATTAAGAATAGTTATATGCAGACAAGGCCACCCATAAGGGAGGATAAATGGGAGAACTTTCTGGCACCCAGCCAAACTGGGGGCTCATGGAAGTCAGCAACATCATGGTCCATTGCAAAGTTAAGCTGTGATATCCATATTTTATATTTAACCTGAAAAAAAAAAACACTCTGATCAAAGACACAAATATCATGTAGTAAATAGCCCTCTTAAAAATGTAAATCCCTTTTGTTGAAAAAAAAAAATTAAGATGGGTAAAAAGTAGCTAAAATGGGTTTAGAATGGCAAAAAAGGGTGGAAAAGGTGGTGAAATTGGAATTGTTAAGTAGCAGAAATGGGTTAGAAGTGGCAAAAATTACATACAAAATTGCAAAAAATTACCAAAAAATAGTGGTAAAAGGGAGTTAAAAAATAGCTGAAGTGGCTTTAAATTGGCTAAATGGGTAGAAATTTGGTGAAATGTGATGAAAAATTGATAAAAACACTAGAAAGTGTTAATTGAGAAAGAAAAAATAGGTAGATATTGGCAGAAATTGGTTAAACTAGCAAAAATGGGCATAGCAAGTAGTGAAATGTCGTTCAAATGGGAAAAATTGGGCATAAAAAGTGGTTAATAGTGGCAATAATGGGTCAACAGAGGCAACTATAGGCCTAAGTGTCAAGAATTACTTTAGAAATGGCAAAAACAGGCAACAAAAAAAGTTGTGGAAGGGGTTTAAGATGGGCAAAATAGGTGTTAAATAGCAAAAATGTGTTAAAATTAATGGAAAAGATAATGATAAGGTGTTCAAATTTGGCTAAATTAGTTTAAAGGGGCAAAAGTGTAATTTCAAAAATATTCTTAGTTTTTTTTTTAAGGGCATCTGGAGACCCCCTCTTGGTGTCTCGTGATCCCCAAGGGGGTCCTGGCCCCAAGGTTGACAACCACTGCCCTAGACCATGCTTACTCACCACGTCTACCCTATACTCCACCATAAAGGCATGGACGTTGTTCTTTTCTAACAGACTATTTCCCATACTCCTGGTAATGTGTAAAAGGCTTCCAACCACCTGCTGTGATTGTATTCATGTTTACCATTTCTTTGTTTTATTCGAGTTTATTTGTTTGAGTTGTTGTCGCTGCTGTTTTAGCCGTTATTGTTTTTGTGTTGTGCTGTGAAGCTCTTTGGGACTTTCTCTGTAAATAGTGGAAGTCAAATAGGCTAAACTTTGAGCAGACAAAATTTAAATAACAATCATGATGGAAGTTTTAGTTTGAAAAGACAATTACATTCAAAAGTTATGAAAAAAATATTTCTTTTTCTTTCTGTATTTATTTTTTGCTCAGTGGTGGGTTGCTATGATTACTCACACTCTTTACTGAACTCATGCACACACACACTCATCCCTGTAGTGCTGGTGATGTCAGTGTGCAGGTGCAACAGAGAGGCGTTAACCACTAATGACGGCCTGTCAGCGCCTTAAAAATCTCTAATTGCTCTAAGTCATTATGAGGCGGCCTTGTCTTTGTCTCTCTGCTCCATTGTTCTGTGGTGTTTCCGTAATAATGACACATTTCCTTAGAGCAACAGTTGCTCTTTCTTGCTGATTTTAGATTTCCTGGGTTGAAGAAGTGTTAATAGTATGGCATTAAAGCAGAGGCAGGCTACAGTTAGCAGAGACATTACTCAAGCTTTGATGTAAGCCATGATGCTTGTTAGAGACACTAAGCATCGGCTCGGCCGCCATTATTTTCCCTGGCTGGAAAGAGTCAGAAGGTGCTGAGATGGGTCTCTGCAGGGTTTCAGCCACTGATACAGGGTGACTTATCACCTTTTCTCTGTTCACCACTGTTCATTTATGAGGCTTTGAGCTCCATCTTTGTTGTTTCAGGGACTATTTTCTGGTGGTGGACGCTTTCATGCTGTTAGAATGTAAGGTACGCTCAAACAGCTATAATGTTTGTGTGACAAAAACATCACCTCCAAATTTTTTGCAATTATATTCTGGGAAGGTTGTGAAAAGGTGCATTTTCTCCATCATTTAATAGTTCATACAGTCTGTATCATGGACAGTAACTTGGCTGCCACTGCTGGATGATTATTGAGGCACTTATTTACTTGACAGGTCATTTTAATCACACACACTGTGGGAGTGCTTTTGTTTTCTTTGCTTGTTAGATTTAATCATGACCACAGCTGTATTTGTTGTCAACAAACTGCTTACTCTTTGCTTTTAAAGAACAGCTCATCACTAATTTTCTCCAACTATCATATCAGGATGGCAGAGCTGGCAGATTCAGCGTCCTTTGTGGTCCCTCCAACCTGCTTGTAATGTCTCTGCAGCACCTGTCCTTTCTGGTAGCTTCTTGTTGACAGTAATGATCGTTTCTTCTCAACAATGCTTTTCTGTCTTTTTATATTTTCTATTAAGTTATCAGTGTTCACTCTTACTTTAACTTATAAAGAAAAACTTTTCTCTTATGAGGCCTTGGGGACACAACTTTGCTTGCTAAATTGGGTTGTTAATCATGTTAAACCTGTGTTCATTTTAAATCTGACAAGTGGAATGGATGAGAAAACAAGACACTCAGCAAAACAAAGTGTTACATGTCTTAAACTCAGAATTTATGTTTTTTAAGCCTTCTTGTTGGAGAAGAGGACAGAATTCAGATTTTTGTATTATGATATGTAATAATCCTATCAGATATTTTTCACAAACACTTTCTGAAAAGCAAGTCTTAAGGGGATGTTAAATGACCACTTGTCTGTTGGTATTTAAACTCGAGTTCAGGCCTCCTGAATCTCAAACCTTGGCAATTAAAAGTGGCCAAAGCAATCTGCCAAAACCACTTAATTTTACTTTAAATCTTATTTTGGGAAAATATGTTTAACTAATTAAAATTGCTCGAGGAAAGTCCTCATATTGAGTTTTATAGTTTAACAGTCTCTGTTTCAGAGCACAGTTATGGAGGTTAAACATGTTTTAATTGAGATCAAGACGAAATTATTTTGCCCTCAGGCAAGAAAGACAAGAGGGGCTGTGACAAGGATGTGAAACTTAAGGACATTTTTGGTTTCTTGTTAAACAATTTCTGATTCTGAACTAGGGATAGACAAAATGGGAAAAATATGCACTATAATACTGCAGCAGTGAAATGACGTGAGGTAAGTAACTAGAATTACAGCCATTGGTATATGCCTCTGTGTCTTTGTTTGTCTATTTATGTTCACATTAATCTGAGCAATAAAACAAACTGCATTTTTGAAGTTTATCCCATCAGTGGTCACAACATGGTACAAGGTCACTGCATTCTAAAAGTAGGTTTTAGTGACCTTTGACCTAAAAAAAAAAAATTAGTTCACCCTCAAGTCCAAGTGTAGATTTTTTCTAACTTACTGTATGTGCTAGATATGCTTTTATTTATCCATTGCATGGGATATATTTAACATCTGTTCCATACATAGTGTTTTGGAAGGGACTTCTCAAGAAAAAAAAAAATATTGGAAGGTGACTGGATGACAGTCTCTCTGTCCCATTCATTATGGGCCAATCAGAGCAACAAGACAATATGAGGTAGTAGGCATGAAAGGCTCCAGTAAGTAATACAGGCTCAGCAATAAGACGCTTTTGAAGTTAATGAAAAGCTGTTGGATAAAACATCCAAGCTAAACGCTTCACCAGCAGCCACTGAATATTCCAGCTCATAGTACAACTAAATCCGCTCTAAACTATCTTAAACTCATGCTGAAACAGGTTGGGAGATAAGCAAAAAGCTCTTTTCTGTCATGAAAAGGTTTCAGCTCTTTCCATAGACTGTAGAAGAAATTCAATAGGCGGACTCAAATATATTTTGAAGCCAATCCGTGGCAGGCTCCATATCGAAATTGCTGTCTCAAGCAAACTTTGGATCAACCTAACAGCCCACCCACTAACTCGACTTCTTGTCAGCCAGCTAGCAGCATTCTGATTATCCCAATGAGCAAAAACGGGTTAAAAGTGGCAAAAAATTGGCAAACATAAGTGGTGAAAAGTGGAAAAGAGTGGCAAAAAAGGGGTTACAACAGACAAGAAATGTGATAAAGCAGCAAATATGGTTTAAGAAAGGAAAAAGTGGCAGAAATTTGTAGTAAAAATGGTGAAAAGCAGTTAAAAAGTAGCAAAAATTTAATTTAATTTGGGATACAAATGTGGTGAAACAGGTGGAAACAGTGAAGAAAAAGGGTTAAAGTGGCCAGAATAAACAATTTTAACACCAGGACCCAATGATAGTTTCGCACACTTCTCAGTTGCAACATGAGGTAACTGTTAGCCAGGTCGCTAGCATCAATGCTACTGATCTAACACGCATACATTGATATCAATAAATCACAACTGGGGAGGGCCCATTCACTGGGACTTTCAGGGGCCGAGTCAACTCTGTGGGCAGGCCTGGATCTTCAGTTAAAGATTGTAAACTAAAGTGGGCTGTAGCACATAGGCCAAAATAGGCAAAAATGAGCAAAAAGTGGCAAATATTGACAAACGAGTGGTTAAAGAGTGGCCCAATTTTCTTAATTGTTTATTTAAGACAGATTCTTTAACTTTACGTACGTTCACCTCTATGTACCCTGCTTCTTCTGCTATTTTATTTGCCTTTAAAGATTACACAATGTTCTTGTACATATTTATATATCTTTTAGCGTTTATATTTTTCTGCCTATTTTATGCACATTCTGAACCCCAGAGCTGTTTTCTATGTTTTTAAGATTTCTATTGTTTTAATGCCCTTGTTGAGTGTATAATGGAACAGCTGAAACTTGAATTTCCTTTTGGGATCATTAAAGTATCTATCTATCCATCTCTATCCATCAAAAATGACAAAAAAAAGTTAAAACAAACAAGAAATGGGATAAAACAGCAAATATGGCCTAAGAAAGGAAAAAGTGGCAGAAATTGGTGGCAAAAATGGTGAAAAGCATTTAAAAAAGGCAAAAATTTAATTTAATTTGGGAAACAGTTATGGCAAAATGGGTGGAAACAGTGATGAAAAGGGGTTAAAAAGTGGCGAGAATAAACAATTTTAACACCAGGACCCAATGATGGCTTCAGACACTTTTCAGCTGCAACATGAGGTAACTGTTAGCCAAGACGCTAACACCAAAGCTACTGATCCAACATACATGTATTGATATCCTAAATAAATCACAACTGGGGAGGGCCTATTCACCTGCATTTTCAGGAGCCCACCTAACTCTATGGGCAGGCCTGGATCCTCAGAGACTATGAACTCATGTGGGCTGAAAATCCCAGGATTAAAAATTAGCCCCACTCCAGCTTTGCTCACAAGATTTGAGGTCACACTGACCTTTGACATGAACTCCAAAAATCTAATCAGTTTAAAATTTGGAGTTTGTAACTACAATAGTGGTTACAAGCTACAAGTAGCTGGAGAGGTTCCATCACGTCCTGAGCACTGTCGAAGTACCCTTGAGCAAGGCACTGACCCCCCCAACAGCTCACAGCAGAGCTTAGCAATGAGCAGCAAGGCCATCACTGTATATGTGTGTAATATGTAAAAGCAACTAAACAGTGTAAACTATGAGTTTCCCTTTGGGGATGAATGAAGTACGACTTTACAAGATTACAGCAGCTCTCATTGTAATCAAAGTGAGGAGCAGAGGGAACCACAGCATGTACTAGCTAAAGAAGCAACAACAAGGCAGCCATTGAATGAGGAAAAATGTTAATTTTTTTCTCCATCCCTTTTACATTTGTCATATTGAACCACTTCGGTTTTGAGGATTTGGACCTTGAACTACTGCACATTCGTGGCGACCCCTCAAAGCAACACATCAAATCTATTAAATCTTTTGAAAGCTACACACAAAGTGACTTATAATAATTTTACTGATCTCAATATCAAACAAAGTAATCGTGATTGTGATTTTTGGCATCTTCAGCCCTATGGAGCATGTTTGGAGCTTATTACAAGACTGGCGGTGAGAAGCCTAATATGCTTCTGTTGTTTTCCATTTCCCTTTTGCCTGTGCCAAAAAGGAAAGCTTATGCCTGATTCATCACAACATGAGAGACTACATAACGGCTACAGTGGCAGCCATCCATTTGTATTTGTTTTACTAAAGACACACAGTAGATCAGACTTAACAGCCTCCCTCGTCCTTAAAACGTGCGCGTCTCCGTTGATTAAAAGTGCTATTTACGAGGTTGATTTGCTGAGTAAAGGAGTTCACTGTACACGGAGAGAGCGCTATCACCGCTCGCTTTCTTAACACACAAAGACGCCGCCACAGTCTGCTGAGTCTAGATACTTTCCCCTCCCTACACACCCACCCAAACACTCTCTCATACCAAGGTGAATTTTTCTGCCGCCTCTTGCATTTCTCATTTCCTTCTCTGTGACGTTTATATTAAAGATAAATTGTAGACTGTGTGAGAAGAACATATTCATTCAGCTGTTGCTTAATTGCGTCAGGGATTTAGACGTACTCTCCTGTCCAATTTGCTCGTACAATTCTCTGCAAAAAGCCCTCAGCTTGCTCCTAATCTGCAAACCAAGCAAGAGTGTAGGTTTTTTCTCCTCTTTTCTTAAAAGACACTGGATTTATATTGGGATTAATAGAATGGGAGAGATGTGGCAACACTCAAACACTCCAGCTCTATCACTGAATTCAATTTAGCTTATTTTTCTGCTTCTCGCACATTGCCGTGAGCATGCCTGAGTGCTTCTTCTGTTTCTGCAAAGCCCCTCAATTTCTCTTTTTTTTTATCAGTGCTTCTCTGTTTGCTAGGCGTCACTCTCTCTCTCACACACGCCACGACACACGTAACTTTTCTGTAAATTCACTCACAGGAGATTTGATGTGACATAACACTTTTTATTAATTACATTATATCACGACAGACTGGTCCAAGTTCAGAGAGAAATCATATCACCATCGCTTTCCCTCTGGTGTGTATGCGTTTGTGTTTGTACCAGCTGAGAATTTCTTGCTTCAGTCCCAGCTTTTAATTACCTTGTGTGCTTTGCAGTACAGATGGTTCTTACATTTTTATGCATTAAAATACATGAAACATCTCTCTCATACAGACCCCTCACAGCATTTTGTCCTGTGTCTTGTTTTAAGCCTTTTGTAATCCGAACATCCACAAAACATCCACCAAAATCCTTCTTATTCTACAAGCAACAAAACCCTCTTTAGCACAGAGACAACAGCACAGAACCAAATACTGAATGACACATACACTGCATATAGCAAATCACAGTTTTCACTTTTTCTTCCTTTTTTTGCAGAGTAGCATTTTTTGTGGTTTTACATTCTTCAAGGTGCAGCGGCTCCAGAAGCATCCAAGCACAAAGGTAATCTTTGAGATGACCTTTCTGATTTTTTCAGCTTTATTAGCTCAGACTGTGATGTGCGAGAGCGAAGGGATTAAATGTGATATGGATCATGACGTGCCCAAAGTCCTGATGTGTATCTGAGTGTGGGATATGCTTCAATTCACCGAGTCACAGGGTTTAACTTTACTCATTCTGATATTTTAGGTTACGATGAGGCGATAAGAGACAGAAAGTGTCTGTCAATATTGCTGAAATACTTTTGGAAACATAAATTTTAGTTAAGTCGTGTTTACGAGGAGGCTGATTTGAAAACAGAGATAAATCAATTGAGTGATTCCATAAATCTTAGCTGCCATAATAACGACCTCGGTGGGTAAAGTCATTTGTCATGAATTGGTGAACGGCGACAACAAATCAATGCCTGATTCCTCTGTTGAATCTCATTTGAACTTGGATTTGGGTGGGGTCTGAATCCCTCCTGACTCCTTGTGACATCGATCAGCCTTCTTCACAAACACACAAATTTACACACACACCACAGGGAGTGGAAACGCTCTGCACCCTGTGGGAAGCTGAATGTCATTTTGTATAATTCACTGTTATCACACAGCAACCATTTTCCTCTTATGTAACAATCAAGGTTGGCAGTTCAAATGCTGCTACATGTCAGACCTTTGTGTTTAAGGGTGTAAAAGTTAAACAATAAAATATGCAATATGATAAATGATCATTTGATCAATCCTTCCTGATAAATCAACAACTAAAAAGCTGATGAAAATTAAAATCTGGCCATATTTTAGGTTAAGACGACAGCGCATTTCATTATCAGCTACCTTATATTTGAGATTAGCAAAAGATTATCTTAAGCATGTTTGCTAACTCATTAGTTCATACTGAACAACTCAACAAGGAGCCACTTCCAAGTGAACATGTCATATAAACAAAATATTATCCTAAAGGCCTTTGCTGGCCTAATTCATTACTTAATATCTGATAACTCACCCAGCTATTGAAATGAAGAATGTTTAATATTGGCTAATGGCTATCTTTAATTACTTGCAAAGCACATGGATTAGCCAGATTCTATGTCAGTCATCAGGCAAATCCATCTTACAACGCTCCAATCTGAAACAATTGTGCCAGGTTTGAAAATGGATCTGATCGACCAATCAGTGTTGTTTATGAAGAATGATGCAGTAGCTGTGGGCGGGGCTTAGTTGTACTGAGAGCCGACAGCAGTGGCTGCCATTGGTGTAGCAATTAGCTTGGATGTATTTATAGTGAAGCGGCAGGTTGATCAGAAGTGGACTTCATATCTTTATTAAAAAATGAGCAAAGAACAGCACAGAACGATTTTACCCACCAACAATGTCCAGTGTTCATAAATTACGGCTGAGCTCAGGTTACTACCAAAGGTGGGCATTAGTACGTTCTCATTATGTCTCCGTTCTGAGAATGTTTCAAAAGTCCTGCTCTTCCCAAACACTTTGCATGTAAAGTTTCCCAGATGAATGTGAAATATCGACTGTCCTTTGCAATGGATATATGAAACTCTGTCTAGCATGTCAGGTTTTATCTTAAACGCATTAGCTAATATTATAAGCAAAAGCTAACATTTAGCTAACATTCCCTTTTGACAGCCATTCCAGTCTAACATTGCTATGTTAGGACATTAAAGTACTAGCTTACCTGCTATGTTATTTGTAAACTTGCCTAAGCTAGATGATAGGAGAGGTGTTATTTCAATTATGAAGATATCAGTTAGCCAAGGAGTGGATGAATGCTAATGTTGGCAGTTTTCTATGAGTTATCAAATGTGCTTCACCTTAAAATATGGCCTGATGTCTTAACCATCAAATTTTTTTTTAGTCCTGTTCAAGAATTGGAAAGTGGTTAAATAATAACTATATGTTCGATCAGGTTTGCAAGCTATACATGCAAAAGCAGTTAAACAGCATTTTTGCTTCCCACCATGAGCGTACTGACAGAAGAAAATGGCTGCCACTTGTTTGAAGTCAAAAGTGAGTCCCATGTTGCCTTTCCCATTTTCTCTGCCCTTCTAAGACAAAAGAAGAAAAAGTACAATCTAGTGACTGACAGTCTCCGACACAGCAGTTTGTGACGCTTGTTTCTTTCAGCAGCTTATTCACATTTGTACATTTGTGTTTTTGTTCATTCCTCTTGCTGTAATTTCATTTTTACAAAAAAGAAAATAAAGAAAAAAGTAGCACTTTTAGAGACCAAAGTTTAAGACTATCACGTACAGTATAGGCAGCATAGAAGAGGAAAGTTGGTTGAGTAAGTCTATTTTACAGTAGGTCACTTGAAGAAGAGAGAGAAAGAGAGAAGTCTGTGATTGTCAGCCCCTCTTTGTCCGAGGTGTCCATTCTTAAGACAGTTTTCCTTTATTTTTTCTGTATTCGACTGTTATCCTTGATCTGAGGCATTGATGCGAAGACAGCCAAACTTCAGTTGGAGTTGCGCGAAAGTTTCACAGAGCTCTCCTGCGTTGTGCCGACAGTGTTCATCAAAACAAACATTGTCTCAGATCGTCTTTCTGTCAAAACGTCTCCTCAGTTCATTATTAAAAAAAACACAGCAGGTATGTACACACAGTGCAGCCAGCTGGGATGTTGCCTCCAACCTTCTCTTCTCGCTTTTATGAGTTTGTTTCTCCTTGTTCATTTCCAGCTCACACACTTCCTGCCCTCTGTTATTGCACAGAGTTATTGTGTTGTAAGTTTTTGAATCATACGGAGTGCAACGCTCACTCACTCACTCAGTGCAAACTCCACTTGACTGTACAGCAGGGATAGATTTTGAGGACCTTGTTAGCTCGCCTTGTGGACGCTGCGGCCATTAACCCTCACATCCGAGCTCTGCAGGAGGCAATACCTTTGCTAAATGTAAGTATATATCCCTGCTGTAGAGTCCTTTTAACATGAGGACAGGTAAGGTAGCTGTTTAAGAGGGAGCGTGACATAAAAATACACTCATTTATCTTACACACTTTGCTCAAACATAATAAATTAAAGAAGTGACCATTATCAGTCATTTTGTTGCAAAAGGCAACTATAGATATAGAAAGAAATGTACAAAAATGCTTCTTGATTTATAAATAATAATACTATAAATCAATAAAACCAACATTTTTAAGTTCACAAACATCAATACCATCAAGTGCTGTTAAGAAACAAATAAGACTTCCAGATGGGTGTAAATCAAATGGCTGTTAGTGAAACCATAAGGGGTTTGTGTAAAGCCCAGATCAGACGAAAGATTTGTGACGAGACCATTTTAGAAAGTTGCTGGCGTCGGTTGCAGCTGAGCCGCCATTGCTGTGAATAAACTTTTTAATGATGTTACACGGTTTAGCTCCGTAGGTCCAAGACAGTCAATTTTGAGACATTTCAAGCAGATGAATGTGAATTTTTTAAAAACTTTTCACTCGGAAACTTCAGCTTGTAAACATTCCTGTCTCCTCTTTCAGCTGCACACATAGGTAGGATGGAGATACTAACAGCTTTTAGGTGATAGATTTGTCCTTGGAAAAGCAAGCAAAGCGCTTTTGTGTTTATATATGTTGTGAAAAAAACACTAGGCACGATATTGGATTTTTGTCAATATTTACAAATTAAATTTAACCATATGAATATCAATACAGAATAAAGTCAGACCTAGAACTTCAGTCCTTAAAATACACAGTTTAAAGCTTGAGAATAAACAGATTAAAGGGGACATATGTTACCCTCCTAAGACAAGTTTATATTGGTCTCAGAGGTCCCCAAAACATAGCTGGGAAGTTTGATGCTGAAAAAACACTCCAGTATCGGATTTTTGTATGTCTAAAAAACTCTCTGATTCAGCCCTGCTCAGAACAAGCTGTTGCTGTGTCTGTGGCTTTAAATTTTACTGAGCTGTCTGACTCCGCCCCTCTCAGGAAATGGATGTGGCTCTCCTGATCGTCTTGGATCAGGAGAGGAGGACAGAACTTCCAAGCGGGGAGGGCCAACTGAACGTGGAGGCGGTGCTAACTCCCCACATGACATCATTAGGGTAAAATATGAGGACGGCTTGTTTCAGCACACGTTTTCTGAGATGGAGTGAAAGAGAGGGGGGAGGGAATGGATTTTTCTGATTCTTGGGGGGTATTGTGGACAGACCAAGGGCACACATTTTTGTTACAAAAGCCTGAAAAAGTGATATTTGCATAAAATGTCCCCTTTAACAAATTTTAGACCTTGAAACACACTTAAAAGTGTAAGGAATTACGGATAAAGAAAATAGTTGAGCTGACATAGGTCTGTTGGTTTGGCCTAAAACTCCACTAACTTAACTTTTTGTACAGCCATTATTTACAGCTGATGGAGGCAGATTTTTATAGCCAAAATATCAGTAGAAATTCTTAAAACTGCAGATACCGATATTTTACTTGTTTAGCTAATATCTGCTGGTACCGACATCATGCTGATAACATTGTTTACCCTAAAAACACATGAAAAATATGTGAATTTGCAGTACTGTCTCTATTATAGATACAGATTAAAGCTCTCTGCACAGGCTGATATTTTTTCATGTATTTTTTGGGTCTGTAATTCAATAAATATTGCCACATACTCAAACCTTGCACACAAGTCAGATTTGATTATTTTGTATTCACTACTAAAATGTTAAAATGTGGCAAATGGTTTTATCCTGCGAAGAGAAGATGATTCGGTGGTTCTTTCCAACTTAAAAAAAAAAACCCTGATTTTCATGGAGTACAAGCTTATATATCACATCTCTGTGCCAAGCTGGAAAGATGAATTGCAACTTTCGATTCAGTATTTGTTATGTTGCTGTGAGTACAAATATTGGCTTTCATTTTTTATTATATCATGTAATACTTCTGCAGATCACTGTGTTTAAAGTGAGGCTTGAGCGCAGCCGCTGCACTGATTAAAACCAGTCATGTATTTAAATAGGTTGATGGATGCAAAAAAATTAAACATGCTCCGAAAAATTGACTAATGAATGTCAGTGTGCAAATATGCTTACGACAGTATAAGATTGTATTTACTTTTTAACATGTGGCAAGTCTGGACAAAAAATGTACTCTGTGTACAAAGCTGTTTATGAAATCACTTTAAATGGATTGAGTTGTTGTTGTGCAAACGATGCATCATCTCCAGTTGCAGTGTTGTGAACTGACAGGTTTTCAGAATGTTGCAGAGCAGCCCATCACAGGGCAATTGCGAGTTTCAACCCATCTCGTCTGTAATCTTTTGTCTGAACTGGGTAAAATATACTCCAAACAAAGATTAAACATGTTTCCTTGCATGCATGTAGGCTGCT
Source organism: Cheilinus undulatus (assembly GCF_018320785.1). Taxonomy (NCBI): domain Eukaryota; kingdom Metazoa; phylum Chordata; class Actinopteri; order Labriformes; family Labridae; genus Cheilinus; species Cheilinus undulatus. Next base: position 41,365,979 of record NC_054869.1, on the reverse strand, counting down.
GTAAATATACAGTTTGTCGGTAAGAGCAGCTATGTGAGCAGTGCTGTAAGTGAGTGAAGTGGTTCTCCATAATGGGGATGTGCGGTGCATTATTGAGTTTATTTTCAGTGTAAGCTCTTGGTGGATTGCCAGTAATATGCAAGTGTGAGTGTTTGTGTGCGGTTGAGGCTGGACGTAGGAATGTGATGGAGGGTTGAAGTTGTGGCTTACAGAACATATGCTGCAGCGATGATGGATGCTCACTTTCACTTTCTCCCTGAGGACTTTCACACCTCCTCTTCCTCCTTCCTCTTCCTCCTCATGACCCATTCGTACCTTTCCTTGCCTCATTTCTACCTCATTGCTTCAGTTCGGGACTCTCTCCTTTCCTCTCCATTTCTTCCCCAATATGCATTATTACCTCTCCTCTTATTTCTCCTCTCCACTGCTCCTCTTCTCCCATGTTCCTCCTCTCCTTCACCTCTCCTCTCCACCCTTCCATCCATCCTTCTCAGCCATAAAACAATAAGTCTTGAATGTCTGTGAGGAGACTGTGCTAATGGAGCCCATTAGGGTGTAATGAAATATACATTACACCATTACAGTGGACTGGGCCCGGCTAAAGCACTGCACCGCTCAAATAATAAAACATGCACAATTCAATTTCCTTCTTGGACAGTTTTGAGTGTCTTTTAGTGTGTGTTTGTGTGCGTGGGGAGAAGGAGGGATGACTGGTAAGGTATATAGTGTGTGTTTGTGTGTTGTTTTGCCGCCCCCCTCCAGCACAGATGTGGTTTTCAAGGATGTCTGAGTGCTGAAAGCCTTGATGATTTAATATGGGTTGACCAAATGAACCACACCTTCTACAGCACCACCGCCCACACGGCCGACCGAGATCTGACCACTTAAAAACCCAGCCTCCCCCTGCAACTTTTACACCCCCTTCCTCCTCCGACACAGAGACCTCAGCATCGTCGGACAGCTGCGTACAAATCAATCAATTGACCTCCGACATGAGCGCTTGACATCACAAGTAGCATCTGTCACTCTGAGGTGGAGGCTGGATGGGGAAAGGGGGAGCACAGTCATCATGTTACCGTGTGCTCTGTGGTTGAGGCCTGAGCGAAGTAAGAGTGTAACACCAGGCAGCTATGAGTGCATATATATTTATATGTATCAGTTTGTTGCATGAGGAAATATTAAGTGCAGTTACATGGACTTAAGCATCATGGTTACAAGCCTTTTCCCAGGTTCAACTATGGTATTTACATTTACACAGGGAAACATTATTATTCATATCCCTGCATACATGTTAAATACTATCCTGGTTCCTGAAAACCGTTTCTTGTTTACATGCTAGTTTTTAAGTAATAATATTTCTTCACTACTTTCAAACATGACCTTACTTGCTCCCCAGAGCATGTTGGGAGATCAGCATCCTTTAGCCTCTTCAGAACAAACTTGAATAGGTTCGAATTTTGATCCTATCACTCGTCTAAACCTCTAACTGAAGTTCACTCTAGTCTGCTGACCCACTAATGAGGGAGCCCACTCTCACTGTGGATCTGTGTGGTAAGCCACCTAAATTTGGATATAAAATTAGCAGGCACAAGATTTATGAGTCGATTAATCGTACATCAATTTTTATTTATAAGTACAGGCCTGAAATTCTGGTCAAATGCCCTTTTAAAAATGTAATGAAGCCTCCTGCTACTAGTTGCTGTAGCGTCAGTTCAAGGCCACTGCCTTCCTGCTAGAGATTACCTAGAGCACTTCACAGGACACAAGGTTTATACTCATGTTTAACTACTCAGCTGAAGAGATTGGTAACCACATTAGGCATGGTATTTCTAAAAAGAGGAACGAAGGCTGGCAGAGTAAGCTGCTAACTTCAGCCACACTGTACTGGGCACAGCAGCCTCAAATCATGTACCAACTCACACTATGAGCATGTAATAAATGGACTGTTTTATGAGCATTTTCGACTAGTCTATTGCATGTGATTTAAATATGCATTTAGTCGATTGGGAAAATAGCGGCCTGGGAACATCGTTACTTGCTAGGAAACTTCTGTTTGACAATCTTTCCCCTGGGCTAAGTCTTTTCAGTGCTTTAAGGTGAAGTCGTGACCTTCATTGTGGGATACGTAGTTCCTTCCTCCTTGTACAGAAATATGTACACAGTCTAGTACCTTTCGCCTTATTCTCCATTTTCAATTGCCAGTTTTGCACTGAATCAAATGCTTTATAGTCATGAGTAGTCAGGTAGATGGTCAACTTGGTTCATGTAGTGTTGTAATTAGGATTTTGCTAAATGTCTATGGGGGATTTGAATAGCAGATTTTGCCTTCAGAACAAGAGCTGCCCAGAAAGTTGGTGGGCACTGTTGAGCTCAATAGTAACCAAAAAGGGTGGGGCTTAAAAAAGGGCCTTTAAGATTGAGGCTCAATTCCAAAACATCCCTTGCCCCATAGACATATTGCTACCCCAATTTGCATGTGGTGTCCCATTTCTAGTTAAAATGGAGGGTAAGGGCTACATGGCCTTTCAAGCTGAGATTTTTAAGAGGCATACTTCAAACCAAGTGTTACGGAAAATTTCCCTGAATGCCTTGCAAATTATCAGTAAGATGGTCCTTTTGCTTTCAAACATGTATTCGAAAAAAATGGCTCCAGGTAGAAATGAATGGTATTGTCATTGTGTCTGATTATGTAAATGCTGTCAATGATGAAGTATCGGGAACTTAAAAGGTTCTGGTATTGTCATTGTGTCTGTCAGTGTAAATGCTGTCAACGAGTACTGATGAAGTATCGGGACCTTTAAAGGTTTGTTCCATGTTTCTTGGGGCAAGGGGGCCCTCAAAAGCAAGGGGTCCAGGTAAAAGGTACAAATGGGACACTCATAAAAGGCAAAACTGTTGTTGCCTTGGCCATGGTTATTTTGCTATGTCACTTTGCTTATGTTGCACCTGTTGCATTCTGTTTTCTTTCAGAGTTCCTTGAAATAGCAAACCTCTCGAAATCAGGATAAGGACTTATAAAGTTCTTGAAATCGGGATATGATGTTTAAATGTTCAAACACAAAACAGTATACCTGGAAAACCAGATCAAAACCGGGATACTAGAGTCCATGTAACCACACTCACTGCAGAGTAGTGCCAGATATTTCAAGCCTTTTTTTTTTTTTTTTTTTTTTTTTAACATATCTAGGATTCACATAAAGTAAAATTCCTCAGGTTTCATTGTGAATATCATCACAGAAGTTTAGCTCAGCTTCAGCAGGCACTGTAATGTTCCAGAAATCCCCTTTTTTGTCTCATGTAGAACACCAGATTGTGTTTACTTTTCCCTTGTAGTAAATGTACTGTTAAAATCATCCCATGGTTAGCTGTAGTAATATGAATGCTGTTAATACTGAGAGACAGATAGACAGGTAAACAGATGGGTTGGAGGGGAAACACAGTGTCGTCATGGCTCGACGTCACCTAGAGCCATCTCGCCGTCATACAGTCTCATATTTACACGCAAAAAATCATGAAAATCCTCCAGCTCCTTGAAATTTCTGGGTCCTGTTGTCCGACAGGCAGCGAGGGGATGAGTCACTAAATGTTTCAGTCCTGTTTAATCAGGTTTTCAAGCCCAAGTCAGTTTAAAGCATTCGAAAAAGAAGAGCGAGGAGCTTTTTTCTCCTCTGAAGTTAAATTACTCTCAGTAAATGTCTCTCTGGGAAGGACGGAGCAGGGAAGGAGCAGAAGAGATGCACAAAGGAGAGGAAATTGGAGGAAGGAACGAGGCGATTGGGGACGGGATGAGGAATATTTTGATTGCCTTTGAGAGTCTGGTAATAGCTTCACATCCTGTACAGTGGAACCTCGCACGCACACTCACACGAGGATCACGCGCTTCATTCACGGGCGTCACCCCAACAGAAAAACACTCACACATGCATGCACCCTTAAAATGCTCATACACTCTTAAGCTAGAGGAGTACACACACACACATCTAAATCTCTGCCTCGTCGTCCTCCCGTGTTCAGCCCAGTATGTCCAGGTACACAGGTGAGGCCTTAGCCAGGTTCAGGAGCAGACCGTGGATTTCTTTGATGTTGAGTCTCATGTGCGGCTCTCTCTGCCAGCAGCCCAGCATCAGGTCATACACTTCTTTAGGACAGGTCCTGGGGCGCTGCAGCACCCTGCCCTGCGTTATACACTCTATCACCTGCAGAGGAAGGAAAAAACACACATCAGAGGCTCTACAGATCATATTCAAATATGCTTTTACAAATTCCCGAGGCACATCTTGACTTGACTTGAGGCACACCACTTTGCTGTTCCACACCATTTGAGAACCACTGCTTTACCTGGTTGGAGATCTATTCTCTTGTTATTCTTGCTAATAAGGAAAATAGTCATGTACTTTTTAAACCTCTGGCTAAAACAAAACTAAAATGAGTGATTTCGACTCGAGCGACGATGTCGTGCCGTCTACTGTGGATAAGAGGCTATACTTTTATGAGTGCACAGAGGAACAACTTCTACATATGAAGACTCAGTGGGAAGAACGAGAGTGGCAAGCAACTTCAGTGAAAACTGGAGAGCAAGCTACCTGGTGGTATAGGTGTGGAAACTGTTAGCCCGTGCCAATAAACAAGGAGAGCTACTGCTGTCATGACCGAGACTTCACAACACTTAACAAGGATAGTGACTCACGGACGCCTGTAGCCTGCATCACTCCCCATCTAGAGTTCCCTGCCTTACTGAACGCTGGTGTCTTACAGACCTTCAACTTTTCAAGATAAATAGAAAAAACCCAGACTAGAAGAGCTGAATGGAAATTTGTCTTCCAGTTAAGTTTATGGCCTTGGTTTTATTCTTCTAATGGCTGATAATTTAACAGTTGGAACGATATGTTTACTTTATGAAAACATTGTGTCAGCTGTTGAAGTGGGAAAATGCACAGAAATAACTGTTGTTAGTATATTGTTGTCTTTGTCGATCTTGCAGACTTATATAGCTGATCAGGAGACAATGACACACTGCACATATACGAAACTTGCGTTGCGATAATGCCAAACACAGAGGCTTCCTGGGTGAAAAATAACATAATATAAACATTTTCGATAGAGCATTATATTTGAGCCAAAAGCGTTATAAAGTCAATATTTACTTAAAACGTGCTATACAGCTTAGCTTTCCTGCTTGAGCAAGGCTTTCTTAAAGGGGCAGCGCACACACTATAATTTCCAAGTAACATTTGCAACCCAACTTCAAAAGTACAGATATATACTTTTAAAGTGAAAATGTCATCTGCTTTGTGGAATAAGGAGATATCTCAATAATTTCCAGGATATTACAAGATTTTTCCAGGAAATTTAGCCCTTTTCTTTTATTTTAAAAAGGTATTCCATGACAGGAAAATTGGTCAACTGTTTCCCAGTTGAAGGAACCCTGAGAGTATGACTAAGCAAAAATAAGAGGAAAATCTCATCAGTTCAAGCTGAGATATTTAGTGCGGGTGATGGATTGTGTCCCTGGTGAAGTTCACTGCAGTGGCATACGTTGAAAATGTCACTGTGAATAAATTATTTATTGGGGTTTTGAAGTTATTTAACGCTTAAGTACTCAACAAGACGAATTCCTCTGGAGCGGTGTGAGAGGAAATTTAGTGTATGCATCAGATTTATTTTTTCGAGTCATTAAAAGATAGAGATTTTAGCTCAGTCCACCTCAAAAGGATGAAGAGGATTTGTAAATCAAGGAGAGAGGGCTTTTGGAAAGTACTGTGTACGTCATTCATTATTTCCTGGCAGCAGTTAGCAAAATATCTACACTGTTAATAGCCTGTGATATAATTAAGCTTTTTATAATTTCTCCACACAGTTAATACACCCTGCTGCGTGCGTGAAATGATTACCAATTTACAGTGTCAATAAAGCTCCAAAAAACTGTTATATTTCTCCTAAAATGCAACACATCCATTTCAAAACAGCTTAAATCCTGCAGATTATCATTCAATACGTCTGAATTATTAAGAATCCGGCTTGTTAGAGAGTCATCATCGTGCTACTCAAACATTTATTTCATCTTCTCTGATTGTTATCAGCTGATGAGAGCGGGTCAATTATGAATTTAGAGCAGAGGCACATCGTGTATGAGCGGAGATTGGAGAAAAGGTTAGAGGTTGAGTTGCTGACATGGACGGAGAAATGCAACCGGAGTTGAGGGTGAGGATGATGAGGTGGAGGTGAAGGTGAAGGGTTGGAGGGCTCTGACATGCTGGGTCTCTTTACGGAAACTAGGTCAAGACCCTGAGTGTGGTAAAGGGAAGATTTGTAAGAGGAATCAATAATTCAGATGAAACAGACAATCCTTTGCTTATTTATTTATTTGTTTACCTTTTCTGCTGATACAGAGCAGCTGCTTTTATCTATACTCACCATAAAGATTCAATATACATTTTGTAACATTTTAGTTCCTTCTTAGTATGAAATAAAGTGATTTTGTCTCCTGTTTGCTCGTGCATTCGTGTGATTTTACTCTTTTATATAGCTGAAATAATGAGTTTTATATTTGGCCCATCATCAGAAAAATAACCTCATTATAATCTTGCCAAATTGCCAAAAAAGCAAAGTCCTTGCCAGAACTCCACTTTGGTGATCTCTGTAAAGCAGCAGTGTAAGTTCAAAGGCGGTCATATTTTGAATGATTCAAACTTAAATTTGATGGCCTGATTAGGAGAAGTCTGTTCAGCATTACTGTTTATCATAATCTGCAGAAACAGCGAAAAGTCTACTGGCATTAATCCCCTATTTTCTTCTTTTTTTCTGCTATCTGTTATTTGTTCCCTCAGATGGGGCTCTTAGAAAGTCTCCTCTAAAGTACTCAAGTTTTTGGGGAAAAATATCTAAAGATAGTGGGTCAGTTATGAACATTCATCAACAAATATGTTCAATTTCAACAGCTTGCATGAGTTTACTTGCAATTTTTGACCACAGAAAACAAGAAAATACCCAAATTTGGGTTGCTCTGGTCTCCTATTTTGTTGAAGTGTAGTCAAGATGAGTTTTAGTTTTTGTTTTAGTTTTTTTTTTAATGCATTTTAGCAAGTTCAGGTATTAGAACAATTCTAGCACAGACTTTTCAGACAAAAAGAGCGGTTGTTTTTTTTTTTTTTGGCTAGGCTGTTTCTATCCTAAGGCAAGCCACAACTTGTAACGAGGTAAAAATAGCAAATGTCTTGACAACCCTAGTGGTGTTTTCATTACTTGAGCAAAAATCCCCAAGATTTTCAGGATCCGTCTCCTCAAATGTGCTTATTTGCTTCTTTCCACCTTTATATGACGGTTAAACGAATATTGGGATCACTTTTAATTCACTGAGAAATAAATCTTCAAAGTAAAAATTGAAAGTGATGCCTCATTGAAGCTCTAGTCTTTAATATTCCAGATAATAAGGAAAGATAAGATAAACTTTATCATTAGAGATAAATTTAATCCCAGGAGAAATTGCTTTGCAGCAGTTCAAAGTAGGAGAGAGAGAGAATATGAACATCAACAAAGACGGCATCAAAATGTAAATAATCTCATATTTAAAATCTACAAAGTGCAAAATAAACACAGTAACATGAATATAAATGGTTTAATGATTGACATTTGGGGGAGTTCTGATTTTAACTGTCATATGTTGAAAGTTGTCCACCTCTGAAAACTCATTTAATGAAGATTTAAAACTTACTCCAATTTAAAGAAGACATATCAAGCTCCCTGGCTCAGTTTCATACCTCACCATGATTTTAAAAAATGATGAAATGATATCAACTTGGTGACTTATAACTGATTAGGAGGAAATTATCCAGACCAGACAATTAAATCATGCACTCATGAAAAGCATGAAAAAATATTCTGTTTTTGTTAAACCAAACCCCTGTTCTCTCATATTTCTGGGGAACAACTTCATCTTTAATGTGTCATATAGCAGCATTCACTGCATTTGTCTACTGACCATGAACATCATTATTCATCAGAGTTTTCCCTTATGACTCCATTATAATTCAACCTAGAAATGTTGGACTCACTCAGGACATGATTGCTTTGACTTTTCACATTCTTATCATTCATATTTTTGCAAATATTCAGCATTTTGTGCTAAATTTTGCCCACTGAAATGAATGGAAAAATTCTCCAAAATTTCAACTTTCAGTTTTTCTATCTCACTTCATCCTTTACAACTCTTTCATACATTCACTTAAAAAAGTCATTCAACCTTTCAAATATTCCCAACATTTTAGTTTTTGTGTGTAGTTGCATTTCCATTACCCTTAGAAATGTGCAAAATCTAAATAGCCCAATAAAAACTGGTAACGGAAACACCTGAACTTCCAAAAACCTCTCAAATATCACTAAAAAATTTTTATGCTCTCATGAGGAGGTTTTTCAGATGTTTCAATGTAGAAATATATTGCAAAAGTGCAATGTAAACACTTTTTCCACATTTACACATCACAGGACGTAATGTATGTTTTCACGTGACCAGTTCACTCTGAGACAACATGGCGCGGTGCGTGTGGACAGAAGAGGAGACAAGACTTTTCTTGACATCATATTTAGGTCCATATACGTGGCTTTTGCCATACATGCAGACTTTGCCTCTGAACTATCATCTGTTGCCTTCGTCTTTTGTTCAGAATTGCCAAGGCAACCGCTGTAGATGTGATCATAACCGTACCAACAAGTTTTGAGCGTCCAGCTTCCTTGCAGCGGAGTCTCGCGAGACGAGATCGTACAAGAATTACGAGGCTCATGCCCAAACTCCCTTCAAAGGAAACATGCAAAGCGCAACTGTACTTAGTCGAAATTTAAGAAATATCGCTTTTATTTTGTGAAGAACTGTAATGGAAATGCAGCTTATGATGCAATGTTGTTCTTACTTTGATACTTTTTTCAACGTAGTCTTTCAAAGTTGAAAAAATCTTTAGCCCTCCAAGGTGTTTTACATTTGAGTCTAAGACCTCATCCCCACGTAGGCGGGTATTTTTGAAAGTTGAGGTTTTCCATGTGTTTTGACCCTCCGCACCCATGCAAACAGTGTTTTGGGTCACTGAAAATGCATCTTTTTAAAATCTCCTTCCAGATTGAAGATTTTAGGGAAACTCTGTTTGCAGTGTTTCCATGCAAATGGGAAAACTGAGTTTGTAATGCTCTTGTTTCTAAGGCTACGTTCGCACTGCAGGCCTCAATGCTCAATTCTGAGCTTTTCTCAGATCTGATTTGTTTTGTTTGGCTGTTCACACTGCAGTCAAATTCCAGAAGATCTGCTATGTATCTGATTTAAAACCACATATGAAAATGGCATGAATCTTATTCAAAAAGATCACATACAATGTGATCTGTGCCGTTCACACTGTCAGAAAAAAATCAGATATGAGACACATATAGCAAAAAAATCTGATTCGGGTCATTTTTAGCTGTGTGAACATAGCCTAAGAGGCACCTGGCTGCAGATATCAGACATCCATAAATTCATGCACACTTAGACATCTGTAATCTTTTTTTAAATCTATTTTTTCTTTGACTTTTTATGTGGCCTGCGGAGTGTTGTGCTCTGCCCACGTCAGTTGCTATCTTTTTTTAACTGAGGAGTCTTCATTAAAAACTAAACTCCATATGGTGAAAGTACTAAATAGTTTCATTTTTGTGGATATATATCACAAATTAAAAAAAAGGTGTTGTTTTAAAATGTGCCCATGTACTCTGGCTTGTGCTTCTGGCAGACTGGAGACACATGCAAAGCATTTTAGGAATCCGATTTGAAGCCGGAATACGTCATCACTTTTAACTAAATTTCTCTCTCAAAATGTGGAATTTATTCACCAAAATTGAACATAAGTCTTGTGTTTTATACATACATCTTATTTTCAGTTTCAGGTGTTTTAAAATAAGTGTCAATATTTGGCTCTAGCTATTCAATGATTGTGTCACACAAGCCAGGATGAGTAAATACATCCATTTTGCTATTTTGTCCTACCCACAGAACAGTCACAGAAACTCCTTACTCTGAATGTGTTTGCTGGTGTGTTTAGTGGAGAGGAAAACTTCCAGATATAGTAAAATCATCTTTTTTTTTTGTTACTGTACCTCGTTGTTGGAGAGCTGGTACCAGGGCTGTTTGCCGTAGGTGAAGATCTCCCAGAGAACGACTCCTAGACTCCACACATCACTTTCTGTGGTGAACTTTCTGTACATGATGCTTTCAGGAGGCATCCAGCGGATCGGCAGCATGGTGTGACCTCCAACCTTTAAACACAACACACAAACCACACACAAAAAGGAGAGAGTATAATGTAAGTATGAAGTACAGTGGAAATAAGAACAGGGAAGACTTAGAGAGGCTGTTGGGCATACCCTGAAATATACTGTATACCAGCTCCATTTCATTTCTGCCTTATGTATAATGCACAGTGTTTAAGGTAACAGAGTACTCAGATTACTTATTGTTGTAGTTATTAATGTAACCCATTAGTTTCCTATTTAAATAATCTGGTATCAATTACTTTTATAAATGAATCTTTTATGTAATAAAAGTTACTATCCTTTCCCTTTACCCTTTGTCTCCACAAGAAAAACATCTGCACTGTTTCTGTTTCTCTCAACATGTCGGCATATTGCTGTGTAGTGGGCTTGCATTGCTGGCTAGTTGGGCTGGTGAAATGGCAGAAAGACAGGATTACATCAAGGAAATATCCCTGTTATGCTGACTTTTCAGGCCAAGGGGACAAGAAAACATTAAGGAAACCTAACTTTAAAAGGTTTATTGCATTGTTTTCATTGTGCAGTCATTTTAATGAGGTATGCCGTATTACGCACAGCCTGTGGTTTATACTGGATGCATCTTTTCAGTTCATTGTCAAGCTGTAAGAATATCAAGGTTAGAGGTCATTTGCAAGTAAAAACACAAACTTTTTAAACTTGAGATCAATTTTAAAATGTTCATAAAATTCTAGACTTTTTAGTCCCAAAACTAACAAAACACAGCCAAAAGATTAAACTTACATTTCAGCTTTTGATCATTTATTTTGTCTGATTGAAGGGACCGATGTCATGGTTTAACTAGTGTTGAATTAACAGCTGACACTCAATTATACATCCTTCTACATTGATTGCTTCTTGATAGAAAGATTTTAAAAGAGGGCCTTAACGTTAATAGGAATGTTTTAAAGGAGTCACTATGTACATTTAAACAGATGAAAATTACTAAAGATGTCTTTGCAGATGCCTGACCAAAACAAAGTAAATGATGGAGGCTCATTAATTTAGCTTTGTGACTCAGCAAAACATTTTCCTAGTAATGTTAATGTCTCTGAAAATATTATGTTCACACTGGATCTCTCTGCTCATGAAATAAATATAGAAGGCTCATGTGATGGTTGTATAAGGGTTTTAATTTTCAGATTTCAAATTGGGCCACAGCATACTTAGATTTAGAAATAGCAGCTCTAATATGTTTTAAAGTAGTGCCTCTAAACCTGCAGCCTGAGGCATTGAACTGAGCCTGGCCTCATGACACAGTAGATTGCATCATCTCTGTTACGGTAACACACAGCTCTGCCTTTCAGCATGTTATTTTACTTCACTGAAGGATAAGCTGATGAAAGAGCACTGCTTTTTATTCACTCAGGCAGGGATGTAAGCTGTTTGCTATCGAGCTGTAATCATTAAATACAATCAGTCAGTGGACAAATATTAAATACCAGAGAATAACTGATGCAGATTCATGCTGATTAGAACTGAATAAGAAGCTTTTGTTGTGATATTCTGATTGGATACAAGATTAAGGGTTCTGCTCATGATTGCTGTATAGGACATCCTTGGGTCAAGCAACGAAAATATGCTGCAGGTACAGGTGTTGTATAAAATATGACGACAAGCAGACACAAAAGCTGAGTTCCAACTAATACGCATCTTTAGTATTTGTCCATTTCTTGCCGTTTATATTGTTATGTCATTATTGAATAATTATATAGCACTTTGCATATTTTTTTCATGCTGTGCAGGCCGAGAACGGACTCCGAAAGCACCTCCCCTCCCCGCTTACGTCTCCTCCTCCATGAATCTACAGACCCATCTGCGCTCCATTGCTCCACATGGATAGCACAATCCATTTTCTGAGGTTTATGCCTGTTATTAATGGCTTGGCACCCACACTTGGTCTATTTCTTTGTTAGTCAGTGGGTTATTTAATGGAGTAATAAAATGTGCACGGTCACACAGATAGCCATCAGGTTCAGTGGTACGCCTGGGGAAACATATCTGCCTCCATCTCGGTAGCTCTTACTCCTCATAACCAGGCGCTTGCTCTTCTGCCTCCAACGCCCTGTTCTGCTGCTTGTTTTTCCTTGCTTGTCATCTCTCTCCCCGGCTCCGTCTAATTTAACTGTGCTTTATTGGCACAATGAGCATAACCAAGCGCAGAATTGCCAAAACAGTGCAGCCTGAGGGTTACAATGTAAGAAGGATAATAAAAAGGAAAATTTAAAAGAGCCAGGCAATGGTTTACACTCTAAAACACATAATACAACACTGTTTAGTAGAGGGCAGACGTTTTAATGTAGTATTAGGATTAAACAACAGTAAAGCTATGTCTCTAGTGTAAATACACTGTCAGAAACTCATAATCTGTGCCCAAATCAGACCTCACCCACCTCCCAGTGTGCAGTAAATCACCTTTTTCTACTAAAAGTGATTTATTTCAGAGACATGTAGGGAGAGTACCGTTGTTTCTGAAAGTTTAAACCCAGAAACAAGGAGGTGTAACTGGGGCAGCAGGTAAAGTCAGTTGTGTCTCAATTGGATGTCAGGGTTTTGACCTCCAGCTCCTGCAGTCACATGTCAGTGTGTCTGTGGGTAAGACACTTAACCCCAAGTTGCTCCCACATCTGCAGCAGTAGCATGTGTATGTGTATGGATGTGTATGAATGGGATTAGTTAATACAGACAGCCATAGTAGCCTTTACTCATGGTGTGTAAATGTGGAGGTTGTGAACGGGTGTGACCTGTAGTGGTAAAGTGTTAAACAAAGACAGTATTGGAGCCATTTTTTTTTTTTTTTTTTTTTTTATTCCTTCGACTGTCAGTGCTAACAACATACATATTTTAAGGCTAAGGTCTTTTTCAGTAGAATTTTAAAATGTTACTTCCAGAAACTGTAATGGATCATAATTAGGCTCGGTACACTTTTTGTGCACACTCAGGTTGAAACCCATTAACACCACAGTGTTTGATCCCCCAGCCATCACAGTAAAAAGAAAAAGAATTCTGGAGTCAGTGCTTTCAACTAGCTTTTTTTCCTGTTCTTTTCCAAATGTCAGATGTTTAATGGCATGGGAGGAAATTGCATGCTTGTTTCTTAGTTTCCTATGGGGGCACTGTTGTCACAACTGATTAAATTTTTAAAAACAAAGAAAAAACATTAAAATGAAAGTTGTTGCTCATTATTTGCATATTCAAGGCTTTGAGAATGTCCTTAAAGGAAACCCAATTTACATGTCATATATAAAAAGTATATCATGTATTTTGTGTGTTTTTACATCTCAAAAATCTTTTTTCTTTAATTAAACTGGCACTGAAAGGGTTAAATTCCTAAAAATTAATCATTATTTGATATTTATGACCAGGTCTGATCTTGATTTAATAATTAGTGCGAATAAAAAAAAGGAAATTATTTAATGTGTGGGATTTTTATTGCTATTTATGTGATGTATGGCACCCAATTTTGGCTGCCCACAAGTAACAATTTATAAAGGTCTTTAAATAAAAATAATGCATTAAAATTGAAGTTGTTCCCATTATTCATTCAGGACTGTGATGATTCCAAGAAAATCCAATTTGCATGTACTAAATAAAATAAATAACTATATATATATTTGGGCTGTTAACATTAACGTGTTAATGCTTTTGATTAATCTTAAAACCTTAACACATTAAAAGATGGATGTTTATGTGCCTGTTTACAGGTGGGTCAGACACAGCCAGCTCAATGGCAATTTTCTCTCTAAAAACCTGGCGAATGTTAGTTAAGATAAAACCAAAGCTGTGGGTACGTGCTGCAGTGATGAACCGTCTTTACACCGAAGCACGAGTCTGAAGTCTCTGACCTTCGGGCAAAGCACATTTTTGCTAATGTTAGCAATGATATTAACAACAACACGGGATCAAGCCATGGTCGGCCAGCTACAGCGGCGGAGTCCAGCAGACCTGGATTTGCCCACAAAATGTCAACATATAAGCAAACTAATGCAATCTGTAATGGGCGCCAGAAACTGCAGACCATCAACATCGCTGACGACAAGGGGCTTAAAGATATCCAGATTGCCTCGGGTGAACCGTCCTACAAAACACCTATGATGAGAACTATTGTCAAAAGAATTCGTGAACTGTATGGCAACGAAAGTGGAGCAGCTGGCCCAAGCAAGATTTACTGATGGGAGATGACTGGACATCAGTCAGCAACCATAGCTACCTCGGGCTAACAGCACACCTGATCATTCAATTTACAGATACAGTATTTTGTACCTGATGTGTTTGTCTGCTGGGCTCATTTGCAGTTTATAAATATTATTTCTAAGTTTATCAAGACATCTGATTCACAAACCATTACAACTAAGCTCAGATCTCAAAGTTTAAAACTATAGTTTGTTGAATATTTCTTTATTCAAACACCATACTTGTACTTCTTTTATCTGAAACAAAAACCCAAGTAAATAGCAGTATTTAATAGGTACGATTTATAAATAATAATGTTTTTTATAAAGTGCTTTCACTTTATAAAAAAGAAATAGGTATATTTCTTTTAAAGAGGGGATTATTCTTTTCCGATTTTTGGGTGTTAAAGAGACAGCAGCAAAAACGAAGTGTTTAAGACAGAGGTTAAAATAAGGGTTTTTCAGGACGCCAGTGTGAGAAACATGAGTAGTTTTTTGAGCTGTAAACCATGTAAAGCTACTACATGGGTATCAGAGAGATGGTGTAAAGTCTTGAAAAAAGGCATAATACCCCCTCTTTAATAACAAAAATCAGGGGGGATTTTGCACTTCAAGTACACATCTCTAAAAAACAATCAATATTTTATATTTGTGATCAGGTCTGATCTTGATTAAAAAAATCAATGCAAAACACTGGGAATATATGGTTTCCTTTTGCAGGGGTGTAAAGTAACTAATTCCATTTACTCAAGTTACTGTAATTGAGCAGATTTTTTTGTACTAGTATGTTTTTGAGTACTTCTCAAAATCACTTCTTATACTTTTACTCAAGTACATTTTGAGGGAAATATTGTACTTCTCTACATTTTAAAAAGACTAAAAGCCACTTTCTAGCTTTCTGCTAACAAGAAAATGTCCAAAAGTTTGACTTTCACAGCACATGATGGTCAGTAGTAAAAGAATGATTCCACATTTCATCCTAAGACAGCGTTTGCATTTGACTTTAAAATACGTCTCACCTTATAGTTCAAGCTCAACAAATGTCAACACGTGCATCGCTTAGAAAGGTCGTATGTCAAGGTCAAGCTCGATGGCATCTCTTTTGTCTGGCCCTTTTCATCCCTGCTAATATGCCTGGAGACCGCTAGTTGTTTTTGGGCCCTTGCTCAGGATAGAAACGTAAAAAAAAAATACCCATTACTAATAAATTAAAACCAACACTAGAACAAATAAAAATGTTACAAAAACTAATCACGGAAACAACTCAACTTTGTCAAGCTGGTAAACTAGAATTAAGCTGAATAAATGTTCTAATTTAAAACAGAAAGCTAAAAACAAACACAATAAAACCAAATGAAAAGTTACAAACAGTAACAACCTTGTAGTAAATTCAGAGTCCTATATAATAAACAGACTTCCATTGTGATTCGGGACACTTTCTCTGTTCCTTCAATTAAATTCCATTGGATAGATAGTTTTCTGACAGGATTTATTCACTGAGGTGCCTGGACCGGCTGGTATGCATTAGTCTTTTTGTTTTATTCATCATGGCTGATCATTTCCCCTGATGGTCTGAAATATTAATACCAGGCTCTTGAACTGCAGGGCTGCATTTTTTCATGTTTGTTAACTGTCTGTCTGTGCACTCTGAGAGAGAGAGAGAGAAAAGAAATAAGACAAGAGGAGGGCAGTTTAAAAAGGCCTTCAAGGCTGAATTCATAAAGTAAGAAAAAGAAAGAACATGAAGGTGCTGAGATGCAGAGCCTCATTTTTTCATGTGCCTGTCTTTCTATGTGCAGGAGCATCAAATATTAAGAAAGTCATGTTAACGGTGACGCAAAGATTCTCAGTGAAGTTACGCAGATCCATCTTTCTTTGTGTCATTCAGCCTTTTCTCTGTTGTCTCTGTGCTGTCAGTCTTTGTCTCCTTTGCTGTTCCTCTCTCTCGTTCTCACCTCTCTGTCTCTGAGCCAGTCTGTCTGCCTCTCTCTCACTGTCTTATAAATATGCATCATTTCAGCAGCAGACCGACGCCTGACTCTTCCAGGAAAGCCTAAAAAAGAGGAGTGAAAAATAAAGCAGAGGAGGGGTTTGGGATCTCTGTGGTGACCTCCTGGATGTATCCATGGAAACTGGACAAGCTTAAAAAGAAAGCATTATGGGATGTGGGTGTAGGAGGAGCTTATGTGACTAACTCCACCTACTCTTTGTTGCACAGAAACTCTACCTTAATTGCCCTCTGTGTTGCCATGGAAACAGAAACTCTTTCCAAGAATGCTGGTGCTGTGTGTGTTTGTGTGTGTGGTGTGTAGGTGTGATTTTGTGTGTGTTTTTTCTTTTCCACGGTAATAGAGCTCGCTCTCCCACATGGCTTTGTTACAGGATAATGGGTGATCTATAGGTTGTCTATAGTGTATTTCTAAAGCTTTAATTAAATCCACTGTCAAAAAGCGCTAACACAATACAATCATCCATGCCTGCCGACCTTTACGTTTTAAAATACCAAATAAGGGGTGCCAAGACATATGCCTCTAAGCCACATTTAGTTCCAGCTACTCTTCATGAACAAAAAAATTCAGCCACCTGGTCATTTCCCCTAACCTGGCATGCCAGATGGATTTGTTTCACACATCTATCTGGTAAACCTCTCATAGACAGCATTTGGGAAAGGTCAGAGCCTTTGAAAAAAATTTGGAGGGTGATTGGATGAATGTTCTGTCACATCTTTACGAGTCAATCAGAGCAACAAAACATGTGACGTAGCCACTACGGAGGTGCGTCCCCACTGAAGGAGTAAACTCCATAAAGAACTGCATAATGTGAACCATCGTGACTGTAGACATGGCAGACATAGACATTCCGCCATGATTGCACCGGCCTCTTGTTGCTGCTTGCTCACTTTCTAACCGGGCCCAAACAGTTCAGACGGAAGCTTTGCAAAATGGATTTGCCAGTGAGAAACGTGGAAACGGGCGTATCCCTCTGCTTTGCAAGGTTACATTTCCCCAGCACAGACTGAAATGCCATCGTATTCAAACACATGTACTTTAAGATGGAGTTGGCCCCACTTTTGCAGCTACAACAGCTTCCACTCTTCTAGAAAAGGGCCTCCCCCAAACAGCTGCCACAGAGTTGGAAGCATAGCATTGTCTTGTTATGCTGAGGCATTAAGGTTGCCCTTCACTGGAGATAATGGGCCTAGCCCTAACCCTAAAAAAATAGCCCAATACCGACCCACCCTCACCAACCTTAACAGCTGACACAATGAAGTCAGGCAGGTAATATTCTCCTGGCAGGAGAAAAATTATGCCTACTTAATTTCAATATCTGGCTTTCACTCCCCACATGAATTTTAACAATAGTGTCATCATTTACAGTCTAATAATGCCTGGGCAAAAATGACAGAGAAGTGACTTTTGATTATCTTAATATTAACAGAATAGGGGATTCACTTTAAATTGATGTTTCACACCTAAAATTCAGCATAGGGACATACAAGGTTATATTTTTGCCATTATATTTCTCGTAGTGTAGGGAAAATGCATTGAAAAAGAAACTTCCTGCTCATGCTGGAGGCGGTGCTAGAGCACTTGGACCTTGGACCGATCCCAGCTTGGAAGCGCTTTTTTAAAGTACATTTTTCCCTCATTGTGATAAATTTATGAATGAAAATAAAATGTTGGTTTTCTGTTTGGTAAATACTTATGATGTGCTTTTTTATAGAACAGACTTCTCTGTTCAAAACAAGAAGTAGTATTGAGAAGGAGGTTGGCGGTGCTGAGCCACGTTAGTCTTAACTTGCTGGAAATGCGGGTGGGGTGGGGGGTCCACGTTATGGACGTGAGTATGAGCAACCAAACTCACAATCTATGGCAGCCCCCATTAAAAGGCACAATTAGAATATAAAAGTAAGAAATAGATACTGTGGGACCTAAATTACTAAAACATAACATCGGAATGGTCACTTTTTAAATCACTACAGATATTTCAGAGCAGAAATTCTACATATTGTGTCTTTAAATCTACTGATATTCTTTTAAAATTATTTTATGAACTTCTTTCTTGCCGTAGTCTTTTTAAGTTGCTTCTATAGACCATTTTTGTGTTTGCAAGCCGTGAGAGTAAAGTGCTGGGAGTCGTGATGTTTCCATCCTCTTTAGAGCCAATGTCATTGCCGATATCGATTGTTATTTATCATTGTAAAACCATCATGTTGAAAAGCAACAATTTCAACTTCTTTGTCTTAAAAATTGTGTGATATGAAATTATAGAAATGGCTTGATTTGGCTGATTTAAATGAAAATTTCATGACGTTTCATTTATTATCATCTATTTCTTTTGCTCCAAACTATCATGACTCTTCGCAGATAACTATCTTTACCATGCTAAAAGATTCAGGGCTTTTGTGTAAAAATCTGGGGCTGTTAGCCAGGTAAGTCACCCACTGGCTCTGCCTATGATGAGCTAGACATAAATAAAGCTTTTTGTTTACTAGCAGAGTATACCGCAGATTATGTCTGCTGATAAGGTGGTCTTCAACGTGTTAGCACACATGTGTAGCATCCACACAAGTAATCCGGTCTAGATGAAGGAATCCCAGAACACCTCAGTATGACAGTCTGAGCCATCAGATATCATTTTCAGTATGCACTGAAGAGCATTCATGCATCTGAATTCCCAAAACACATGTAAATCCTAGTTTATATGAGTGGAGTCTTTATGAATCACTGTGGTTGTTAATGTGATAGGTGCTGCATACACTATGAGGATAAAAGTATTTGGCTACACCTGTTGATTACTGAATTCAGGTGTTTCAATCGGACCCGTTACCACAGGTGTTTAAAGTTCAAGCAGTCTCCATTTTCAAACATTTGTGATATAAAATGTGTCATTCTGAAGAGCTCAGTGACTTTGAAAGATGACACCTTTGCAATAAGATTGTGAAATTTCATCCATGCTGGATGTTCCACGGGCAATTTTAAGTGATATTATTAGAAAGTGGAAGAGTTTAGGAACAACAGCAACTCAGACATGAAGCCAAAAACCATAAAATCACAGAGCAGGATTAACAACTGCTAAGTCACCAAAGCTCTGCTGATTCCAAAGCTGACGTGTTCTTAACTTCTACTCACATTAGTGTAGTCACAAAAAAATCCTCACATCCCCAAGTCGAGTGCCAAGAGTTGGATGTAGTAGATGGCTGCATTTTGCCAACTGTGAAGTTTGGTGGAGGAGGGATAATGGTATGGGGCTGTTTTTCAGGGTTTGGGCTAGGCCCCTTATCTCCAGTGAAGGCCAATCTTAATGCTTAAGTATACCAAGACATTTTGGACAATGGTATGCTTCCATAACCTGACTCGCCAGATGGATGTGTTTCACACATCCATCTGGTAAACCTCTCATAGACAGCATTTGGAGAAGGACAGAGCCTTTGGGAAAAAAAAAAAAAAAAAAAAACTGAGGGTGATTGGATGAACGTTCTGTCTGTCACGTCCTTATGGGCCAATCAGAGCAACAAAATACGTGACATAGCCCCTACTGAGGAGTAAACTCCATAGAGAACTGCATAATGTGAATCATGGTGACTGTAGACATGTCAGTACATGACTTTTGTCATTTTTGAAAAGAAAACAACTCAATGCTGGTTTTTGTTCTTCTTTTAATGAAGAAATGCCATCAAGTTCTGATAAAACTGGTGCTTTAGCAGCATCCACGCTAATGTCTTCGGCCATATCCACACTGGCCTCTTGTTGCTGCTTGCTTACTTCAAGACTCTGCCACACCCAAAAGTACTGCCCCTTGTCGCTGATTGGTTCTGTCATTTTCTAACTGGGCCCAAACTGTTTAGATGGGAGCTTTGCAAGGTGGATTTGCCAGTGAGAAACATGGAAATGGGCGCATCCATCTGCTTTGCAAGGTTAATGCTTACAACTTTGTGGCAACAGTTTGGGGAAGACCCTGTTCAATTCCAACATGACTGTGCTCCAGTGCACAAAGCAAGGAATAGAAAGACATGGTTTGATAAGTTTGGTGTGTAAGAACTTGGCTAACCTGCACAGAGCACCGACCTCAACCCCATGGATCACCTTTGGGATGAAATGGAATGGAGGTTGTGGGCCAGGCTCAGTGCCTGACCTCATAAATGCTCTACAGAATAAAATACATGTAGTTAACTACATGTATTTGAATACAGTGATTACAGTCCTGCCTGTTGGTCAGCAGCCGAATATCTTTGTCCATATAGTATACACACAAATTAAAAAAGTAGAAAATCTCATCTGAGCTCTTAATTGTGGTTTTAAAATGAATGTATTTTCATGTTTGTAAAAATAGGTCTCAGTGTGGTCGATTTTCAGTAAGCAGTCACAGTATCCTCTTTGTTCTGATGTATATTTGTCACAGCTGTGTTTTTTGTCCACTTCCACACTCACTCCTGCTCTGAATACAGCTCCTCTCTGGCCTCTCCAGGTGCTCCATTAAGATGCTGTTTGTCTGAGCTGGTTGGGACCCAGAGATGGGTTGTAAAAATGAAAAAAAAAAAAAAAAAGAACAGAAAAAAAAGCACACCAGCCAAATGACTCCGCAGAGATTATTTAGCTCTGCTTTGTTGCCAGTGTTTTTCAGCACTCTGTGTCAGCAGCGTAAAACAGTCAGACTGCAGCCCTAAAACCAAAGCAGACATTTAATTCTCCTTTATCCTACACATTTGGGCATTGAATCAGCGCCGGGAGAGTAGGAATGAATGTGCAGCGTATGTGCATTCAGCCTCTAGTGTGACATAAATATATGCAGGCAGGGAGAGCTGAAGATTTGAATGAAGCCTCCTGTACGTCTTCGCTGTCAGCTCCATTGTGTAACAGGGGATTCAATGACGTCGCTGGAGCCCACACTCACACACATAAGCATTAGGTGGGTGTTTGAGGTAGGAAGGGGGGGGCTACAATTCCTCTATGACTCATCTTTGCTCCCCTCTGACGCAAGAGCATGACTGAACCCCCCACCAACCAGTATACAAACACCTCCCTGCCTCTCCTGGATGCTGAAACACAGCTCGATCACTGTGTTTTACCTCCCACCATCCTGTACCTCTCCTCTGCTTTGTTGTTTTTCCCTCGTCTGTCTAACTCCAAGTCCTTTTCTGTCATTTCTCGCTGTTTCCCTCCGTCTCTTATTTCCTGCTGCAGAATGTGTTTGTGTTTGACTATCCTGTACACTGTACACAGACCTCTTCTCAGCTCCCCCACCTCAGCATGTCTGTCTCTTTATCGCTCTATAACTGCTTTTTCTCTTTCAGTCTATTTATTCCTGTCTTATTTTCTCCCTCCATCTCTACGTCCCCCTGCTCCTTCCCTCCTTTCATCTCGTCGCCACCCTCCTGCCTCCGTCTCCCACACCTCCGTCTCTCCCCTCTCTTCCTCTCGTACTGCCTCAGCATACTAAACACAAGTTCTCTGATTACTTTTCTTCCTGAGAAAACGCTGGATACAACTCTGAGGCCCGCCGCCACTGCCTTCTACCGTCGCCATGGCTACAGTCTCGGCGCTTGGCATTATTGGGGGGGTGAAAGGATGAAGGAGGAGGAGGGGTTGTGTCATCACACAGATATAGTACTGAAGAAAGCCACAGGGAAGAGATTTTAATCTTTTTGCATATTTAATTTGATGCCAAACATAACCAGCTATTCCAGATTTAATCACAGCAGCCTCTAGAAAAAGATCAATGACATCATTTTGCATTTGCGTATAACAAAGAGATTATTGTTCACATTTTCAACTCATATTTATGACCTTTTTATAGTTATGGCTTAGCCCTGTGTGGTCATAACATACTTTAATCTTAGAAAGCTCATAAAATGTTTACAGTGGATTGAATCTCTTTGTAATCTAGAAAATATAACCTGAAATTTTCAAGTACAGACATTCCTCTGTCACATAAATATTTATGAGTATAAATATAATTAATATAACAGTATATATTTAAAAATTATTTGGAATAATCAGGTGCATAATTTGGTAAAAGGGGGCCAACTGCTTTTGCTCTCTACTATAAAATCCAGTTTAAAATACCTACTACGTCACTTAAAAAATTAGTTGCCCCCTTTGTGCCAGTGCAAACAATGTATCAGGATAAAATGCTTGGACGTGCACAGTCATGACCACATATGCAGGAGTCCATGACTTCATCTTGTGCTTTTTCAAATAAAGACACATTTTGCATTACTATCACTTTGTGTGAAGAATGTGATTTTAAAATAGTGATGGGAATTTCGACTCTTTTCAGTGATCCGGCTCATTTGGCTCTGCTCAGAAAAAAGACTCGGCTCCCATACGGCTCTTTAGTCAGGAACCTGTTTGGCTTCATTTGACCTGCCAATTTTTGCAATGTTATAACATATGATTGATATTTGGACAGGTATTTACCCCAACTATGCTCCATTTTTAAAAGTGATGTAAATATCATGCTGTTATTTTTTAAAATGTACTGTCTACTCAAAACACCTTGTGGGTCAGATGAAATCTGCTCACTGGTTGGGATGTATGACACACCCGACATAAAGTCCTTAATGCAA
This sequence comes from Cheilinus undulatus, assembly GCF_018320785.1. Taxonomy (NCBI): domain Eukaryota; kingdom Metazoa; phylum Chordata; class Actinopteri; order Labriformes; family Labridae; genus Cheilinus; species Cheilinus undulatus. Next base: position 41,342,957 of record NC_054869.1, on the reverse strand, counting down.
GGTGTACCTGTGGCAGTGGATAAAAGATCATTCCTACTAATCAATCAAATAACATACAAACACAAGCAATCTATTTACAAATTATAATAATAATAATTATAGATATAAAAATATAAAAACAACTTTCCAACGGGATCCAGCTCTTATCGTTTCTGTAAAAGAGCCGGCTCTTTGAACTGGCTCGTTCAAGAATGACCCATCACTATTCTAAAGCTCTCATTCAGGTAGAACAGGAAATATGATCATTTAAATTTGATATAACAGTTAATTTTACACACGAGGACAGTGTTCCATACTGCACAGGACTGGCACTGGTAATTTTTTCCAAATTTCAGCATATTATACCATTTTTAAAAGGAAAAATAACCTTGTATTTAACTATCTGCTTATCTTTCCTTCTGTAAAAATGCAGTTCATGTACTCTAATTCTCCTTGCAGTTGTGGTCATTATTGTACAGTGGGATGGTTAAAAAGATGGAAACACCAACATTTATAATATTGCATTTTTAAGCATTTAGCTTGATTTTGGCTCACATATGCATCTTTTTATGTTTAATTTGCGCTGATTAGGAATCCCTCACAGTGTTGGAATGCTAAAAGTCTTGATTTTTGGATCAAGTACAAAAATTGTTTTAAACCTGGGCATCAATTAGTGGACAAAAAAACCAACAGATATGTGTTCTGTGTAATTTTAAGCTTAATATGTAAGTCTTGAAATGATAACTTGATCGTATTTTTATAAATGAAGTATGGCTATAAAAAATGAGACTGCACTAGTGAGGGTAAAACCAGATAGTATTGATTCTTCTGACGATTAATCAAGTAGTCTAATAAAAAAAAAAATCGCATTTTTTAATCCGTCACTTTTGCTTTTTTAAAGAGAAGTAGTACTAGACAAATAAGAAAAGAAGATTGGTCCCTGAAATGATTAGTAGCAACATTTGTAATATAATTTTTTTTTCATAAGGGTAAATATTCTAACTTACTTACGTTAAGCACCCTTTTTGCATAAATGCACTCCTCAAATCATGTAATGAAATATCAAAACATTTCTAAATTGTTCAATTTTTATTGAATTATATTTTCTTGACTAAAGTCTGCCCTGATCATAAATGTTAAATTCTCTTTCTTTTAACATTTTTAAACCTTTAAATGCCATATGTTAATCATGGTGTCACTGCAGTTTTAGATAGAAAATACACATTTTTTTCAGTTTACTATATGCAAAGCAGAATAATTCCTTTTTGATTACAGCAGCCTGGCATATGCCAATAATTAGTAGCAACATTTGTAAATATGCATTACTCGTCTGCGGAGTCGATGTCGGAGTCTGCAGTGATGGTGTCTGAGTCAGGGCGCTTTCACACTAGACCAAGTGGTTTTGAACCATGCTGCGCGCGATTCCTCCACCCTCCTCTCCTCTCTCCCCCCCACTGGCTTGCTTTCACACTGGCAACATTGATCCGTGCCTGGGCCCACTTGTGAATGTACTCAGTCTGATACAGCAGGTGGCGGTATGCACGTAGCTGGTTTACCAACCTGCCAAGGAGGAGAAAGAAGAAGATGCTACTATTCCAACCACTCGGGTCATGACCTGAGCAAAGTGTGCATCCGAACTGTGCCAGAGTCCAATTGAATCGTGCCCAAGACCCCCTTTCCAAGTGGGCCTGGGTCAGAGCGCTGTTCGTTTGTATTCACACTGATCAAAACAAACCAGACTTTGGGGTCAAGTGCACTTGGATCCAGGACCAGGCCCCTAGTGTAAAAGCCATCTCAGATGGTACCACGACATCCAGGGCTTTTTGGACCTCCTCTTGGCTAAATTCTCTCTCCATCTCTTAGAATTCAAGGTAAGAAATGACCACTTCAAGTGGAAATAAAACATGTATTTCCTGCCCTTGTCCATATATGTTATAAGAGATGTCACGAGGTAAAAACCTATTCAGGGCCAAATGTAAAGCCCTAACTCTCAAATGAAGCCCAGACACCAGAAAATACATGTTTTATGCCTTAATGGCTTATGGCTTATCAGAAGCAGTGGTTTGATTTGGTTTCAATGGGGACTTTTTGCACACTAATGATATTAGTCTATAAAAAAGTTTACTTTATTTACGTTGGGGTGATTGTTGTAGCAGGGCCAGAATTCTGAAAATTGTGCAAAAATGAACAAAAAATAAATTATATGATAATATTAATTGTAAAAGAGGACTGAGCTACTGAAAAGAACATCAACAAAGTGTGCATTTTAGGCTCAAGGGGTACCAGATGCATAGGCGATCGTTCGCGTCTTTTGTGAACACATCAGACCGGACACATTTTAGACTGGAGCTCTGCAAGGTGGATCTGCCTGATGACAGACGTGGAATCTAGCCAATTCATCAGCTTTGCACGGTTGCCAAAAAAGACCGTGTCTTATACAGATGTGATATATATTCTGTTCTTTGGGGGAAGTAACTTACAGTGGGGGTATTTTGCCTTTTTTCAAAGCTTTACACCATCTCTCTGATACCCACGTAGTAGCTTTACATAGTTTACAGCTCAAAAAACTCCTCATGTTTCTCACACTGGCGTCCTGAAAAACCCTTATTTTAACCTCCGTCTGAAATGCTTCGTTTTCCCTGCTGTCTCTTTAACTCCCCCCTATCCACGGACCTGCTTTCCTCTGATTGGCCACTTTTCCGGAGGCTGGCCGGCGGCAGGACTCAATGTTTTGTGCCTGCCCCTCCAATGTGGCTAATGTTATTATGCTAGTAGTTGAAAACTTTGAATGAACCGGTCCGACTAAGTAAAATATAGAAAATTTTGATATACGCCCGTATGTGTTAGACCCGGAGTCTGATCCTGATAGTTTGGAGAGATGGGGGGAAGAAAAGCAGCAGCAGCGAAGGATAGAGCAGGATGTATCTGTTTGGTAAGAGTTTAATTACTCTGTTGCTAAGTGGCTAATGGCTAAAAGGCCTTGTGGGGGCGGTCTGTTCCACTTTGCTGGCAGCATGGACGAACCACGAACCAGTCAGGAGATCCTATTGTGATGAACATATCAGTCTGGTCTATCGAAATCTCGTCTTGGTAGAATCTCAGCGAGATTTTCAATAAACCGTTTTCATCAGTTCACGCGCTAATTCCAAGATTACTGCCGCATACGTCTATCTTGCGATTTGAAAATTTGCATACGTGGAGTATGGACACCTAACATTGTGACTTTATATTTATGTTTTAAATGTCAGAAAAGTATAATACCCCCACTTTAAAGTTGTGTATTTTATCGTTTATTTATTGTATTATTTTTGTCTCAGTGTAGTGATAGAGTAATAAATCCTTTAGAAAATTAAAAATGTCAAAGACATTCTTGATCTGTACATTGATTGTTATCACTTCTTGACTACGGAGGATATTTCTTGTTGAATGGCCACTCCTTCCTTCCTCGCTCTACTCTTTCTTTTTTTCCTCCTTGTCCTCTGAGCTCTGTCTGTGTCACTGGTGTCACTTTGTCACAGCAGAGGGGAGAAAGGAGCAAGGAAAAATGGACAGTCACTATCAATCAGTCAGTGCGATTTATTAGATTTCTGCCTTTAGGAAAGGTGACAGATCGCTGTACAGAGGGATTGAATGCACACACAGTAAGTCTCCTGAACCCCAGGCTTCTTGACACTCAGAGAAGAGCTGCTTAATGTTCCTACAACATTTATGCACTAACCAGCCACACAAATGAATTTCATGTCTTTACCTTTTGTGAATGTGTGTTTGCAGCCTTTTTGTTTTTGCACTGTTGCGATTTCTTTGCCACGGCCACGATTGGAGAGCATGTGGGTTACACCCTGTTTTGCTGCAGTATATTGGTTATTCTGTATGCCTTCTCTATGCATCCTTAAGTATGTTTTCACTATAGTTGCTCTGTATAATTTGTATTTAGTACAGCTCTAATGAGGCCCAAAACATATATTAAAAAAACACAAACAAACCATTTTGTTGCGCAGCTGATTGGAGTGACAGAAAAATCAATAAATTCACAATTCGGCTACGTGAAAGTCTTAGAAATGAACTGACTTTGTGCAGTTTTTACTGTAGAAAGTTTTTGATGGTTAAGACAATGTTTAATACATTTCTCAAGAGAAGCTATTGATTCTAGACTCCTGTTTCATGGTCATGAATAAAGCATTTTAGGCAACAGTTTTTGGAAAAGCAATGTTTCAATTTAAAAGTGCCTTCAGTTTTTGGCCATGTTTAATATTTTATGTGAAAATTTCCACAACAGAAAAAAAAGTACAATACAAACTTTTAGAGGGTACAATATGCAAAAATATTTCCCTATTCAGTTTAAAAATTTGCTTGCACATGCAAACATTGTCTTATTTAAACTGTTTAATAAACATGGTACTTTTATGAAGTGTTACATACATATTTTTACAACTACTTGTCTAACACCCAGGGTTCAAACCTCAGTCAGAGCACGGTCTGTATCCAATGTGGGCTCTCTACCAAACAACTCAACCAAGTCTTTCCTGTTATCAAAACAACAATTTCACCAGCATGGCTGTCGCCCAGGTCGAAGAGGTCTTTGTCAACTTTAAGACAAGAGGGCTACTGGTTCAAGACATTCAGAGACTGGAGGACATGGATCTGCTGGAAGGCTAATATGCGAGTGAAAGAAGATAGCACTCTGGGCTGTAACCCCCAAAACTGGGAGAGTGGCTCCAGCAGATTCCTGGACTAACATCTGCGATCTCTGTCCAGTAGAGCGCATAGAGGAACAGCTAAGACGCTGTGCAGAACCCTCAGGGTCTCAGGCAACTGATAGAAGACCTGAGCTTGAAGGAGACACAGCACTGCCAAAAAGGGCGACTGGGGAATCCTGTGCAAGCTTGACTTTTAGATTTATTATTTAAATGAGAGCAGCACTGCTACACCATTGATTGAAAATTGCATGTTTTACACATTATTGTAAATTTATATGCACAAAATTAGTATAAAACTATTGACATTGGGTGAGATTTATACTGAAATCAAAATTATATTTAAAAAAACTCCTTAAATCTAAGTCTTCTTAAGACTATTCTTGAATGTTCACAGCTGTGTTTAACTATTCCCTACCAACCTCCAGAGACGGGGGGGGTCCCCAGGTCTGGCACTGTTATTTTGGGGGTTGTGGGTTAAACAATTTGGGAACCTCTGATTTAAAGGTAGCAAACAGCTTGAAAGTTCTTATTCTGTCAAACAGTGTTGAACACAGTTATATATTAAGAGATATGCATAAGTGCATGTACAAAATGACTCACTGAAATCCAGTGATCCTTGGTCAATGTGACAAAGTTTACATTTTCAGAAGTTCTAGTTTAGTTATTTTCTCAGTGCATATATCCCAGTTAAGGAACCATATATGGCCACTGTGGTCAACTTCCCTCAATTCTCTGTGATACAGTAGAACCAGGGTGATTTTTCTAAGACAATCAGTGGAGATCAGTAAACATCATGCAAAGTGACATCACACCATCCGACCAATCAGCAGTGACTCCGAGTGTCTCAAGCTTTCTGATTTCTCCAGAACGTGAAAAAATGCAGTTTTACGTCACTTTTGTTCCCAAACAAATGGCCCTAACATCAAAACTAACCTGGATAACTTAAAGAAACTCACATGGTGAATAGTAATGCTAAACGTCATGATAGGTTTTGTTTGTGTAGTAATTTAAGCATAAAATTATGAAGGATAATAGTTCTATATAGTGTAGTTGGATGTTGCCACAGTTTGTTGAGAAAAAAAGGGTGATCCAGTGGTAATTTTGATGAATTTACAAAATTTCAAGGTATAAATAGTCAAAATGTTTCATTTTGATCAGTTTTATAAACATAAAATAAATAAATTAGACTTATTCTATTTATATGGGTTTTTATTTGTACTGTTAGCCTTATTTCTTCATTATCTAAAGCGCAAAAGCTCACATTGCTAAAGCTCATGTTGCTAAAGCTAACTCAGATATACCTAACTAAAATAGGCAACTAGAGCTAAGCTCACAAAGCTACATAGATACACCTATGTAGCTATGTTAGCTTTAGCTACGTCTGATAAAGCTCAAGTTGCTAAAGCTCACATTGCTAATGCTAACTAAGCTACATTAGCTTATGTAGTAATATTAATTACCTTACTAGTGTATCTATGTTAGCTTCTGCTACTTCTGCTAATGCTTAAGTTGCTAAAGCTAATGTTGCCAAAGCTAACTTAGCTACATTGGCTTATGCCTTGCTATTGTAGCTATGTTAGCTGTAGCTAAAGCTAATATGCTATGTTAGCTTTAGCTACAGCTAACATAGTTAAAGCAAGCCACAATTTGTATAACTACTGTATTTCTAAAACAGGTCTATGCATAATTTAATCCTGGGTTAAATCTTTGACTGTTTTCCTCTATTTTATTGATGAAATGTTGCTTAGTCTGTAATGTTTGCTATGTGGTTATTTTATTAACGTAATGGCCAGACTTTGCTTATGATTACAGATGATTTTTTTTAATTAATAAACAAAAACTGGAAATATGTTGTGCTGGCAAACTGTGGCACTTCCTTTCCGAGATAGACAGCATCTCAGATGAATGGGCTGTGAGAGTGGCCATCAGAGATGAATGATCTGCAGCCAGATCCCTCTCACTTGGGAGAGATTTTAGTATTTTTTTACATATTTCATTTGATACCAAACATGACCTGCAATTCAAAAGAACAGCGGTGACGCCTCCTTGAGATCTTCTCAAGAAAAGTCTTCGTTCTGATTTCCCCTTTAAACTGGCACTGTCTAAATCAAAGCTTTACTTTCTGTTCAGAAAAAAAAAAATCTGATTTTATTTTGATAGAAAAAAGAACTTACTGAGGTGATTAAATTTGCTAAACCAAAGAAAAAAGCTACATTTATACAAATAGAGAAGCAAAAAAAGGTAGAGAAAAGATTAAAAGTTAAATATGTGATAGTACAAAGTTCTTTTACTTTTGCCTTGTCCACAGACCTGACCTGTGAGGTATCTAGTACCACTGTGGTCACTTAACTTTGGTGCACCAAACAGCATGTCATTAACGCATTTTCACTCTTCAAATTCTATCCAATAATTTAGGACCTTAATCCCAGGGTGATTAACAGTTTATTAAAATGTATTGGTCTATAATAATTAATAGTTAATGTGGCCTTAAAAGGAATTCTTAGTTTAAAACAAGAATAGGATGTACCGAGAATGAATAAAACAGTAATAAAATATATTCCTCTTCTGTATTACTCCAAGCAAAGTCCTTATTTAACATAAAGTAGCCTTACAGACCCGACACTGCATGCCACTTAGCTCCCCTCCCACTGAGGTCATGTAATTATATACAGGGTAGCATCACAGTGAGCTTCATGTGTGTTTAACTCCACTGCGCTATGCTCAGTTTAATTGACCTACCACAGCAAGCTTCTTATCGTAAGTCTGCGGCGTCCGTCAGTCATGCCCATGCAGGAGGGAGGAGCAGAGAGGGACCCATGCAGCAGGGAGAGGTGAGGCTAAAAAAGGGGCCAGAAAAGATATCGACACATACACCTACCCTGTAGTAGTCCGTGCTGTAGACGTCTCTGGACATGCCAAAGTCTCCGATCTTTACCAGCAGGTTCTCCCCCACCAGGCAGTTCCTTATGGGTAAAAACAGGATGAAAAAGCATGCAGTTTCATTGAGTTAAGATGCTTTATAAAGCCTACGCTATAGTTATCAGTCAACCCTATATGTGGTTTAACATCATGTAACTTGAGCACTGGATGTTTTGTTACATTTTTTTAGATAGCTGATTTTTCTATATGTTATTTTTAGGGCAATTATTTTTAGTTCTTTTATGTGCACTGACTACCTCTTGTGTGTACACATCAGCTCACCCCAGCTTCATGTGGGAATTTTTATCAAGGAGCTAGAAGGATGAAGTCCAGCACAAATAAAAGTAAACAATTTGGTTGTTTGCAGTCACACATACTAAAAACCTCAACGCTAGAAGTGCCAACACTTTAGAGACAGCAGGAGAGTTTGGTGACAGTGAGTGACAAACCTGGTGGCCAGGTCACGGTGCACAAAATGCTGTGAGGCCAGGTAGACCATGCCGGATGCTATCTGCTGAGCGATGTGCAGCATCTGAGACTGAGTCAGCTCCACAGGTCTGGTGGTCTGACCCTCCGCCATCAGGACTGCATCTGGACCGTGAGCCCTGTGAGGGAAAAAAGTAGATATTGTGTGCTTGACTTTTTTTTTCTTCTGCTGTGTTTTAGCTCCATGTTAAGTACAATCTGCTCTTCTTTGGGAACATTTAGAGGGTTACAACGTACAGATAGTGTTGTTTTTGTCGATTTCTACAAATATCTTTATACCTTTCCCACATCTTTTAATCTACTGATACTTTACTGTAGCTGTACAGTAAGGATCAATCCCACACCCCTTGCCCATGTCACTTAAGTCTACTACTTTTTTATGCTCCTGTGTCCCAAGTCTTTTGGAATGAGGGGATAGATACAGACCTCTTCAGACTGATATTTTCATAACCTTGCCAGGCTGATGGACTGTCCAGATTCCATATCTGTCAGGGGTCAGAATGAGGCAGCAGCTACAGGCAGGTAGTTTAGTTACACTGCAAACTGCTATTCAACTGTATCAGCTCAGGTGTAGCTACAGTACTGCAATTTCAGTAGAACTAGTCCATATTTCTTGATTAGAAGAAGAGCAAAGAATCTAACTGAAAGATCAAAAGTGGTTCTTGCTTATCTCTTCACCAGCATCAACATGAGTTTGATTCATCAGCTAGTTCCAGCAGTTAGCAATGACTACTAAGCAGTTCACTCCAGAGCTGTGCATGCCCTCTTTGTCATTTGCATCCTTGCTCTGATCGCCCGTACTGAATGAAAAAGACAGAACTTTTGTCCGATCACACTTTGAGACTTTTTCCAAGGTCCTGCCCTTCCCAAACACTTTCAATGAGGTGTTTCTCAGATGAATGTGAGATATATCCTGTGTTATGGATAAGTGAAACACTCTATCTGGCATGTCAGGTTCATACTTTCCAGAGGCACAATTCAAACCAAATGTTACGGGAAATTTCCCAGAACCTTACAAATCATCAGCAAGGTTTGAATACTATATTGTTCTCTGCAATGGTCTTCTGGGGAGGAGGGAGCAGAGAGGAGCAGAAAAAGACTGAATAAACTGGTCAGGAGTGCTGGTTCTGTCCTGGACTGTCCCCTGAACTCTGTGGAGGAAGTGGGTGAGAGGAGGATGTTAGCCAAGCTGACATCCATCATGGACAACCTCTCTCACCCTCTGCATGACACTGTGGGGGCTCTGAGCAGCTCCTTCAGCCAAAGACTGCTACAACCATCCTGCAAGAGGGAGTGTTACCACAGATCCTTCATACCAGCTGCAATCAGACTTTATAACTATGTACATGTCTGACTGCACCTTACATGCATGTGGATGCATAGATATACAGTATGCTGTATATATGCTGATATATGTATGTATGTATAGATATGTGCAAACACTGTATGGACACCTGTAGATGATGGAAATGTATTTCAAATATGTAAACAGAGAGCAAAATGCTTATACTGTCACATTAATATGTTGCACATGATGTGTGCTTTTCTTGTATTCTGGTCTTGGTCCTTCTATAAGCACAAGTGTACATATGTTAATACAGTGCTTAGAAAAATTCACTGCCTTGAATGCTTTACCCTTTGATTGACTTTATAAATCAATTATGGTCAATAAATTTGGCTCTTCTGACAGAAAAAAAACAAACAAACAAACAAAAAAAATGAAAAAAAAACCTTCTATTTTAAAGTGAAAACAGATTTCAACAAATTAATGTTAGTTAGATAAAAATATGTTATGTAAAATAAGTAACAGCATAAATATTCCCCCATTTAAGTCAGTTTTTAGCAGATGCACCTTTGGCTGAAATCACAGCACTGAGTCTGCGTGGATAGGTCTCAATCAGGCTTGCACATCTGGACACTTTTACTCCAAGTTGTACAGGGATTGGGCGTGAACAGCTCTTGTCAAGTCCAGCCAGATTCTCTATTGGTTGGTTTGAGGTCTGGGCTTTGACTCGGTCACTCCAGAACATTCACCTTGTTGTCTTTGAACCATTTCTGTGTAGCTTTCGCTGTATGCTTCGGGTCACTGTCTTCCTGGAAACTAAATCTTCTTCAAAGCTGTAGTTCTCTTGCAGACTGAAGATTTTCCTCCAGGATGTTCCTATATTCCGCTGCATTCATATTACACTATACTTGAACAAGCCTTCCAGGGCTGGCTTCCAAGAAGTATCCCCACGGCATGATGCTGCCACCACTGTGCTTCACAGTGGCGATGGTGTGTTTCTGGTGATGTGCAGTGTTTGGTGTCCACCAAACTTAACGTCTTGTCTGATGGCCAATCAGATCTCATCAGACTGAAGAACTTTATTACACTTGAGCATAGAGTCTCCCACATGTCTTTTGGCAAACTCTAGTCAAGATTTAATTAGTTTTCTTCATCATCAGCTTTTCTTTGCCACTCTCCCATGAAGCTTTGACTGGTGAAGAACCTTGGCAACAGTTGTATGCAGAGTCTCTCCCATCTCAGCTTACTCCTTCAGAGTAGTCATAGGTGTCTTGGTGGACTCTCTCACTAGTCTTTCTGCACATTCACATAGTCTGTGAGGACGGCCTGACGAAGGCAGGTTTACATATGCACTATGTTCCTTACATTTCTTGATGATAGATTTAACTGAACTCTGAAGTATCCAAAGATGTCTTTATCTTATGACAAAAATTGACCAGTTAAACACTGGAAAATACATATCTATTTAAGCAAATTGCCTTTGTTTACAATGATATTTACATTGGACTACATTTAAATGTTGATGTGATGATAAACAGGTGTGTACCTGAGGAACTTGTTGAGGTCTCCATGTTTCATGTACTCAAACACCATGATGAGAGGGTCGCTCTCCACGCACACGCCATAGAAAGTGACAATGTGTTCATGTTGAAGGTTGGTCAGCAGCTCAGCTTCCCGGTGGAAATCCTTCCTGGCATTTTCACTGGCCTCTTTAAGTGTCTGCACAAACACACACACAGAAGTGACATTTTAATACACTGACAAATTAAAAACTCACACAGTATGCCACATACACTGTTTCCAATTAGTCACGTTCACAGTGCATCCAGTCTGCTCCACTTCATTTGGCGGATGTCCAACTGAAAATGTAAATGTCTTATGTTGTAAAAAGTGACTTACAGTGACTCGACACAAACAGAGTGATATTACAGGCTCAGAGAACGTGCCGCTACAATGGCAGAGCAGAAAAATAATGGAGTCATTCCATATTAATGTAAGCCATTATGATGTACAACACTGTTTACATTCATTAAATTCCCTAGTTCCCTTTGAAAGTCATCATGGTCTGCCTTCCATGAATCAGGAAACCTGTCAGGGATGTTGTGTAACACAAGCATCTGTGAGCGAGTGAGAAGAGAGAGAGAGGGTGAGAGAGTCAGAGAGAAAAGAGGAGGAGACGCAGGAAATGAAAGTGATACGGGATCTCGATTTATTTCACATCAAAGCAGGAAAAATATAGAAAATTCCTCCTGTCCTACATGAATAATTGATTGTCTTCCTACAATCTATGATATGGATATACATTTGTGTGTGCGCCCTGCCTTTGTGCTAACATCTCACATGGAAGCTCCTGTTACAAATAAAGCTTTAAAGGACAAGGAGAAGAAAGCTCAGGAAGGAGGAAATGAACGCGACCTTTCAGCCACAACGCTGAGATACCAGAAAATGAGACGGGCTGAAACTCCACCCACCCACATTTAAGTAATCATGGGTCATAAAACCATGGCTTGGTCATGTACATTACTGTAAGTAATGTGATATTACATGATGATTATGGGCTGGATTGTAACTCTGTGGATACTGTATGAAAGCCTGAGCTTCAACCTCGGCCTGAAATGTGATATCAGACATGTGTGGGAAATCTGTGTCTGCTCACTGGGCTGAATTTACAATAAGAAGAGATTCTTTGTTTCACCTTTTTTTTTCTAAACATTTTGTTTGATAATATTTAAGAGCAGGGAAAATGGCTTTTTTTAAATGTTGAAGCCAACCATTTTTAAAGGTGTAAATTTGTAGCAATGCTTTTGTAATAAAGCTTCATGCTTCATTTCCCTTTCAGCACACTTTGCTTTAGCCATGCCAGCGTCTCCCTGCAGCCACGATGATGATAAATAAATCCACCACTGCTCCTTCATTTCTTATTTCACTCGAATAAACTCTTAGCTCAGTGTACAAGTCAGTATTCATCTGCACCTTTTGTAATCAAACATTGACCTTTTCAATCATTCTCCTATTTTCCTTTCAACCCATAACAAATTCCTTTTTCCATGGTTAAGTTCCCAACCTGGGTTCAGGCACACCTAGATAAAGCACCAAAGATCTGACTGAGTGCAGGGCCCTGCCTGCTCTGACATTTTCAGAATTAGATTTGCAATTATTGTTTTGTAAAATACTGATTTCATGATGTACAACATCACATTTGAGCAATCTTAAAAGATCTTGAAGAAGATCAGTCCATTTTTCAAAGAAAAAAAAATCGAGATTATAGTCAAAAATTTACAAAAAAAAAAAACCATATTGTTTTTGTAGAAAGTTTGAAATTTTGACATGATAAACTCAACATTTTCATGATTTTAAAGTCCTAAATTTACATATTGAATAATAAAAAAAAAAAAAAAATACAAGAAACCAAACTGGGAACAGTGGTCTACAGAGATGTACTTTCTAAGGCCAGATAATGATGACATTGGGATGATTCTTGGCTAAAACCACAGATCTGTACTACCAGTAAAGAGTGCAACTTGATTGAGATTTTAAATACAGGTTGTTTAACCTGAATAATATCCATTCTAATCAAAGATATATATATATATATATATATATATACATACATATATATAAAGTGTCTTGGTTTAATGGTTTAATTCAGTATGAATTAAACCATTTGTCAAAATTAAGACACTGAGATTACTTCAATGCAAATTAATTAAATAACTGTGAACGGAGGCAAAATAGGCAAAAAAGGCAAAAATGGATTGAAGCTGGCTAAAAGAAGTGGTAAACCTGGGTGCAAACTGTTAAAAAGCAGCAAAAATTGCTTGAATGAGGCCAAAAGAAGTGGCAAACATGGGTTCAAAGATGTTTAACAATGGAAACAGTGGTTTAAATGAATGAAAACAGTAAAATTTGGTTTGAAGTGGAAAAATAGTTCAAAACTTCAAAACTTCAAAAACTTCATCAAGAGGCCAACTGGACCTGATTGAGTTTTGCCTTGACAAATGTTTGGATTACCATGGCCTGGATGAATATGCACCTTCATGGACAGTGGCAAAAATGGACGACAAGCAGAAAAATTTGGTTAAGAAATGGTAAAAATAGGTTAAAGGTGACATAAGGAAATAGCAAAATGGACATAAAAGTTGTGGAAGGGGGTTAAAAAGTAACACAAACAAATAATTCCAACATCAGAACCCAGCAAAAGCTTGACATGCTTTAGCTCCAAAATGAGGAAACTGTTAGCCACTGTTAGCACCAATAACACTGATCAAACACAAATGTGTAGCACTATCAATAAACCACAGCTGGGGAGGGCCCATTCTCAAGGTTTTTCAGGGGCCCAGCCAATTCTGTGGACAGCCCTGGGTTAAGGTGTGCCCAGTGTACGCGGGGTCCAGCCTGTGGCGTCTTTCCCACATGATCCCCCAAATCTCTTATCCCTATTTATGAATAGAGGCATAAAAAGCACAAAAACAAAGCAGAATTCTCCCTGAAGCTCTTGAATATTGTAGAACTTATGCAATAAAGATTAGATTTCTAAAGTATTACTGAAGTCTGTCAGGGTTAGAAGCTTTTCAAAAGCAGCATTTTTAAGTGGTTTTGTGCCAATACCCCCAGGATTTAGCTTTATTTATTATCTCTATTTGATCAATAACAGTCCACTAAAGACTTTAATGAATGAATCTGAAAATGACACTGTACATGCAAGGGGTGGGACAAAATATCGATACAGCAATATGTCATTGTCCTGACTCTTGTGCCACAGTTAACAAATAGCTGGTGCCAAATATCAATACTTCAATTAAGAAGAAGTGCAGCATTGTGAAGAGATTTCCCTGGAACATAGATTAAATGCTTCATGGCTCCTTAGCGATGCACTAATGACATGAATATAAATAATATGAATGAAGGGTTAATGACAAAAGAGAGGAAAGAAATCAACAATATTCTGGGCTGCCCTGCAAATTCCTACCCTGGTGCACACATTACACCTGGCCCACTGGAACCAGTATTCTTCACTGGATGGTAAAACTGTGAATAATGTTGAACTCAGGAGAGGTAAAAGAGCCTGTGAGATATCTACATATGCACCATTTCCTGTATCTATCTCAGCCTGTGACTCACAGCAGCATTATTCTCAGGGAAACAGTCATAACGTTGACTGTTCGTCATCCAGTCTGAGCACACTCGTCCCAGGACAAATCTAAAGCAATCAACAACCTCCAGCTCAGGAAGCAGCAGCTCATATTAACATGTGTGAAGGCAGCATTATTAAAGTGGGTGTTGATGATTGATGGTATACAGGAGCAGAGCATGCATATTTCTGTATGTACGTGCACGTGTTCCCATGATCGATGGGGCCTCCGAGTATGAGGTACAGTAACAGTAAAACTCATTCCTGTATTACGCCTGACTGGCTGATTGATAGCCAACTCTACACCCAGAACCATTACGCTCGATTAGTGGCTGTAGCTTATTGTAATGAGCTATACACGGCAGAACATGTTTCTGTAATATACCATGCACAACAGAGTGCAACATAAGTGCAGTAAGTACATGAGGAACAATGTAGTCAGAAGGGGGGGGGGGGGGTTAAAGGAAAATCAACTTCAAATTACTTCATTGTTGAACAGAGAAATTGGCTGTAGTGATGATTAAATGAACTGACAAATCTTGGCAATACTCCATGTTTCTTGATAATGTTTTTTTTTTTTTTTTTATCAGGCTGCAGCACAAATACTAAAGAAACTTCCAGAAAGTCAGTGTAAGAGGCAGAGAAGTCTGCAACACAATTTCAATATTACAATGCCTGTGAATGGTGTAATAAATCCTGGCTATAACAGCTTTTAGAGTTAACTCACCTACATAAGTACACTGATATGACTATGATTAAATAATTAGTGACTTTTGAATGCCTCACTTATGGGTAACATTATCACTTTCCCTCCAGGGATCCTTTCCAGTGCTTGAAATCTTTCTAACTTCCTCACAGAGAGCCCATCTCCTGAAGAAATTGTGTAAACATGCTCTGAAGGTTTCTCTGCAGCTGGGAAAATACAGTAACAGGTGCTGTAGTTTTGCTTCTTAGGCTGGGCAAACACTACACAATTTCAAGTCCAACTGTAGGCAAGGTTTACCCACTCTGATGACTGAAGGACTGGTCCCGAGAATACTACCACTCCCTGTCACATCAGAGTCATATTTCGGAGATGTCAGTGATCTCCAAAATGAATTTAAAAGGAAATTTCTAGAGTTCAGGGACTTCTCACTAGTTGCTGGTGTACTCTTCCGCCCTCTCCACCGTTTGAGCCAATCAGCATCATATGAGGAGAATGTAGTTATGGGCGGGGTTAAGTTGTACTCGAAGCTGTTTGCAATGGTGGCGTCCACTGCTGTGATGACTTTAGACATAGCTTTAGCATAGCGTCAGTTTTACTAGAACTTGACCATGTTTCTATATTAAATAAAGAATAAAAACCCCTAAAGCTTTTCATAATGTGGAAAAGGTTTCCGCTCCTGCCCACCTGCTTTGGCATGAGTTTATAATAATTACAGGAGAAAGGGTTAATTGCTGTGTGAGTGGTTGTATACAATGGCTGCCAGTGGAGTGATTACCTTGGGCATAGCCACAGCTGCAGTTTTGTCAGAACTGGACAACATTTCTTTATTGAAACAAGGGCAGAGAGCAACACTGAAAGCTTTTCATGACGAAAAAGATGTTTTTGCTCTTCTCCTGGTCTGCTTTGTGTTTGCAGTTGTCAGGGGTTGAGTTTGCTGGTCCATCCAATGGCTGCTATTAGCTCGCATGTAGCTGTAAGAAAACGTCAGTTTAATCTGAACTGAGCCACATTTCTTTTTTAGAGCAAGCCTATATAGCCACAAGCTTGTCTTGGCAGATGAGATGTTTTGGCCCTGGCATCAATTTTCATTAATCGAGAAGCTCAGCCAGTAATTATCTGCGCTAGCGGCAGTCCATCAGCTCTGGTTGGCCCTTTATGAATGTGGCAGATTCTTCCAATCACCTCCCAAGAAGATTTATTTGGGCTTTTTGTGCCTTTATTGATAGAGGAGGACAGTGGGTGGAATTGAAATGACTTGAGAAAGTAGTTCTTACCATTTTTAAACTTGATTTTTATTTCAGTTTCATTGCGAGGTCCAAGTATTGAGCTCAGTTCAACTTTTGCTGTCAGTAATGCTGATGTGAACAATCACACATGTTAAAATTGTTTCCATCATAAATATTTATACCTGAATGGTACTAGTAACCTTTAATGCCTTTTTAAGAACATATAAATACTGAAGCATTATTTTAATCAACACACTAAATCCACATTTGTATATCTTCAGTGGAAGCTTGTGAACTAAGGGGGGCTGCTCTGAGTCATGATATTCCAGGGCTAAAAAGGGTCCCACCCTGTCCCTGGACAATGCATTGGGGGGTTTTCTCCCATTTCTGGTAATTAAAGAACAACACAATGCCAAATATTCTGAGTATGATTTGTATTTTTGTAGCTGTACCAATCGGGTATCACTCAATTTTTACTAGAATCTCACCATTATTGCTTTTAGCTCAATGAGGAGGGGCCTCATTGTTCTTTGCCCGGGGCCTCAAAATGACTAAGACCACCTCTGTGACAGAGAAGGCATTTCCTTCACAAATGTAGTTAACTGATCTCAAACTTAAAGCTCATTTCTATCATATATCCTCTCACCACTGTACCTAAGCAAAGAAATAGTCCCTCTTTGTTTGCTTTCTAATTTGGGTGAATTGGCCCTTTAAAACCAGGCAAAGTGAAGGCAATTTCATAATTTATTAGAAAATTCTGTCTCCCCACCAGCTTTCATCACATCTGTTGTTTGTTGATGCAGCACAGAAGAGGAGGAAGAGACAAGTGGAGAGAAATGTTGAGTCATGTTGTTGTCGTCAGCTGACAAAAAGATGAGGACAGGAAAAGCAGGAAGAGTGTACTATAAGCAGGTGGTACATTAGCTAATTGAAAAGGAAGAAAGATCCAATTGAGCGAGTTAAATCAATAAAGTGACTCTAATGATTAAATGATTCATCTACATCGTGTCTACATGCTGTTTAAGGAGCACATTTTTATATTTAGTCTAAGTCAAGTGCTGATTATAAAATGTTTTACCAGATTTGATGTGCAGTCAGCAATGCAGCATCTTGTTTTACAACCAAGAAATCTGCTTCCGGGGAATTTTTCCAGGTGCATATTTTACCGAGCGCTCACAGCGAACTGAAGCTAAGCTGGCAGCAAACATCAACGGGGCCAGCGAGAGGGTTAGAGCTAAGCTGCAGAGAGAGACAGGAGGTGCAGGAGGAGAAAAAGAAGGTGGAGGATTTAGGTAGAGGAAAGTGAGATTGAGGAACTGCAGAGGATGGAGAGGGAGAGAAGCACTGCAGGTGAGAGTTAGAGGTGAAGGGCTGAAGACGCAGGAAGTGGAGGGGTAAAGGAAGGAGCGGGGGGTCTCTCACTGGTCATGTATTGTTAATGAGAAGTTCTTCACCAATCAGATCCTGTTTCACCGCAGACCAGGAGAAAAGGCATGCTTGATGGGGAGATGGAGGATGCTTGCAGGAAAACCATTTAATTGAACCCAGGAAGTCAGCGGTTTGAGTGTAATTCCACCTTTTTGCTTAAAGAAAGAAACGATTTTCTAACAATAGCCGAGGAAACTGAGGTTAAGAGATGACGAACATAGAGTCTAAACTGTTCAAAGGGTATGTGAAAGATTTTCTTTAAAGCTGCCACAAATCCATCACGCATCAAGCCATCATCTCCTCAGATCTGCTCAATAGTTCACATGAATCTCGAGTATCAGATCTCAGCACAGAAAGCAATAACTGCAAATCTGGTTATGACATTAGGGGCTTTATTTTTGTGCCAACATTTACTCTCAAGGATGAAGGATTTCCAGAATATCTCATATTAAAACTCCTCATAAATTGAGGATCTTTCTTTATAAAACATGCTGGAGAATATTTGTTTTCCTTATTGCACAATCGGCCCTTCTAGGTCTGGTGTTTGGTTAGTGAGAGTGAGAAAAATAAAGTTTGTGCTTTTTGTCTAATGAAAAGACTGGGATGAATGAATGATTTATCTTTTATCATCCCTTTACAAACCCCTAGGATGGTCCAGGCCAGTATACCCTGTAAAATGTATCCCTATAGCGTGTGTCCTAATGGCATGTAATGCAATCCAGCCTCGGAGACAAAGTGATGTGTGATTCCACTGATTCCCGGTAGTACCCTGACAGCCCACAAGTGACGTGGCAGTGCATTGTTTCTGTCCTGTTCCTATTTTTCTCTCTTTTGCTCACATTGAGATCGGTGAGGAACAAGAAAACAGGGAGATGACAAGGGATCAGGAGTGTTGGACAGGAAGAGTTCCTTGATTTTCTTTGACTTAAAGGGATACTTCAACATTTTGGCAAATTCGCCCATTGCCATAATCCCTATAGTCTTAGTAATAGGTTTGTTACCTTTAGTTGTCAGTGCAAGCTATTTTTAGATCGGCGCTGCCAAGTTTGGAGCTGCTGTTCCAACTCAATGTAAGCAGACGGTATTCCGGCTTTCCCTCCTCAAACTCATCAAATACACAATCCAACAACTCCAAAATGCTCACGTGGACAAATTGTGACCTGTACATTCACCAGGCTATGAAATAATAACATATAATTATGTAACATTACGACACATGGAGCAAATACTCTGAACTATTTCTTGAGTAAACCACTGGGCGGAGTGACACAGTGCAGCAGCCATGTCTGGAGTGTAGTTCCAGCTTTGCATTTAGCTTTAAAACATCTCTGTCTCGTAATGTTCCATGATTATTTCATAGCGTGGTGAATGTGCAGGTCACAACTTGTCCACGAGAGTGTTTTGGAGTTGTTGGAGTTTCAGTTAGTGTGATGCAATACTTGAAGCAGTTAGGACATTTATGTTTCAAATGCTAAATAATCTTTACAATATCAGGACAATAATGACACTGATCTTGCTCAGGTCTGGAGTAAAGGATGGATGAAGTGAGGAAACACAGCTGAGGATACTGTCCAGGTAGTAGGGTTTCCATGAGCCCCTGGTTGTGGATGTCACAAGGGCCTGAAACCCGCCTTTAGTCTCCAGGCATATTAAAAGTGGTGAATAGGCCCAGGAAAAAAAGAGATGCTGTTGAGCTTGGCCTTGACTCCACGTGTCAACATGTGTCAACCTTGACTCTGGCCCCACTTTCTCCAGCCCCAGGTTGGGGCACACTTGGCCCCGTGACAAAGCCTTAGCACCCTACATGCCTAAAAACTGATGCACAGGTCTGTATGTTTAATTCAATTAGTAATCTGCAGTGTCAAAAAAGGAATCCAGTGTTGTAGTGAAAAAAAAACTGCAGTTCCTCAAGTGTCAACTTGAGGCTAGCTGCAAAAATTCTGGAAGTTACATACGCCAGGTTAAAAAGTTTATTTTTAACTTACAGCCTGATTAAAAAGAAATGCTCTGAATTTTTCAGGTCTTTGTGTGGACACACAAGTGAGGGAGAATTATTCATAACTCATCCATTTTGGTTTTTAAAAAGGATTCACGTTAGGTGTAATTGGGGCATGGCTGATAGGGATCAGCATGGGACAGCTGTTTGTCAGCAGGAGTGAGGCCTGCTAACGTTGCAAGGCAGATGGACTAGCCGGATTCCATGTCTGTCATAAGGCTTATCCATCTTGAAAATCTGAAACGATTGTGCCAAGTCTGAAAATGCACGGCACCAATCAGCCTCATTTGAGGAGAATAAAGAGGTAAATATGGAGGTTGAACTGGTTGAACTACCCGTAATGAATGTGACCTTCTGGGAATTTTTTAAAAAGTCCTGTCCTTTCCAGACACTTTGTATGGGGGGTTTCCCATAAAGCTTTCACAATTGGCATTAAAAGATATGTTCAGTAACCAAATGGATGATGTTACTCAGACTTTGTCAAATACTTTCAACAGTTAGGTCTCGATTCTCTTTCTGGTCCTGCTGCTAATACTTCTGTTATTTACAAAATCTACTGCAAATGTATTGCCACAGTGCCTGGCATATGTACAAACATGAGTCTTTTTGCTCTGCCAGATGTGTGTCCTCTTCCAGTTTAAAACGTATTTTTACTGGATCGGATTCAGCTCGAGCTGACTGCAACTGTTTATCTAACATTTAACGGTTAGTTACGATGGCTGACAGAGGACAGTGCTTTTCCTCAGACAACCAACATGGATGTGAAACTTTCTTTTGACAGCATCAAATGGTTTGTGAATTCCTCTAGTGTTGTGGATCTTAATGCTACATGTCTTCTTTAAAGCAAACACAGTATCCCTTTTGACAAATTCATTTAGGAAAATGTGTAGAAAGTTTCAGCAAGGCTTCCCCCCGCGTTTCCCTTGAGCACATCCCTTAAAAAGACAGCAGACAAAGCAACAGTTGGGCACTATCGTGGCATCTTTTAACTTTAACTCTATGCTACATGAAGTAAGATTCATTTAAACCAATGCCTTCCCCTGAACTTTGGTGAACGGCTTGTTGAATCAAACTTTTTCAAACTTAGTCATTGAGTTTAACATTTGAACCACTCAAACTTTTAAATGTGTTGCTCAATAAAAGAGATAAAAATGAGCATCAGACTCTTACCTTGACAGCCACCAGTATCTTCTCCTGGTCAGGTGAGAGGTTGTAACATTCAGCCAGGAAGACTTTCCCAAAGGCTCCCTCTCCCAGCTCTCTCTTCAGTACAATGTTGTGCCTCTTTATGTGCTGTACGACTGTAGAAAGGGAAAGAGACACTGTCAGAAATAGGAGGAAGGAAGGATTATTTCTCTCTTGGTAAAATAGTTACCCCCAGGACTGACCTTTAGGCCTCGATGTGAATTTTTTGGTTTGCTTAAGGACTCACAAGAAGCACTACTTGGTGGCTTTAAGCTTCCACAGGTAAGTGAGAGTACAGTTGTGGGTCAAGGTGGTATTTTCTGGTTGTGTAATTTTTTATTGTAACTAAAGGCAATGGAAAACCATGAGTCATAATGACCTTGTACTTCCAGTTCCTGGAGTCAGAGTGGATATTTGTGTGTTTGGAGGAAATCCCTCCATGCATAGTTGGACACCACAGCTGACAATACATATCAGAGCAAAAACCAAGCAAGTATCTCAAAGGAACTTCCTGCAGAGCTCAGAGACAGGATTTTTAAAAAGGCACAGATCTAAGGAAGGCTACAAAACAAATTCTGCGGCACTGAAAGTTCCCAAGAGCACAGGTGATGGCCAAGGAGGTGACCTAGAACCTCGATGGTGACTCTGACTGAGCACAGGGAAAATAAAATAGGAGCACCCTCCAAACAATAAACTTCTTAAGGTGCACAACAAAAATGGACTTACTGGAAAACGAGATGACAGCGCTCAAAAAAGGTCCTTAAAAGTTGTTTTATTCAAGCAAGGCACAACAGACGCTGACTCGTGACATCATCTCGTTTTCCACTCTGACTGAGCTCCAGAGAACCTGTGTGGAGATGGAACAAAGTTCCAGAAAAACAACCATTGCTGCAGCCCTCCACCAATCTGGGCTTATGGCAGAGTGGCTAGACAGAAGCCTCTCCTCAGTGCAAAACACATGTAAGCCTGCTTGAAGTTTGCAAAAAAAGCACCTTAAGTGTTTCTCAGACTGAGAGAAACAAGATTCTTTGGTCTTATAATACCAAGACTGAACTGTTTGGAGGAAACCAGGCACTGCTCATAACCTGCCAAAACCATCCCAGCAGTGAAATGTGGTGGTGGCAGCATCATGCTATAGGGGTGGACCTAAAAACACAGCCAAGACAACATGGGAGTGGCTTAGGGACACAACTCTGTGAATGTCCTAGAGTTGCCCAGCCAGAGCGCTGACCTAGACCCTATCGAATATCTCTGAGAGACCTAAAAATGGCTGTCTACAGACGGTCCCCATCCAACCTGACCAAGCTTGAGAGAATTTGCAAAGAAAAATGGAAGAAAATCCAAAATCCAGGTGTGAAAAGCTTGTTGAATCATATTCAGAAAGACTCGAGGCTGTTATTGGTGCAAAAGTGTTTCAATGAGTTAAGGGTCTTAATACTTATGTTAATGTTATATTTCAGTTTTTTCTTTAAAAAAAAAACTCTTTTCCCTTTATCATTATGGGGTACTGAGTGAAGATTAATGTGATAAAAAAAGAGTTTAAATTACTGTAGCATCAGGCTGCAATATAACAAACTGAATACAGTGAAGGGGGTCTGAATATTTTCCAGATGCACAGTATGATCCAAGTCTGCAACTGTCCATTCACACAAATTTGCAGTTGTTAAGGGTGGGATTTTCCAATGAGCTAAATGATTTTTTTGTAACTCTAATGCAGACAGGCTTGCAGCTCTCTTTCTTTGGGCAAATTTCTGCCTCTGCCAACTTTATTGAATTCTGATTTTTTATGTGAGTTTCAGTAGCAGAGGGAAGATCGTAATAGTGTTTAATAGTTCATGTTTGGAGGGTATTTTTTCTGTTAAAGTAGATATTTAGTTTCTTCATATATCATGTAGACGTTACAGTGAATAAGCAGTTGTTTTGACATTTAAGGCATTTTTTTTCTCTATATTGTAAATAAAAAAAATCTGTTTCAGTGTCTTTTTTATTGTGCATAATCCCTCTTTGCCTCCTGCTCACCCACTGTCAGATCAGAGTCAAAAACCTGCTTTCTGTTGCTAAGTAACTTGTGACTAGGTGCCAGCTGGGTTTTTTGTAAATTTGGCATCTCACCTCAGCTGTGATACAAGGATTTATGCTACACAATGATACACGGCACGGTGCCCTCAATGTGACCCAGCTAAGCCGTGTCTTGACTGCAGGCCAGACGTTCAACTGTCTGCATACAAAGGACACGCATATTATTCTATAACACAAGCATGGGGGGACTTCTCTAACTCACACAGAGAGGCAGAGAGAGAGAGAGGGAGAGAGAGGACACCAAGAGCTGAGATTTATCTGTGATGTGATTAAGAGGCGCATTTGAAGAAAAGCTGTCCACTCAGAATATCACATTAAAGGCCAGCAAGACTCTCAGAAGCTGCATCGATCTACACTGTAAGCTACCAAGGTCCTTCATAACCCAATATTGTACAGACCCAGAGAGAGGGAGAGACAGGGAGGGAGAACTAAGAGTGATTGTGGTGCAGGAGAACACACCAAATGTTTGTGTGTGTTTTCTAGTAGGCTTTACACACTAACATTAAAGCAGCACACAGTAAAGTGAACACTGTATGTTTTTAAACGTATTTTAAATGTCATGGTGGTGTCTCAGCTCACACTGTACAACTGAATTGTTTATGACAAGCAGCCAAAAATAAAATTGCTATGAATAAGGTGCTCAAACTGCATGGTCTGAAAGTCAGGCATGACCTGATTGTTCACTCTGTGCAAGTAAAATCAGAGTGGAGTATACAACACTCCCACAGGAGGAAGCTAAAGTCAGATCTATGTGTATTTTGATTGTATAGTATCTAATATTCATTAATTTTCTATACTGTTTATCATTTTCAGGGTCGGGGGGACCGGGGCCAGTCCCAGCTATGACTGGGTGAGAGGCGGGGCACATCTGGTTAGGTTGCCAGTCAGCCACAGGGCTGAATTATTTACTATGCATTGCACAAAATGCTGTGGTAGAAGAACATGTAGCCAAAAGTTGCCTGAAGTTATGCCAAACATGCAGGCTTTCTAAGTGAAAAATAAAATGCTTCAACAACTTTTGAGAAAGCGTACAATTTACCCAAAACGGTTTTTCTGCCAATTTTTATCTAAAACTTGATAAATTATGCAGAGCAACTGTACCTGTCTTTAGCGATGTACAGCCTTGCCTGTGGCACCAGTCGGTCCAGCCTAAAGAAGCAACACACACTGACATTTCTTGAGCTAATGTCGCTACTATTGCCAAGTACCTTATACCGGGTGCAGAAGGTAAAGGAGGACGAAAGGAATTTAAGCATCTTGGGGTCTTGTCCACGAGTGAGGGTAAAAGGGAGCGTGAGATTGACAGGCTGATTGGTGCAACATCAGCAGTTTTGTGTGCATTTTGCCGGGCTGTTGTGGTGAAGAGGGAGCTGAGCTGAAAGGCAAAGCTCTCCATTTATCAGTTGATCTACCTCTCTGGGCTCAGCCTTAAGGTGAGGACTTCAGACATCCTGAGGGAAGTCACTGCTCCTTCTCTTCAAAAGGACCTAGTTGAGGTGGTTCAGGCATCTGATCAGGATGCCTCCTGGGCGCCGTCCTGTGGCGTTCTTCCAGGCATGTCCAGTTGGACAGAGACCTCCGGGAAGTCCCACATTGCACTGGAGGGATTATATATCCTGTCTAGATTGGGAATGCCTCGGGATTCCCAAGAAAGAGTTGGACAGTGTTGCTGGGGAGAGGGATGTCTTGGCTGACTTGCTTAGCCTGCTACCACAGATGGATGGATGGATGAATGGATGGATGGATGGACGGATGGATGGATGGATGGATGGATGGATGGATGGATGGATGGATGGATGGATGGATAAATGGATGGATGGATGGATGGATGGATGGATAAAGGGATGGATGGATGGATGGATGGATGGATGGATAGACCTTATACCAGTGCTTCTCAAAGCAGGTTCAGGACCCCTTGAGGCTCACGAGACACTAAGAGGGGGTTGCAAGATGCATTCAAAAAACAACAAATATTTAAAATTGGTTTAAATTGTATTTTACTTACTTTTGTAAACATATATATATATGTATATATATATATATATATATATATATACATACATTATGCATACGATTAGTTAAATTTGAAATTAAAAAATGGCCATTTGGTGAGATTTATGCTGAAAGCAAAGTAAATTTTGAAAAAGTCTTTAAAATATAAGTCTGCAATTGATTATTTTTGAATGTGCACGGCTGCATTCAACAATGCCTCAACCACCCTAAAATTCAGAGGGGGTCCCCAGTCTCTGGCACTGTTATTTTGTGGGTCATGGGCTGAAAAGTTTTGGAACCCCTACTTTATACAACTCAACTTCAAGAATACCACTGCAGGAGATGTGCTTGCTGAACTAATGTAAAGTTTGGGGACACTGGAAGTCAGCACCAGTTGTGAGTGCAGAGAGAAGTATATGATGAGCACATACTCTGCACTAAAAAGACCCATGTTTTATGAGTTTACATGAAATTTTAAAGATTTAATTAAGAGCAGCTCATACAGAAGGAAGAATAATTTACAAGTAGACTTTGTACCAAATGTTTACCAGAAGTGGACATGACCTGTATGAAGGGTTTATGGTATATTCACAGATCAGTGAGAATGATGAGTGAATGTGCAGCCTATAAATGCACTGACATTAGAGCTGTTTAGAGAGAGTCTGTTAACAGAGACTGTAGACTGCAGTGTTGTTCACACACCCTGCACTGGTCAGCTGAGATGAATCTGAACAACTGATTAATTCAAGTTTTTGTTTCCTGTCTCTCTCTTGCATAATGCATCATTCTTGCTCATCTCCCACTGTATAACTGTGTAGGTGCTGATCAGGCAGGCAGCTCCACTTTTTAACTGTTTCCCTCCTCATTTTCTCAGAATCCTACATGTAAAGAAAACAGTGGTGTAATGTTCATTGGATAAATCATATGTAGTGAATCTGCTGCTGAAAGACCCCTTCATTCTGAGATAGGCGGTGTGTAACAAGACAGCTTGAGCATGTGCCGTAGGTCTCACTGTCATAAGTTGTTCTCAAGTTCTTACATGATGTTCTGCTCTTTCTGACAGGATGATCTGATGTCTTTGATTTCTTTGATTATGATGAAAACCTCTCCAAACACTCAAAAATGAAAAGCTCCTGCTGCAAGTCATATCCCTCAGCAGAAGTTCTTACAAACAAGTAACAGCGTATTAACAAATCAAAAGCAATCACACAAACAGGTGTACTACATCTACACGTCCCCAAAAAACAAGCTAAACATGAGTGTTTTCAGAGTTGATGGTTTAATTGTGCCAGATTTTTGCTGCAACCCCGCTTTCTGTGTCCCTGTTTGTAAAGCTACAAGTGGAAAAAGATAAGGCTGAAACTGCAGCTAGTTTAGCTGATTTTCTATCAGTTGTTTAGATGCATTTCTTTTTTGTACAATTCAAATATGACACCTTTAAAATTTAAAATAAACCCTGCATACTAAGATAGTATGACTTGATTGAACTGACATATTTCTCTTATACAAATAAACACACGCAATTTCTACACCTGAGTGCAATTTAAGTGAAGAGGACATCAAGGGAGAAGTTACATCTCAAAAAACAGAATATCATGAAAAATCAGGTTTTTTTCCTGTCATTTAATTCAAGAAGTAAAACCTTCATATATTCCAGATTCATCTCATACAAAGTGAAGTATTTCAAGCCTTTTTTATTTTAATCTTGGTGACAACACACATCTCACAAAAATCCACTCTCTCATGATGTAAGAATTAGCTGGAGCTCCTTTTAGACAGATTTCTGCATCTATGCCACATGGCATGGAGCCAATCAGTCTGTGGCACTGCTGGGGTGTTATGAAGCCCAGCTTGTCTGTATTGTTGAATCTGGTGTCTTTTGTCTTCCTCTAAACATTGGCTGACATCAGTGACTCCAGACTTGATAAAGACCAGTGGACCAGCACCAGCAGATGACATGGCAACCCAAACCATCATTGACTGTGGAAACTTAAAACACTGAACATAAAGCTCCTTGGAATTTGTGCCTCTCCAGTCTTCCTTCAGACTCTGGGACCTTGATCTCCAAATAAAATGCAAAATTTACTTCCATCTGAAAACAGGACTTTGGGCAGCTGAACTATAGTCCAGTTCTTTTTCTCCATAGCCCAGGTGAGACACTGATGAGGTCTGTGGTTCAGGATTGGTTCAATCCTAAAAACAACACTTCTAACGCTGGACCCATTGGTGTGTTATGGCTTTTGGTAAATTGACTCCAGCCTCAGTCAGCTCTTTGAGAAGTTCCCCTAAGTTCTTCAATGTTCTTGTTTGACAGCTCATCCATGTTGCTTGTGCATCTTTACTTTCATTCCAGTCAACTTTCCATGACTATACCCTTCTGGGTAAGCCACAGAGGGTCATTGCTGCCCTTTCAGCTATTACCTTCTGAGGCCTCCCCTACTTGTGAGGGATGGCAATGATTGTCTTCTGGACAAGAGAAAAGTCAGCAGTCTTCCCCATGATTGTGGTTGTGAGTACAGGAATCCCTTGCAAACTGGACATTTCCACAATATTCTTATATTTTGAGATAGGTTTTGAAAAAAAATATTTTCATGACCTTAAAGCTGTAATCACCAAGATTAAATCAAAAAATGTCTTGAAATGTTTGACTTTGTATGAGACGAATCTGGAATTTATGGAAGTTTTTTTTAAGTAAATTAAAAAAAAAAAAAAAATTGGAACTTTTACATGATATTCAAATTTTTCAGATGCACCTGTTCTGCAATGTAGACTTAGGTGAGAACAATCCAAACAATCCAAACAACAGTCATATGGTAGGAAGACTAATACAACCAGATGACATCACAATTCAGAGTGCACAGCACAAAAATGACATCCTACATGGGAATCTTTTTTTCTCTCCAAAATGTGGAAATCAAAACATGCATGTATGACATTAATGCTGATGTAACACAGTATGTCTTCACATTCAGGGTTAAAATAAACTGCACAGAAATTTTTGGATGTCTTCCTGATTGCTCACAGTTTATCAGACCACAGATCTCGATGCATCAACAGCTCCACAAGCAGCAGCAGGAGACACACAATAAGCTCACATCCCTGCAAAACCACTCCCCACCATTTAACCAGCTAATAACCTCAGCGCATCATTTCCTAATGTGGCTGTGTAATAAGCATTCACCCAAGTAAACCCCTGGCACCACTTCTCCTTAATTACACCCTCAAATAGCAAATAAATTGACGTGTGCATGGCATTGCTTCCTTTTTTTTCCTCCTGTTAAGCAGAAAGATTTCACTCTATTCCTGATTTTGCTCATATTTGTCTTTATTGTGAATTCATGCGTGTCCTTGGTTCTAATTTTGCATTCATTTATTCAAAAACCTCCATGATTGCTGCGCATAGCAATCAGGAACTTTTCAAACGGACTTATTTTATTATTTTGATGGTCTCATATGGCTCATGAATTCTGCTTTTCAGCTGTCATATTTGACCAATTTTACATTTCTTCTTCCATCCTGCTTTCATTATGAAACCTCGTCTCTGCTCACAGCGCTACACATCATCCCCCGTCTTCTCCATCAGTATCCTTAATTAAGATCTACAGAAATATTACTCCCCATTTGCCAAACTTTACACTCTTATTCTCTGATGTTTTTCTTAATTAGTGCTCGTTTTCCATGCTTATCGTATGCGCTCATTTTCCCTCATTTAGCATCGCTCCATCCAGTCTCATTATCTCCCTCTCACATTCCTTATTTAGCATCCCTCTGTTCCATCATTTATTCCTCCCTGATGCCATCCCCCTCAGCTGCTAAACCTATCACTTTTTAATCAACATCTTCTAAACATTAACATCCAGGCACATGCTCCTGCCCATTCTATTGCCCCATTAGTCTTTTTTCCATGGCTTGTTTATGACACCGCTGACAACATTAACATCAGGAGGAATCATTTTTTCCCATCAACCACCTCCTCTACAAGGTTTTTCCGGCACCCTTTTCCTCCGTCCTGCAGCCTCCCTGTAGACCGACCTCTAACACCTCTCCTCATTAATCAACATATAAACAACTAAAGATATTCACACCTTGGGATGCATTTATTCACTGTTTACCATCCTCTTCTGCCATTTTTCTTTCTCTCACCTGCCCAAAAACCTTTATATGATCCTGGATTCTGGCAGCTTGAAAAGCTTCAAAATTGTTTTTGTTTGAGAGCCAAGTGTAGGCCAAAAAGAAAACCCCCAAAGCAATTCATGTCATCACTCTAATTATCCCTTTTCTTCTCTACTTCACCTCCCAACTGTAAGCTTTCCCATCTACAACTAATTGTGACCTCAATTTTCACAAGCTTAGTGAGCGTAAGGGTGTGTATGTCTGTGTAAATGGGTGTTTTCGAAAACAGTACGCACGTGTTGACTTATGAATAACATTTTCCAGAACAATGCTAATCCTCATTCCCCCGATAAAACAAAATGCAATCCCTGAATGATCTGCTGGGATAGGAGAGGGTGGAAAAATTGAGAGATAGTGTTTGCAGAGCAAAGATGAAGGTATCAAAGATGAAGGAATGAAAGACTGCTCTTCTGTTTTAGGCTGCAGCTTCCTCTCAGGACAGTGAGGCTGATTTTGGTCTGTTTTGTGTAAGGTCAGGCGTAGACTGTGTGAATTGAAGTCATTTTTGACCCAATTTTTGACCTGCATGGTTTCAAAGTCACGCCAAATTCCAGCTCTACAGCCCAGCATTTGACATGCAGTGCACAGGGCATGAAAGCCAATGACAGCCCTATCAAAAGCTCCTGACCCTAAGCAAATTTTCAGACAACGTTTTTCATAAGACTGCATTAATGCTCATTTATTTGATTGTGATTAAGTGATTGCATAAATATTAACCCCTTTATAGTGACTGACCAAATCCATCAGAGGTCCAGCCAATTGCTGCTAGTAGTCTCACAATTACTGAAAGGGGGATCGTGGGAGCAGTGAATGTGTCTCAAGTGATTGCGGTATAAAAACACCTGTGTCTGGAGGGTCCAGTCACTGGTTAATCAGTATTCTTGGCTACCATTACACCATGAAGTCAAAAGAACGCTCCAAGCAAAAGGTTATTGAAAAGTATAAGTCATGGGATGGATACCACAACAGTCCAAGGTACTGAACATCTCCCAGAGCTTATTCATCATCAATAAACAGAAGGAATATGGCACATGTGTAAATCTGCCTGAATCAGGCCGTCCTCACAAACTGAGACTAGTGAGAGACACCTATGACTACTCTGTCCAAACATAAGACTATGTACATACATACTGTAGTCTACAGCTGTTTCTCTGATCTTTAACACCACAACTTGCCTCTTTGAATCATCACAGACTTAAAACATGCAAATCATCAGTTGAAACACACCGTTAAACAGTTGTTTAAGCCATTTTAATATGAGTCTCTGCAGTGTTGGGCTCAAGACAAACTGCCTTGCCCAGTTTTTGTACTGTTAAGTATATAGAGCATCCATCCATCCATCCATCCATCCATCCATGTCTAGACAGACATGTCTAGCTCTTCTTGGGGGATTCGGAGGTTTTTCTAGGGCAGGTGGGATACATAATCCATGCTCTGGATCTATTCTGGGATCTCGTCCCAGTTGGATGAGCCCAGAAAACCTCCAAAGGGAAGCACCCAGGCGGTCTCCTAATCAGATGCCCAGACCTACTCAGCTGGCTTCTTACAGCACGGAGGGGTTTAGCAGTTATACCCCAAGCTCCTCTTGTACTTGAATATTCATTTCATTAAAAAAAATGCAACTCAAACAAAGTTTTCAGTTCCATCGCTTTTCATTTTTCCTGATGCTATCCATTTACAACTCTTTGGTGTCTGAAGAAGAAAGCTGGAGGCAAAAATGCAAAAGAGATCCAAAAATGTTCAAATTGGCAGCAAGTCTCACTGGATATTCAGAAATAAACTGAAAAATCTCCAAGAATTTTTCTTCATTTTAAGTTGAAACCTTGCCTCAGTCAACTCTGGCCAGTAGCTTCTTCGGGGCTGCTTAACATAGTGGTCTCGAGAGTTTGCCAAAAGTCCACCTCCAGTAACCATTTTCTTCTCTCTCAGTATTCGTCTGTAAAATCAGCCTGCTGTGGTTTCTTCTCTTGATTATTTTCCTTCTGTCGTCTCCTGGTTTTTCTGTTTATGTAACTTAACTGTGCTTTCATCTGGTCTTCTCTTTTTATGGGACTTTAATGGCCTTCTGATTTATACATCAATGTCTGTTTTTCTATGCTCCTAGGCGATATAAATGTAGCTTACTGGAGCTTATACTGGACAGAAAAATGTAACTTTACACTGTATGGTTAAAAATGTCCAAATAATACTTCCAGCTCTGGACAAGAGATTAAGTTGCTGCTGATTTCCACAGAACTGTTTAATTTGTACAACTAATGATTCATGCTCTCTACGGTGTAATGATCTCACCACTACTTGCTCTTTAGTAACTGTTGCAAAATCTCTGATGTCTTGGTAAGAGCCAAATATCCCTGTCTTATACAAGTGGAACACATTTTGACCCCACTAATTAGCAAACCTGGAAACATTTTGACTCGTAAGTAAGACCAATAATGACCATTTTTTCACTGGAAAGGCCATACTTTATCTAATGAGCTAAACAGTAAAATGCAAAAAGAAATCCAGGGGTATGGGTATTTTTTACCTTTTCAGTTAACTAGTCATGGTGAACATTATATTTTATATTTTTGCTTTTTTAAGGTTCAGTTTGGGCTGTTGCGGTTATTACTTGAAGGTAGACAAGGAATTTGGGGAAAAGAGAATAGGGACATGCACAAAACAGCATCAGGATTGGGAGTTGAATCTGCAGCCACTGTGACAAGGCCTGCAGCCTCTACACATAAGCGTGCCTGTTCCACACACTGTGCTAAACTTGTGAAAATCTTTGCTAGAAAGTGACAAAAACACTTGCAAGATGAAATGGGTGTTCAGTGATGCCACAGCCTTGTATTATCAAGCACTAGGACAAGGTGCTGCTGATAGCAGGAATACACTTGCTTAAAATCTGCCTCATGTAATTGACAGCTGCCTCGAGCGTCATGCTGGTGTATCTGTGATGGACATAGCATCACCTGCAACGTACATGCAGGAGACGGACTCTGAATGCACCGTACTACGCTCTCTGACTACTCATGGTGATTTCAGGCAGACTTTAATTTAGATTAGTCACAAGAACAAGAAAACTCATGGCTTTGATGCTAATCTAATAACAGAGAAGTGGGAGCATAGTCTACTACAGGTCAAGTAACCTACATTGCATGTCCCACAATGTGGCTATTGCTCGTGTGATTACTGCCATCATATTATCTATTGGATTGAGGTCTTGGCTTTGACTTGGTCACTCTAGAACATTCACCTTGTTGTCTTTAAACCAATTCTGTGTAGCTTTCGCAGAATGCTTTGGTCATTGTCTTGCTGGAAAATTAATCTCCCAAGCTATATTTGCCTTGCAGGTTGAATAAGATTGTCCTACAGGATTTTCCTATTTTGCTTTTTTCCTAGTTTTTTTTACCCTCTACCTTTACAAGCCTTACAGGGTCAACTGCTGAGAAGCATCCCCACAACATGATGCTGCCACCACCATGTTTCACTGTGGGGATGATATGTTTGTAGTGATGTCCACAAAACATAACATCTTGTCTGATCGCCAACAAACAACATTTTGGTCTCGTCACACCGAAGAACTTTCTTCCACTTGACCATGGAGTCTCCCACATGGCTTTTTCTCAACTCTAGTCAAGATTTAGTGAGTGTTCTCCAACAATGACTTTGTCTTTGCCACCCTCCCATAAAGCTTTGACTGGTAAAGATACTGGGCGACAGTTGTTGTATGCAGAGTCTCTCCAATCTCAGCTGCTGAAGCTTCTAACTTCTCCAGAGTAGTCATAGGGGTCTTGGTGGACTCTCTCACTAGTCCCCTGTACAGTCACTGAGTTTTTAAGGATGGCCTGATCCAGGCAGATTTCCCCATGTGCAATATTCCTTCTATTTCTTATTGATGGATTTAACTGAATTCTGGGGGATCCTCAGTGCCTTGAAATTATGTTTATCCTATACTTTTCAATAACCTT
Source organism: Cheilinus undulatus (assembly GCF_018320785.1). Lineage (NCBI taxonomy): Eukaryota > Metazoa > Chordata > Actinopteri > Labriformes > Labridae > Cheilinus > Cheilinus undulatus. Next base: position 41,309,725 of record NC_054869.1, on the reverse strand, counting down.
TTCTCGGAGTTGCTTGGGATGTTCTTTTGTCTTTATGGTGTAATGGTAGCCAGGAATACTGATTAACCAGGGACTAGACCTTCCAGACACAGGTGTTTTTAAACTACAGTCCCTTGAGACACATTCACAGCACTCAGGTGATCCCCATTTTCCTAATTGTGAGACTACTAAAACTAATTGGCTGGACCTCTTTTGAAGAAGGTCAGTCACTTTAAAGGAGGTGAATGTTTGTGCAGTCACTTATTTTACATGGTATATATTTATTTACTGTAGTTGACATCACTTTGTAGAAATCTGTTTTCATTTTGATATTAAAGAGCTTTTTGTTCTTTCTTATTTTACTTTTTTGTAAAAAAAAAAAAAAAAAAGTGCAATTATATTGACCATGATTGATTTTTATTGGCACTGTACCTCGTCTAGTCTGGTTTGATTGGATGTATGCATGGAAGAGTAAATTGATGGCCAACCTTGCAGTCAGGGTGCACTGGTTAACTTAGAGAAATTCCTTTTTTGGTAAGTGCAATGGAGAAAGAAAAAATTATTTGGGGTTAACTATGAACCATTATGAAAGTACTTCATTTATAAGGCCAATCTGTCTTCCAGTAGTGTCAGTTGATTAAATTTTGGTCCTTGCTAGTTAGCATTTTATGGTCTGTTAGTTTACTAGTTAAGCTTTCATTTTTTTAACTAGTAAACTTGTGGTGACAAAGAGTGATCTGAAGCAGGAAACTAATGTTTGATGTGGAGGGTACTGAAAAATCCTCAAAGGGCAATCCATTAACAGTAGCACAGTCGTTTATATTGTTGCATGCCCATTTTCTCTTACTGTATATGTGTAAGAATGCATGTGACACACTCCCCAACAATGCTTACTCCGCTTTAATGAGGTTTTCACGTCAAAAGTAAGCTAACACTGCGGACCGTTCCAGTAATTACACATGGATCAATCATCTTGCACAGTAATTGTTGCTTTATTGCTGCCAAGAAGAGTCTTGTGCCATCTTTTATGTGCAGGAGTGTAACTGCCGCTGATTTCTGTATTCAATACAAAAGGCTACAAGCTGCTTAGGGACACTTTTTTCTAAAGAGTTCATTTCTTGGCGAACAACCTGGTGCCACTCTGCCAAACTGTCTCCATCAAAGGCTATTGTATGGGTCTGAAAAGGCACAATGCCAAATAATTGGTCAGAAACTTTTCACTATTTATGCAGCCTACCTGAGAGTCAAAGGGGCTCACAGGGTAATAGTTGTAATGGCTGTAGTGTATTAAAAACACAAATGGAGGCATGGACACACACAGCAGTAGGTTATTGACTTTCATTGATCTTCGGTGCTTTCATTCCTGCCCTTAGGCTTTAAATCCCAGTCTATCTTTTAGTTATATCGCAGGACTGAAGAGGTCAAGCCCCCGTCTCCCGTCATTATACCCCTTGGCTGAAAAAGACACAAAGTGCACACAAAGAAGCACACATAGTATGATAATTTACTGCAACGCAAGGCCGAAGCCTGTAGCTTTTATGTGTTGTCAATAATCATAATGTCATGTTGATGGACCAGGTCAATATCTTTGTGTGCTCTTTGTCTGCCTATTTTTCTCTCTCCCTTCCTTCTCTGTCATGACTCTTTGTTTAGAACTTCCGCCTTCATTTGACCTCTTTGCCTTCTGTCCTTTGCTTTGTGGATAAATATGATCGTAGATAAATATATGAGAGTCATCAGCGTATAAAAGTGCTTTCTACCAGTAGGTACTTGAGTTCTTCTGCCTTTGAGTCTGATAACAGTTGTGTGTGAGTCACAAATGTAAGTCTGTAAACTTATCAATGGATCTGTGCCTAACATCTGCTCAGGCTCAAAGGCACACATAGATACACACACATGCATACAGACTTTCTATTTCCCATGTCTCCCTCACAAATGAAAGCTTATCCTCAGCAGCTCCAAGGTCATTGCCATGACAGCAGGAGAGATGTTGCCATGGTAACCCCAGTGTGAGACAAGTGGCTTTAACTTGGGAATATTTTTTCACAATGGCCTGATGAACATTTCTAGTTCATTTGGATTATCATAGAGTTCAACAGTGACCCCCCCACACACTTTGTTTTTAGATGCTCTGCTTCCATAAAGAAATGTCCTCATTCAAATCCCCCATTGACATTTCAGTAAATCCTTATACTGATAATTTTAATCCTGGACTCAAGCCAACCAGCTATCCATACACTTGTGCTTTGTTTCAGCACAAAAAAGTGATTGAAGATGGAGAAAAACACAAAGGGGCGGAACTGTGTAGATAGTTTTTCCTAGAGTGGAGGAAACTACGCATCCCACAAGCCATTTCTAGTCCTCTAATTCATAGATTTTAAACTTTCAGAACTCCCATGGACCCTCTTTACACATTTTCCTTTATACTAATGTTGATATTGGTAATAATATCTTTAAAATTTACAGTAGCTTGTGTACATGTAGTGTTTCATATCAGCTTAGTGTTGGCTGTAGTGCGGTACAAAGTAACGTGTTACTATAACAGCATTACATTTGTCAATCATGCAGTAGTGTCATGCATTACTGCTTATTCAGCAATTAATCACCTGTAAAATGACCTGTAAAACAAGAGCACAGAAAAAGAAATCTAGCGCCCCTTTATAATGCACGCTCACGCCACACCTGCTGTTGTTGTCTGTCACTTTAGTGAGTCATGAAGGAGAGAGAGGCAAACAGCTGAGCAGTTCCAATAAGGTCATCTTTAGATGTACCTAAAATGTAATGACTAGGACCGACATCATCATACATAACAAGAAGAGACATTTTATTCAAAGTTGAATAACTATAGTAGCATAAATTGTAGCCACTTCATTTTTTCTGTCTTGAAGCTCCCTATTTTGCCATTGTAATGACGCTATCCGTGCCTTTGTAGCTCTTAAAGAAACTTTTCTGGCAAGCCTGTAACTTGGATGATTTTCTGGGACATTTAAAGATTAAATCCACACCAGTAACTCCAATACTGAACTTCGTTTGATACTTTTTTTCTGTTTTTCAATCATTTCTCCTGCTAGCTTCAGTGTTAGCTAGCATTACGGTTTCCAAAATGCATTGTGTCAGGCTGTGACAACCAATGGCAGGCTGTTCTGGCGTAACGTCAGGCTTTGCCAAACTGTACATGCTTCAACACTTTGAAACTGAATGAGACGGCTTGAGGAGTTTATAATGGAAAGAAAGAGACACAGGGAGGCTTTAATGTGTCCCTCTGAGTCTCTGCAGACTCAGACTGCTTGAATTATGACTCAAAAGAGGCCCCAAAAGCATAAGGACTTTTTTTGTAAATATTTGAATGTTTTGAAGACTCTTGTCACAGAATGATCAATCTCTAACTTGTCAGTCCCCAAAAGATGGGAGAACAAGTGTGTGAAAAAATACACTGGCGTACAGTGTGTGATTTCATGCCGACCATACGACAGTCTTGGCAGAACTCATACTGTGCGTCTGAATTATGTGCTCACACTATACGGTCCCATAGTCGTGCCCGACCTGAGTGCTCACGTTGTACAAGTGAAGTCGGGATGGACTGTGACAGAAATCCGTGGAGTTTCCTTTTAAAAAGTCTCACACACTGATGGTGAAGTGTTTCCAGTCATTTCCACTCTCAATCTCTCTCTCTTTCTCTCTCTATCTCACACACACAAACAGCATCACCTTGGTGTTAACTGCAGGTCCACAGTAGGAATATTTCCTGCTCATTTATTTCCTTAATCATAGCATGGCTGTGGGGGCATCAGAAAGTAATTCCAGCTGTTGTCATGGTAATTTAGAATGTTGTCTGACAGTTTACAGAGGAAAAAAATCCCCCAAAGTTGTTTATTTTGCTCTGACTGTGGGAGTGTCTGGAGTCCTGATTGTGCCAGACTTCTTCCATTTGAGAATTACAGAGGCCACTGTGCTCTTGTATTTACACTTTGTCATTATGGGGCACTGAGTGTAGATTAATGAGAATAAAAATGAAATAAACCATCAGGCTGCAACATAACAGAATTGAATAAAAGTGAAGGGGTTCTGAATAGTTTCTGAATGCAGTGTAAATGGGTTACAATCACCCATACAGTCATACAGTGAGGGCAGAGGATGCATTGTAAAGGCCCTTCAGTCTTTGCTGGTATTCGTCAGCTGCTAACCACTATTAACACTAGATTTACTGACAAGTTAGTCATCACTCCAAGAAACATAAAGCCCAAGGGTTGCATAGATAACTGAGAGTTTCACTTACACGTGTCGGTTTTGAGCAGGCTGTTGGTGCTCCTGAAGTACTGCGGGTTTTCTATCACTGGGATCTTGGTCATGCCGATAATCACGGCGTCAGGGCCCATCTCTGAGGATGACGGAGTGTTGCTGCCGTTTGAGACGTGATGAAGCGGGGAGGCGGAGTCATCATCATTGCTGATCACTGAAGATGGTCCTGAGAGAGCAGAAAAAGAAAGGGATGATGAGCATTCCTGACTGAAGCGAGTTTATCTGATCTCTACAGTGATACAGAGAGGTCCTGGCATCTGAAATGGAAAAACATTTCTGCCTGCATGTTAACAGCGTAAGGACACAAGAGAATTAATTAGGTTGTAAATCTGTTATTAGAAGGGATTGAAAAGATGAGATCATAAAGTAGGGAGGTTAAGCTTTAATTATTGATCACAGCAGAGAGAGATGCCAGGTACATTTTATAATCTTACTCCAGCTCTTTGAACAGTTCAAGCCTTCTCTCAGAAAGTACTCCTGCATTCTTTCAAGGTTGTAGTCCTTCGAGTTTTTGCGTTATAACATTATGCAGCCCACAAAAATGGGCTCCATAATTTGCATTTTCTGTCAATCTTCAACTTTTAAATAGATTCATCACAAGACTCAAATTAAGGGCAGAGAAGTACAGACTACCAAGACAAATTTCTGTAATTTGAGCTTTGGAGAGTGTAGGAGTCAGTATGCCCAGAAAGAAGAGCTTGATGGAAAGTTAAGCAGTGTCTTTAAAGCTGTGTCTCTACTCAAGATTTAGTTAACTTGCAGGTCCTGTGAAGAACTCTTGTTTTGCATCTATGTTTGGACGTTGTTTTTTAGACCTGTAAGTATGCAGGAGTTGTTTTAAACCCTCAAATTCCACATACTCCACCTTTGCACGCAAAGCCCTCTCCAGAAGAAATCGCTCCCTTTCTAGTCAGTCTTTGCAGTTCCACGGCATGTGCCCTGGTCCATCTGAAGCATGTGCCAGAAGCACTTCTCCATCCTGCTACGCTCAAGACACATGCAGAGTCTATTTCCAGTGGAAGCCACTGCCAAAATGTGTCAATCCATGTAGATCAGGGGTGTCATTTAGGGTCAGGGGCTGGATCTGCTCCATTGAGACATTCTGAGGGTGATGCTATTTTTCTTAGCAATATATATATATATATACACACACCCACAAAAGGGTACATTAGCTACAGACAGCTACTTGCAAGTAATCTAAACAGGTTAGGCATAAATATGCTGTCCTTGTCTTATAGGGCAATTTTTTCAGATTTTTTACTTTTTTTTAAGTCCCACTGATGCTAAATCTACAAGACTGAAATATTTATTATAAATTTACATTCAGCATGACATTTTATGGCTTTAAAATGGCAACCTGTTCACAAAATCTGATCTGATCCTTATTTCACCTGGCCTGGGATCAGTTGACAGAGTCCAAAGAGGAGATGAGTGAGAGAAGGGAGAGAGAGATGTTAAATATGCTACAGGATTTATAAACATTGTCCCGCTTTAACGTAACCAATCAAGAACATAACTGCACTTCTTGTTGACATAAAAGTAATTAAATTTAGTTGATATTAGTTTGGCATCACAGATTTATTATAATGAGGAATTAAATAGGGACATCGTATCTCGCCAGAAGTGAGATTCGATGTCTGTGTTTGTGGCTGAAGTACTATAACACAGGGAAAGTATATGCTATCCTGAGAGCAACTTCAATCTCCCACAGGGATAGATGTTTGGTTTTATGATGCAAAAACCTCTGACATTCATTAAGGCCCGAGGAAGGAAACAGGAAAACTGAGGTGCAGACAGGACGATGAGAAGGCCAAGTGCATCTGTGCACGCTGGTTACGTTTTTAATCTTAGTAAATCAATCAATCAATAAATAAAAAAACGAAATAAATCCCTCTCCTTCAGTACCATAAACTCTTTCATTGCATCGTATTATGATCTTTCTTTGCTGTGATTATAGATAGATCATGAGAAATGAGCAAAAATTTGTATTTCAAACACCTAAGTCAGTAAACATTGAAAATTGATGTTTTAAAAAAATGTCCATCTTTTTCCTGAAATGTCTCGCGGGCCATATGGCACCTGCTGGCGGGCCATAAGTGGCCCACGGGCTGTATGTTTGACACCCTTGATGAAGAGTTTAATGACTCAAACAAGCGAGAAAACACACGTAATGTGGTCAATTTCAAAAAACAACAACATGCACACACTCCTGACTGTAAAGCGCATCATTACATCAGCTTTACATTTTGTTCTTCAGGCATTGGTGATCTGTGGGATTTTTTATTACATCTCATATCCTATGTAGCAAAACACAAAAGTTTTTATTATATTATCAAAATTTCTTGATGTTCTCACCCAGGATGAAACAGTCTATCTAGCATGTCAGGTTGCAGTAATGGCCCATGCACTAGTGATTAGTTATATACATGGCCTACCACATACTTTATAGTTGCTACCTTCAATATACTCAGGCTCCATACATCCAAGCTCCAGGCAGAGACAATGCAGGGGCTGCCTGCTCTACCACAGGGCCCCTCTTGGGCCATGTTATGTAGACTGATGAGCTGCGAGAGCCAGGACACCACCAGGGGTTATGAAGCGGGAACCTCCCTTCGCAGGTGTTTCCTCTGATTAATCCTACGTCTTAGACAGTGAACTCCAGCATCCCAGACCAGAGCCACCCTCCTCTATGCTAGCTCTCACAACCCACCATATCAACATGCAGACCTTTACCTTACCTCTCCTACCACATGACTATCACAGCTCAAACCGCATCACCACCTCCAACAGACCCAGGCTTGATCCAGGTATAATGCATATACTACCAACCCTAACGTAAAGAAGCAAACATATTTTTCTTTCAGGCAGTTTCACAACCAGCTTAACCCATTAAAGCCTGAAAACACAAATTATAGCCAGAAAATTCTAATTTTTTGGGACTGAAATTATTATTTCACTTTCTACTGAAATCCCAAAAATCCAAATTTCCATAAAATCTAATATATATATTTATTTTTGTATCTCATTTGATACATTAGGTATTTTTGGTAACTGATAATCCACTTGAGGGCATTTTTTTTTTATCATTTATCAGATTGTATTCACTAGTTTTTTCAGTAATTTATTAATCATATTGATTAGATAGAGGTATTATAAAAGTATGTATCAAATATGATATAACAGGCTTTAAGGGGTTAAACTCCTCACAGGAGCTTCAACATGGGTTCATTTTGATAAATGCACAGAAAATAACAATCACTGATTGATGAATGTATTTCTCAACCTCCTGTACACAGTGCCCAACCCTCATTAGTTTATAAGACAGCAGGAATACAGTGGCAGCAGTCCAACAATTTATTACAGAGCATTTTCATTTGCAGCCCAGTCATAAACATTTTAATCTGCCTTTTCACCCACATTTTGCAGATAGAATCTGTAACAAAAAGTTTCTTTTGCAACCAAAAGTCAAACTTTTCACAATCATCCGACCAGAAAAATCATCTATAATGAAGGACATTTCACTAAAAGCTGCCTCCCTTATGTCATCTTAGATAGGACTGTAATTAACACAAGAAAACTGAAGCGTCATCACACAAAAATGTCCTTATAGGGTCTTTAATTCTGGGCAGTGGCAGCGGAAGATCACAACAAATGCTTTAGGCTGTAACCCGTCAGTGATGATGCTGATGAAGGCTGTGTGCTAGGACTAGGACTTTTTTGGTTGTTTGGTGTGTGCTCCTCTTGTTCATTGTTTTAAAACAGAAATCAACACAGTACGATGTGTCTTCATGTGGCAGCTTTCTTCACTTATGGCACAAAAAAGCTGCGCCATTCCTTTCAGAAACTCAACCTGGCAGGGTTTTTCAGTTTTAATCCCTTCATGTATCAGCTCTGCAATGTTTCTAAATTCTCTGCCACATCCCTCTAGCAACATATTTGAATAGCAGAAATTCCATCTTCTTTGGTTGAAATTGAAAAATATTTCTGCCAGAGCCTGTAAGAAATCCCTGAAACAAGTTTCCTCCTGACACAGTTTTGTAAGTGTACTGTGGCTAAATTAAAGAAAAGTTCGGTCAGACATTTGTCTTTAGGGGTGGACAGTACATTTCCACTCATTACATTTACTCAAATTACTCTACTTAAGTGGCTTTTTTGTGTGCTTGTACTTTGTTGAGTAGTTTTAATTAGCTTGCTGCTAACAACATGAAAACAACCAGCATGATGCTGCCACTTCCGTGCTTCAAAGTGGGGGTGGTGTGTTTGTGGTGATGTGCAGTGTTTGGTGTCCACCAAACATAGCATCTTGCGCGGTCACTGAGTTTGTGAGGTCGGCACGATCTAGGCAGTTTTACACATGTACAATATTCCTCCCATTTTTTTGATGATGGATTTAACTCAACTTTGGGAGATGTTCAGTGCCTTGGACTTTTTTTTGTATCCACACCCTGACTTATACTTTTCAATAGCCTTTTCTTCGAGTTGCTTGGAGTGTTCTTTTGCAGTCATAGTGTAATGGTAGCCAGGAATAGTGATTGTGGGACAGTGACACGTGTCTTTATACTACTGTTACTAGAGCCACTCACTACAATTAGATTGGATTTATGCAGCATCTTATTTCACATTACATATCTTTATCTTTCACTTTGACATTAAATAGGTTTCATTTTTTTGTCCAAAAAAAGCCAAATTATTGGTTGATTTGAAAATTGTGTGTAAAATATCCAATGGGTTGAATACTTTTACAGGCAGTGTAGAGTAGCATGTTTGACGTGAGCTACTAAACGGTCTAGTTTATGGAGGTTTAATGTGCACCAGCAGTGATATATGTTGGAGGAGTATGTCAGAAGCTGACAGACTTAGATTGTGCACCTGGTTATTCATTTACTGGTTATCAATTAAGAAGGCCAAGTCTGTAGCAACAAGAAAAAGAACTAATGTGGTTGTTTTAATCGTTCACTGCTGGGTTATTTTTTAAGGCCAATCTCAGCAGAAGTTAATGATGAAGTCAAGAAACGAGAAGGATGAGCTAAATTTTTATATAGCTGGAGGATAACCAAGGGAATTAAAGTATGCCTTCAAAAAGACAAATGCAAGCCATCTAGGAACCCCGAAGAAGTAAAAAACCAAGAAATAGGATATTCAGATCCCATTCTCTCAGTTGTTACACTGCTATTATCTACTGAAAATACCTCTGGAGACCAAGCTCATCAGTCTCAAAGCTCAGGGATCTGCCACTGTCTCATTTTAAGTAAGAAAACTGTGCATATTAAAATTCATGTTTCATACAACAGACATTTAAAATGCAGAAATGAGACAATGCAGGAATCAGAAGAGAGGTGGGAAGGCATGAGTCAGACACCCAAACCCGGCCCGTTTACAGGAAAATGGTTTGCTTTGGCAACAGAGTGGAGGTGTTAAAAGTTTCTCATTAAGACTGAAGGAGAGGAGGGAATATAGTCCAAGACGCTGATTGCCATCTCTCAGTTTTATCTGATGTGGCACACCTTCATGACAAGGGCAATTATTTTCTGTCTTTGGGTTGAGTGCCAAAACAAACCATTTCAGCTCTCTTTCCTTCAGAGGATATACCAGAAAAGAGCAGCAATCTGCAAGTGTGTACTGGCACAAATCGATGCTCATTTGCTCCTCAAAAAATGAAGCTAGCTCAGTATATTTACATGAATAGTTAAGCTGAGCTAAATTAGAAAGTTTAGCTGGGCCACTGTCCTGGTCCCAGTATACCAGCATCCAGGGGACAATTGAAGGTAAGTTTGTCCCAACCACAGTAAGTAACGATACATTCTCTTACAGCTTAGTTACTATCTGATCTTCCTGTTGACTGTATTGACAAGCAGCTAACCACTTTAATGTCAGACAGTGGAAACTATAGCAACTTCACAGCTCAGCACATTTCCTACAAACTCCATGCTTTTACTTTAGGTACAGACGAGAAACCGCTACATCCAAAATAAACGCGACACAGAAACTTCTGCTATCCTGCACATTCATGATCCATATTTTCCAGGTTAAAGCCTGAAACAGAAGTTTTAGAGCATGTGCACAATGTCCAGTCCAGTTTGGGTCAGACTGAAGTGAATATGGAGAAGAGTAAAGACGTCTCTGACTGCATTATCTAGGTGTGTTCGTCCTGCTTTGGCAAATTCAACTTTCGACTTGAACAACTACAGCTTCTGTTCATGGGACACAAACTAACCACCAGGCCATCAGTGCCCCACCTGATAACTTAACAGTCAAACATTTTGCACATTGTAAGACTGAACAGTTGAAAGTTATTAAAAAATGAGTTGTGTTAATTTAAAAATCCAAAACAGCTATTTCAGCTCTATTTTTCTGAGTTGACAGAACACATTTTGAGTTTAAGGAAACACTGCTCAATCATTTTAAGTATTTTTTGCCATAGTATTCAAACTATTTGACAATCGTCCCTTAATCTGCAGAATATTCCCACTTTTGCAGACACTTTTGCACCATGACTGAAATAACTGACTCAGACATGTCCCGCCTGTCGGATCACCACAATACATAATGGATGGTATACTGAACATGATGGAAGAGGCCGTCCTGGTTTTGTGCACCTTTCAGTTCAGTATCACTCGTAGTCATTTACGTTGGTCTACCTCGAGTGACAAAAGTGTTCCAGATTAAAGTTTGTGATAGAAAAATGGGAAAATGACTGGATGTAGAACACGTAGCTTTAAGTTAAGTACTTGTAAACTGAATTTTAAAGTGTAGGAAAGTATCCACAGTGTAGTTTCACTTAAAAAAGTTAAATTAACCCAACATACATTTCCAAGTAAAACTGAAATGATGTAACTTAAAATGGCAATGTACTGTACCTTCTACAAACACATACAATTTATTCAGTGATTATTGCTTAAAAGTTTTTATGTTATCATTTGCTTCCAATAATTTGAGCTCTATATACTCATCAGGGATGACAGGGTTAATTGCATGTTTTGATTTGAATCATACTCAAGAAATGTGTTTCCTCTTCTTAAAAACTTTGGCATACATTTTTAAAATTATTTTCGATTTATTCCTTTTTACAGCACAGTGGAAAATGTCCAGAGTGACTTTTCTGCAGCGTGCTTTTAGTCATCTTCTCTGAGGCCCAGCAGCAGTTTTTGGACTAATTATTCAAAATATTTCATCTAATCTTAATGATTAGTTTTATTTACTTTGTTTTTTAATTACTGTAAAATCAAATCTGTATTTCACCATCATTTAAAAGTCATCCACTCTCTTAAGAGACTTACTAATATCAATGTACAAGTAAACTGTACAACTGTTACTTTTTGTGCAGCACATCTGCAAAACATATAAGAACCAAATTAGTTACCCAAGATTTATTCTAAAATAATAATTGTAGGAATCTTTGGGAATCACTGGGTTACAGAATTGGGCTAACGTTAGCAGTGCTAGCACCACCAGCCTTCAGTTAACATCCATATTCCTTTCTGAATGTCATCACTGAATGCTATCTCAATATGTCAGTGTAACCTAGCACAGCCAACATACAGCTTTATCTCCATTCTCTAGACCAAAATAAACCTAAACTGCACTGGTGCTACCAGTGCTAGTCTTTCCCCATTGTTTACATTAGATCAAAGAGCATTGTTGTAGTATGGCAGGAGATATTTAGGACAGCTATGGTGCCACTAGTGACAGCATTTGACTGGGATTTTGGGCCTGAACTACTAAGATATTGATTATTAGTATAACTGACCAATGATTCTGATGCCACCTTTGACCTTTCAGCCAGCCAATCAAGCACATTTCTTATTAAAACATTAAATAATACTCAATAATGCTACTCTTTTCAACTGTGCTTCATTTCTCTGCTTGTTCTTGTATGCTGTTGGTGCCACGGATAGTGACGTCTCAAAGCAAGAAGGTTCTTGGTTCAAATCCCAGTCGGACAGTCCTGGGCACTCTGGCTCCTCTCACTGTCCAAAGACATGCTTGATGGGTTAACTGGTGACTCTAAATTGGTGTTTGTCTCTGTGTGACTGGCAACCACCCCAGTATGAACCCTGCTTTACAACCAATGACAGCTAGGATTGGCTCCAGCCCCCCAAGACTCAAAAATGCGGAAAAGCATTATTTTCAAATGATGGCTGGATGGATGGATGGTCTATGGAGTGCTTGCCCTCAATGATTTTCTTGAGATGAAGTAAAAGTGGAATGAATGATAATTTAAATTTACAGCCTCCACTCACAGTAGATGATGATAAAGAGATTCCAGTTCAAACTTAGAGAACCTGATGATCACTCAGATAAATAAAAGAGTTGAAAAGTGACTGCTCTTCCATACATTAACCAAAAAGTGCTGTTGTAAATGCTTATTAGTGATTTTCATGCCACATAATCCTATAAATGCATTCCTCTGATTTAGGGGTGTGAACTTCTCTTGAATTGTCAAACCTGTGTATGCACATGTGTTTGTTTGCATAAGGATCACTCTGAGAGTATAATTGGATGCTTCCATCTCCTTTTGGTTGCCCATCCGCTCATCAGCGTTTGTCAGGTGAGGGGAAAAGAACACCAGAGACATGTAGGAGCAGGAGTCTCATCATAAGCCGTGAAGCATTATTCAAAATCACCCATATACCTCTACACCCCTTCAAGACACAAGCGAAAGCCTGTACTCATTGTATTATGAGTAGAGATTGATTTCCCATGAGCACCAAATACAGTAGATGTATTCCCTCTCATGTGGTCGCTTCTGCTGAATTATAACACCAGTTGACATCGTTCATTTCCTCCGTCCCTGGACTCATATCGGCTCCAGTGCTGCTGACGGAGCTTGATTGAGAGCGTGAAACACAGAGAGTTTGTTTGTTGTGTGCGTGTGAGCGTGTAGGATTGTGTGTGTGTGTTGGTGACTCATATGAGGATTAAAAAGGCCTTGGGAGAGAAAAAGAATGAGTTCGAGTATAATAGTTTGTTTTGTGTGTGTGTGTGTGGAGATGTGCATACTTTAGTGTGTAAAGTCTGCAGCAGCATCTTTCTGAGCCCCAGATTAACCTTGTTTGCTATTTCTCACTCGGTCATTAAAGAGGGATACGGGCGGAGGAAAAAGGCCAAATGAGATTTGTGTGAAGAGAAAAATATTCCTAAGCAGTTTGTTTTGGACAAAATCCCTTTTGCAATTTTCTGATCCAACCAACTCACAACTGTACTTAACTTTTAAACCTTTTGTGACCCCTCTGCTGTGAATTCACTCTTTACACTTTTATATTCAGAGGTCTAGTAGTGCTGCAATCTGTCATCATAATAACAAGCCATAAAAGTTGGAGAAAATGTTAATCTCAATTAACAGCTAAATTTACAACAATCACATTTTAGTTGAAGATTTATTTTGTCTCAGTATTCCTGGCTACCATTACACCAGAAAGATAAAAGAACACCCAAGCAGCTCAGAGAAAAGGTTATTGAAAAGTATAAGTCAGGGGATGGATACAAATACATTTTCAAAGCACTGAACATGTACCAGAGTTTCGTTAAAGTCATCATTAAGAAATGGAAGGAATATAGTGCATGTGTAAATCTACCTAGATCAGACTGTCCTCACAAACTGAGTGACCGTGCAAGAAGATGACTAGTGAGAGAGGCCACCAAGACACCTATGACCACTCTGAAGGAGTTACAAGTTTCAGCAGCTGAGATGAGACTCTGCAGACAACAACTGCTACCCGGGTTCTTCACCAGTCAAAGTTTCTTGACTAGAGTTCACTAAAAGGCACATGGGAGACTCCATGGCCAAGTGGAAGAAAGTCTGATGAGACCCGATTGGAGCTATTGGCCATCAGACAAGATTTTATGTTTGGTGGACACCAACCACCAGACATCACCACAAACACACCATCCCCACTGGGAAACATGGTAGTGGTGGCAGCATCATGCTGTGGGGATGCTTCTCGGCAGCCAGCCCTGGAAGGCTTGTACAGGAAAGGGGTAAAATGAATTTGGCACAATATTGGAAAATTCCGGATGACAACCTGACAGAGATTGAGCAGTTTTGCAATGAAGAATGAAGTAAAATTGCAGCATCCAGATGTACAAGCCTGATTGACACCTATCCACACAGACTCAGTGCTGTGATTGCAGCCAAAGGTGCATCCACTAAAAACTGACTTGAACGAGGGAGAATATTTGTGCAGTCACTTATTTAGCATTACATATTTTCATTTAATTGACTTTACTTTGTAGAAATCTATTTGGCTTTAACATTGAAGAGGTGTTAGGTGATAGTTTACAAGTAGCCCTAATTTAAAAAAAACAAAACCTGATACTTATGTGTTGTACACTTTAACTTGGAGTAAGATGTGTCACGTTTTGACCGTTTTTGAACATCTCTGTAACACAGGCTAAACTCCACAAAGAATCTTCATGGTTGTAGCACACCCTTACCTCCAATAAGAAAAAAAATATATATATTATGTATGTTTTACATGTGAAAGTGCAGGTTATTGTCTGTCAGTATGCTTGTGTTGGTGTTGGGAGGGGCTGAAGATCATTAGTACAGAGAGGTCCTTGGGTCAGATCGTTATAAATACTGTTAAGCTGAGGGCCAACAAGAGGCTGCGGTGTGCATGTGTGTGAGTATGAGGTGGCAGAGGGTCCGCAGGGATTGACTTGGTAAAAGGGGGATGAAGATATAGAGCTGGGGGGATGGGGAGCAGGAGAGAGAGAGATGGACAGGAGAGGTGAGGGTATAAGTGGGGTCAGGTCATGACCCAACACTGTTAATAGACATGGAACCGCTGTTTAAACCAGTGGAGACCGGAGGACCTCACAGTCTGATGAAGGGACGCCCCGGGTTAACAGTCGATAAAAGACACCGCTTGGCTTTCAAAGCTCGGGTCATGACTGAGGGGGCGGTGACAGGAGGAGCACTAAAAATGACAATTATGCCATTTTTAAGGTCTCCCTGTCTGTATAATGACAAGTTAAGGCTTTGTTGTAAATGCACATGCTAGCATCAGTGTAGTGAATTGGATGTGATGGAGAGGGGGGCTGACGTAGGTCATTGCCTATAAATTAAGGCTTTAAAAAACAAACGATTGAAAAATTGGAACCAATGCAGGAGTGTAAATAATGCAGTTTTCCAAGTGCCCACTCTAAAAACAGAGGAATTTGAAGTTCCATAAAAAGCAGATTTTTACAGCAGAAATAAACAAGTTTACAGCCTGGTTAGATAGACTTATGTGAAATCTGTAGCTTCTTTCTGTATCTCTTAAAATCATGCAGGGGTGACAGTTTAAATTCTTATCCTTTAAAGGCTTATCTTTGTGCGTTTAGGCCTTTTTTTTAGATAGAAAGTGGATAAAGCAGACAACTGGAGAGAGAAAAAAGGCTCCATTCCATTTCTAACATAGAATGTTAGACACAGTGGCAAAAATGCCACAATAAGTTCTAACATCCACATTAGTTCTAACAACCGATGCATTCACAATTCTAAACAAGTGGAGCTGATTGCACTTGATGATTCAAATGATGGCCAATCAGCGTGATTTCAGTTTGAATGTTTTGAATGCATAAGTACTTTTTTTTCTACTTCTTATGATGATGTTACCTGTGTTATGTCATTCCATCCATCCATTTTCTATACTGCTCATCCTGTTGGGGGTCACTGGGTGTGCTGGAGCCCATCCCAGCTGTCATTGGGCAAGAGCCAGGGTACACCCTGGACTGGTTGCCAGTCAGTCACAGGGCTGTATAGACAGACATCCAAGCACGGTCACACTCACACCTACGGCCAATTTTAGAGTCCCAAGTTATCCTATTGAGCTTGTTTTTGGTGGTGGGAGGAAGCCAGAGTACCTGGAGAGAACCCATGCACGCACAGGGAGAACATGCAAACTCCACACAGAAAGGCCTTGACTTGGAACTGAACCAGGGACCTTCTTGCTGTAAGGCAACGGCGCTTACCCCTGCGCCGCCTTGCAGCCCGTGTTATGTCATTTCTTTAAATAATTAGAGTGTAACATCAATGTCTCAAACCTTATTACTGTACTTCTGCACATCTTGGCTCAATGCATTAGGCAAAACATTTTAATAACTGGGGATTTCATTCCAGGTTTGATGAATAATGTTTGGAATTAACATTTTTGATGTTTCCATCCATCTTCTTCTGCTAATCCAGGGCTGAGCAGTAGTGCTAGCAGGCTGAGCAAGTCAACCCAGACATCCTTCTCTCCAGTGACACTTTCCAACTCCTTTCTTGCCCAATCCTTTTACGTGTCCTTCAGGGGGTCTTCCAGTTGAACATTCCCAGAAGACCCCAAAAGGAGGCGCCCTGGAGCATTCACCAGTTTCTAAGGTGCATGATGGAAGAAAAGGTCTTGTAATTTGGTGTGTGGTTCTTTAAACTCCAGCTGTTGCTTAATCTTTCTGTTTCCTTTGCCATGACAAATAATTGAACTACCCTTTATCCAAGGCTGGTAAGCAAGTAATTACATTTACTCAAGTTATTGTAGTTGGGTAATTTTTTTGGAGTAGCCTACTTTTGCGTTTGTGTACATTTTGAAATCAGAAATTTTACTTCTACTTAATTCATTTTTAACCAACAGTAACAGTACTTTAACTTGAGTGAAACACACTCGTACTTTTTACACCTCTTGACTACGCAGAAGCCTGTAGCGAGAGAATGATTCCTCATCACATCCCAAACAGCTGTTGGACACAGCAAAAAACTGGAGTGTTAATTTTGGTTTTGCACCACAATTGAAGTTTTCCACTGAGTTATCGATTTTAAGAGACTACATGTGACAATAGATGCTTCTAACAGACACACAGAGGATACTCTTCATCAGTATTCATAGTCTTACTATGAGGTTGACAGGAAACCCACTTTTTCACAGGTTTTCAGTGTTGTGTACTTCTCCACCACTGCCTTTTTCTGATGCCAGTATAAAATATGTGTGCCTACATTTTAGTAAACGTATTCAAATACAGTTCTAATGACTCTGCTTGTGTCTAGAAAAGTAACTCATGAAAGAAATTATGTCCTACAACATGAAAAAAGATCAAAGTTGACCCCTCAGACAGCTGATACTGTAGTTTTGATCAGGTTTTAGTAACCATGTCTTGAGGAACAGCTTTAAGTGTCGAAGGAGGCTTGCCATTGCTGCCATCTATTCAGAGCACAGCTCATAAATAATGACATTGTTAAATTAATGACCCCCCCCAGCCCACCAGTCCACTCAGCCTTCCTCATTACTGGTTTATGTTGAGTGCTGGGAATAAGAGGCTTATGTTTACTACTGAAACCCTCGTTATACACTCCTGTCAAAACTGTTGGAAAGTCCATGCACCTTGGATCAGGAGAGAAGTGGAAGTAGCATAAGAGCTGAATTTTAATGAACAAGTGTTGACATGTTTTGACATCTTTCTTGTTGCAGTGCTAACAGCTTTAAGGGGAGAAATGCAGTTGATACTAGTCCCATTACTTCTTTTCTTGTGCAGCTTTTGTTCCTGTTAGACTACTGTCAAAGTGTCCTTCCTCACTCAGATGTCCCACTTCACATTCACATATATTTACTGAAAAGTTTGATTCAGTGTTGGGTGTTTGCTGAACTGAATTTATAGTGATTTCAAAGGTTTTTTATTAGTAGCACCATTTTTTCTGAGTGCTGATGTATTCGACAATTTCTTCTATCCTTGCTGGCAACATCTGATGTAAAAAGCCTCATGTATTCAGGTTGACCATTTGGAAGGATGTGCATATATCCATGTTTACTTATGTGGGTTCATTTGTCCGGGTCATTCCAGTGAACTTAACATTTCAAGTCTGCTTTGAGGGATTTTATTCCAACTCTCTTCACTCTAATTTTTCAGTGAAGTGATCAAATGGTCAAAGGTCAAGACTGCTTGGCGTCATGTATACCACTTGATCATAAGAGTTCTGACTTACACTACCACAGTAACCACCCCAGCCCTTCTCCTTGACCCACCACTGTACTTTCACTTTCTGGTAAATGTTTAACTCACAGAGATATTAAACACCAGGTGGCAATTCTAGCTCTGTTTATTCGTGTTGTACCCTGTTGCCAACAAAGTTGCGACACTATGTAACACTGAAACCATATATTTAATTGAAAACAGCACCAAACAACTAATCAAATGTTTCATCCAAGACATTTCAATTGTTTTTGGAAAAATCGTTGCCATTTTGAATTTGATGCCAGCAATCCGTTTCAAAAACTGTTGGCAACGAAAGACAAGGAAAGTTGTTAAATGTTAAAGAAAACACCCAGGGGAAATCTTACTATTAATCAGGCTTACTGGAAACAGGCTAAGAACATGACTGAGTACAAACAAGAGAGGCTGAGTCTGTCTGAAGTAAAAATGGGGAGTTCATTGCTCTTTGAAAGACTACTGGTAAATGTTTATATTTGAAAGATCAGAATAGCTACATTATATGGATAACAGTATTTGGGCACATCTGTTAATTATCTTATTCAGGTGTTTCAATCAGATTTGTTCCCACAGGTGTATAAAATCAAGCTTAGCCATGCAGTCTCCATTTGCAAACATTTGTGATTAAAAATGGGTCATTCTGAAGAGCTCAGTGATTTCTAGCATGGTACTGTGATAGATGCCACTTTTGCAATAAGACAGTTGGAAATTTGATCCATGCTGGATATTCCACAGTCAGCTGTAAGGGATATTATTAGAAAGTGGAAGAGTTTAGGAACAACAGCAACTTGGCCTAGAAGAGGAAGACCACTGGCATTAATGTAAGCACAAAAAGTGGAACCTTCATGGAATTGAATGGGCCAAGTAGCTGCATACAAGCCTCACATCACCAAGTCCAATGCCAAGCGTCAGATGGAGTGGTGTCAAGCACACCAGCACTGGACTGTGGAGCAGTGCAAATGTTTTCTTTTGGAGTCTTCTCTGTTTGGCCATCAGATTGTGCCAACTGTGAAGTTTGGTGGAGGAAGGACTGTGGTATGGGGCTGTTTTTCAGGGTTTGGGTTACCTCCAATTTCCACATACAGCGACCGCGCCACGATCAGCCAGCGAACCATACTGCGGAGCACATCGCTCCCTCTTTGGTCTATCAGGGCATTTCCACAGCCGGCGCTCCAGTCTGGCAGCAGCGTGTCACCGGAGCGCAACTCTGCTCCGCTTTGTTCGTGATACGCTGCAGGTCTGTTTTCAGCGCTGGCTGCTGCCAAACTGTGTCAATTCCCCTTGATCAGAAAGCCCCAAACAGGAAGTCACAAGCGTAGAATTTCCACTTCTTTCAAAACACAACACAATCACAGTGATTATTTACGACTCCTGGTCGCAAATCATCACTATATCAACATTAGGTCTCATCCTGCAGTGAGAGCAAAGGGTCACCGGTAGGTCGGTGAGTCACAGAGCTACAACGGTGCTATTGATGAGGAAAAGTTAACTTTTGCTGCCGTTTTAAGAATTTTACATAAAACCACACATCCTTTAAGCAAGCATGAACCTTTTTTACACCTTTTTTTCCTACTGTACTCACCCATTCACCATGCTATGAAATAATAACGTATAATTATGTAACATTACAACACATGAAGTAAATACTTGGAACTACTTTCTGAGTAAACCACAGGGCGGAGTGACACAGTGCGCGCCTGTGGCAGTGCTGTAGTTACTTGGTAGTTCCAGCTTTGCATTTGCCTTTAAAACAACTAATGTTCCATGATTAATACATAGCGTGGTGAATGTGCAGGTCACAACTTGTCCACAAGAGCATTTTGGAGTTGTTGGATTGTGTATTTGATGAGTTTGATTAGGGAAAGCCAGGATACCATAAAACTCCATAGCGTTGGCAGAGCAGCTCATATCTCAGCTCCGCCGATCGAGAAACAGTTTGCACCAACAACTAAAGGTAACAAACCTATGACTAAGACTATCGGAATTATAGCAATGTGCAAATTCGCCAAAATGTTGAAGTATCTTTTTAAGGAGAATGTGCTCAAAGGGAGAAAAGGGAATGACATGTCACCTTTAAAGCATCAACATAAGTATCAGAGTGTTGGGTAGTTAAAATGGCATGAATGTGACTATAGGAATGCTTTGAATGAAATAGTTAATTCATTACCAAAACAACTCCATCACATTTTGTATCTACAAACATGGACACTGGACGCTCAGACACACTTAATAGAACATGGTGCACTCTGCCTGTTTTGTCTCATGTCTCTGCCATGGACAAGAAGCAGCACTGTTATAATCCTATCACAGGTTTTTTTTTTTTTTTTTACATTTTAGGCCACAGTACAAGGATGTTAAAGTTCAGAATAATACTAGTAAAATCAAACAAAGCAGACATCTGTTTTCACATCACCGCAACAAAGATGCCCCAGGCAGCCAATATTACAGTCTTTATTGTTTTCAATTCTGAAGAACTGCAGGCAAACATGCCAGTGTATTTGTTCAGTTTAGAGCTTGTGTGGGAGTTATCTTGGAATTTGATGGATTCATTCCTCTCCTACACACCTGTCCTGTGGAACAGATTTAGTTTAATAAAAAGGCTTTGGCACTATTCAACACTATCAATTAATAAATATAACTAATAATTTATCATGTTAAAGCACATGTTATGAGAAGATTTTTGGCAACCTTTTTTCCAACTGCAGAATTTAAATGAGGTTGCATTATTATCTCTCATTGTTGGGAAGAGTTGAAAGTTTGTTTCTCACCTGTGACAGGTCAGTGAGGTAGAACTTGACAACTAGCCACCCACTAGAGCAGTGGCAAATAATTCAAGGAAAAATGGTAACCAACAGCTAGCAGGACAGCAGCCATTACTGAAGAGAAGAGTTACAATCAGTCTGAGGGGAGAATATAGAAACAATATAAATATTAACTAAAAAAAGGATAAATGTTGATGGAAATTTCCTCAAAAATGGAGGCAAAACTGGGATTTTTTACCATGAAAAATGGAGGAACCTTTACACCCATGTAGGGGTGTAAAATGGTGTTTGTATTAAGATGTATGGCCAATTCATCAAGCAGACCATACTATGGGTATGGTCTAGAAAATTGACTTTTTATAATGTAGGATAATTGTACTCTTCAGTGTAGTTAGATGTTTCCACAGGCTTGTATAAAGTTAAGGAGTGATCCAGTGGTAAATCGTACTAATTCATTTCTATTTTTAATGCATAAATAGTAAAATATGAATGACCTTATGACAGTTTTATTATTTTTTTAAATTTATAGTCTATCAGTTTTTATTTCTGTGAGCCTTATTTCTATTTAAATCAATTTATATTTTCAATATTTGTGGGGTTTTTCAGATTTTCCAGTAGAATCATATGTAAAAATAAGTGGTTTAAATAGTGAAATATAAGGTAAATGGTCATTTTTAAAACAGTATAACAGTTCTATTCTAACTAAATAGCAAACATTTATTTTTAGTTTAAACTGTAAGTCTTATCACAACTAAAATGGGGCAACTGTGGCTCAGTAGGAAGTAGGGCTGGGCAATTAATTGCAAACTAGATTAAATCGGAATACGGCCTGCTGCAATTTTCAAATCGCAGAGGGTGCAATATTTCTTTTACCTGAAATTTAGGTCAAAAAACCAGTTTAAAACTTTTTTTGCAGCAGAGCCATTTTACATTACATATCGTGTAATCATTCTAGTGGCATATTTTTAGAAAAGTGTACTAAAAAACATTTTTTTTGTTCATTTAACCATGTTTTTCTTGTTAAATATGAAAATTATATAAAATGACCTTTTCCTTTAATACAACAGTTCATATCAAATTTGCAAAATGAGTCAAAACAATCACAATTAGATATTTTTTCACAATTTTTCAGTTTAATCTAATATTGTCTTGGTTATAGTTTAGAATTAATTATTGTTTGTTTTTGTCGTAAATACATAAGATGAAGAACTTAAGAAATAATCGGGTATTAAATCGCAATCGCAATATTTGGTAAAAAAATTGCAATTAGATTTTTTTCCCAAATCGTTCAGCCCTAGCAGGAAGAGCTGGAAGGTTGACCAATGGTGTAAAAGTGCTTTAAGTAGTCAATGAAAAGTGTTATACAAGCTCAAGTCCATATACCATTTAAAAGTCTCTTAGTAAGTCAATAGTTACTGATTGCCCAAGTAAAGTCTGCATGCAGGAAAAGAGCTTGTCCACTATGAAAACATTTCAGCAAGTGTAGCTCTCTGTTAGCTGCAGCTACGTAGCTTACGTATCTACAGCTAAGCCACGAAGTGTCTACTTAAGTTGGGTAGGTATGTTGTTTATATGGCTGCGTTAGCTTTCTATCTAAGCTATCTTAGCTACATTGACTTTTGTGATGACGTTAATAACATAGCAGCGTGCCCTATAGAGGGTTCTGAGTATTAAATTTAGCAGGGGCTCATTCTGGGTTCTTGTATTGGGCTGGTTTTATCTCACAAGAGTGGCAGCCATGGTTTAAAGCAAATATTTAATGGTAGAGCCTCAGTAGCTGCAGATAAAACACAACAATAGTTGTAAGTCAGACACAATGTCACACAGCAATGAATAAATCCACGTGGACAGCCCATTCTTAAGCTCTTTAAGTTGTTGCAGTGACAGCAGAGCTGCTGTGGGAGCTCGAGGGTTCGGGATCAGGAGTGGAGCAGGAGTTTTATGGCAGGAGCTGCACTGGAGCTGAGTTAAAACAATGACTGTGAGTGACTGTATTGATCTCTTTTAGGCTCTCGGGGTACACCTCAGACAAACTGAAGCCATTTACTGCTGCACGTTGCCCAGGGCGATGGATGTAGAGAGGCTTTTATGGGATTTAAGGACATCAGGGCCTGTCAGTCAGTCTGTTAAAACAGATAGGTTGTCTTATGCCCACAGAGGAGCAGAGAGAACAGTTGTTAGCAGATAGCGCAGGATTATTACTTCATAGGTGGTATTCAGCTATGTCAAGGTGCAAAACTGGCAGTAATATGTGGTTTAGATACTCCTCAGAGGAGGTGATGGACAACCTTGATAACAGGTACAAGTTGAGAAAACAACAAAATGAAGGAGAAAGAGCTTGATCTCTGCAGAAGAAGCCATTTCATTTCAACCATTTTGGTTCAAGATGGTGAATGAATATCACCTAAAGAGCAAAAACCCACTCAAGTGTAATCTGATCGTTTAGCAGCATTTTGGAGGCAACGATCAGGGATGGGACAACACACCAAAGGAGCAATATATCTGCAGCCTAAACGGTGATACAGTTATGAAATCCCAAGAGCCAAATGTGATGATCTCATCTAAAAACATACAACACTCTGAACAAGTTGACCTCTTTAATAGCTCCCTGCACGCCCATTACTCTGTTGATTTCGTATTCTAGGCTAGTTTTTAAAATTATCATTAATCACCAATTAATTGGTATACTTATTTTCATCACAGTGACTAGAGGTAGATGCTGTAGTGACATAACCAAAGTGTGCTAAAAAGGACAATAAAGCCTGTTGTGGTTATTCTGGTGAATTCAGTTCCATTAACTTCTTTGTTTGTAATTTCAAATGACTTTTATTGAGCAATGCTGGCCCTGCAGGAGAGAGAAAGAAAGTCTGTGAGAGATGTTAGAACTTCAATGATCTGTGCTTCAGTAACTTGCAGTGCAGGATCTGGTGCAACACTGAGCTTGTTCTGGGTGCAGCCACAGTCTGTTTAGGAAACAAACCCTGCTCTGACATGGTACGATGGATCACTGACAACCTGAGCAAGAGCAAACAGCCCTCTTTTCTTTAGAGAGCTTGTTGAAATATGAGCCAAAACTACTGTCTCTGCCCTGAGCACTTTTATTGTGAAATGTGCTGCAAGAATGAAGACAGTGGTAAATAAAAAAATAATATCTGTAGATTTTAAATACAAACAAAAGTGCAATATTTATCATGTTGTCTTGGGAGCTCAAGTTTACTGACATTTCAGAAAACTGATGCTTGTTCATTTTTAATACTGGTTAACATTAATGTTAACTTCAGTTGACTGGTAACAGAACTTATATTTAAGATAACATCTTTGGTAATAACTGAGTTGCATTTTTGACTACTTACTGCTCTGTTTATTCCCTTTTTTTATTGAGATGTATCATTATACTGTATGTTTATCACAGAATCAGTATCATGATATAATACTGTGTACGTAATCATATCATGTACCATACCATATTTCAGAATTTGTTGCATCACATATTGTATCCCAAATCATGGTGAATTGTATCAGGTCATACCCTGTGATTATCATCCCTGAGATTAAACACTGGCAGATAAATAAATCTGCCAATCAAATATTTCCTGATCTCTGTGGTTTTAAACCGTTTTTCTTCTTACATCAGATTGTGTTAATATGTGCAAAACTTATTTCGACTCAGAGGAGACAAAGCCTCATGCACCAGTTCACATCTTTGGCACCCCCAGTCGTGTTATATCATATCATCTTCATTGTTTTCAATCGTATCATGTTGTATTAAAATGTACTGTGTCTTATTGTATTGTACAGGATTGTATCGTATCATATCATATTGGATTGTATTGCGTTGTATCTAATTGTATCGTAACGTATTGAATTGTAGCAAATATTATTGTATTGTAGCGTGTATTAAATCATATTGTAGTGTTATTGTGTTGTTTAGTATTGTGTTGTATTACATCATATCGTAGTTGATCGTATAGAGTTGTATGCTATTGTGTTGTATAGTAATGTATTGTATCCTACCATATCGAGATGTATTGAAATGTTTTGTATCTTATTGTACTATATCAAGCATAGCTAATCAAACTGTATCGTATCGAGATGTATCAAATGATAGTGCATCTTATCAAGTTGTATCGTATTGTGATGAATGGTATCAAGTTTTATCCACATCCAGTTTAATCAAATTGTGTTGTGTCATATTGCATCAAATCGTATCATATCGAATCAAGTTGTATGGTAACCTATCATGTTTAATGGTATCAGGTTGTATCCTTCCTATCGAGTTGTACTGAAATGTATTGCATGTTATTGTATCGTATCATACTGACTTGTTTAAAATAATAATGAAAGCATCGAGTTGTAAATCACCATGTTGTATCAAAATGTGTGGAATGGCATTGAGTTGTATCCTTATATATCCAGTTGTATTGAATTGTATTGTATGGTATTGTATCACATCATATTGTATCATATCAAGTTGTATCATATTGCATTGTGTTGTTTCTAAATGTATTGTATTGCAGTGTATTGAATTGTACTCAGTCGTAGTGTTGTGAACTGTGTTGAGTTGTATTTTGTTTTGTATCATCATGTCATGTTGTATCATTTTGCATTGTGTTGTATCATATTGTGTTGTATTGAGCTGTATTGTGTTCTATCATATGGTATTCATCGTAGCTTGCTGATCGAATGCCAATCTGTTTCTTGTTTGTTTATTATTGTTTTCGGGCCGGCACCAGTATTTCTTGATGTTGTTGAGTTTAGTTCACCTAATTCTGACAAATGTATTGTATCATACTATATTGGATCGTGACATGTCATAATGTGTTGTTGTATATTGCATTATATAATTTGGTGTCATTGTAGGGTTCAGAGTCAAATCATGGATTATTGTATCATATGGTATGGTGTGGTATTGTATAGTATTGCACATGGAGTTACCATACAATTCCTATCTTTAGTACCAACAGCATAAAATTGGTTGCAAAACAGTGTTAATTTTGTTGATGAAAACTATCACCACAAATATTTGTCAGCTAAGTTTTTTTCTATGAGAAAGACTAGCTCGAAGATCTTTGATGACAAAATGGACAAAAAATAAGTTTATTTTTCATCAAGTAGTCTGAAATTTAATTTAGTTTTTGTTGGACATTCAAAGTCCATGATATTTCTCCAGTGTCGGTAAATCCATCAGAAGCAATGGATCCCTAGCCCTTCTGCCTCAGAAGAGATTCCAGGTTTTCTCACAGAAGTGAGATTTGGCTCCAGATTTAAGCTCAGATTCAAAAGTTCTGAGTAAAACAGTAAAGACTTTTATTGACTTAAACAAGACTAAAAAGTTTTTGAATTTTCATCAACTAAAACCAGACTTAAAACTATAAAGGTAGAAATGACTTAGCTGTGACTATAAATAATGAACGTTTTATCCTTAAATTAAGAATAGCTCTTAAAATGAACACATAGCAAAATAATCCAACCTGTATTTTGATGAAAAACTCAAAAAGACAACAAATTCTTGAATGTTCACCCTCTAATGTTGTCTCTTTTAGTTGTTTTTCTATCCAAGCTGTCAGCAGTCACTCAGGCTTCAGAGCACAGACAGGACTGCTGCCACCGTTGACCCTAAAGGTCTAGTCTTTCTCTCTCTCACACACACACAAGCACTGATAACTGGTAACTTGAACCCTGGCGGTCTCTAAACTGTGCTGTCAAACTGCTGAACACAGGAAGTAATCTATCGATCCAAGAGGAGCGACAGCAGAGAGGGGAGGAGAAGTTCTAAAAAAGAATATGGAGTCAGAAAAGACAAGCAATGAAAGGGCAAAAAGGTTATACACAGGAAAGATAACTTTTTAAAAGTGAAACAAAACAAATAAAGACTTTGAACGGATGGTATGAACCATGGCAAAGGCCCACAAAGAGAGAGCATAGAAAATAGTTGGAGGAAACAGAGGCTGGGTAGAATTTCCTCCACTCTGCAGTTAGTCGTTGTCAGAATGAATCTGCCTATACAAGCCAAAAGTTCTCCTCTTCTTCGGCCTAATGCAGGGGCCTATCGCGTTCCCCTTTTACATTGGTAAAAATAGACATTTCCTCGACGTTCTGCATCCGTCACATATCCCCTTTCTCATCTCTCCCACCCCATATTCCTTCGTCATCCTCCTATTTTTTTCCCACATCCTTCTCTTGCCTCCTGTAGCCCCCTCCGTCTGATCGTTCTATTTTTAATATTCAACCCACATTCACTCTCTCTGATGACACACTGGAAGACCGATCCCTCCCACTAAAGGAGCACTCTGAGGTGGTCCGAGATGCGAGAACACAGTGAAGAAAGAGCCGGAGAATGGAAATAAAAGTGAGAAAAGGCATTGGGTTTCATTGCGAAAACAACAACGACCGCCACGCATCTGTTATAAGAAACAGGCCTTAAATAATATTACCCAAATTAGAATAAAGTTACAGAACAGAACCCATATTTTCATCTTACCAGACTCTTCTTTGACCAGGCAGTTCTTTAAATCTTCAGTTATTAGAACTAACATTACTTCTCTTGATAGTTTTAATCTTTCTATAACCTTGTGGGGAGAAGGTAAAATGATCATTTAAGCATGTGCCTTGGATGTTTTACCTTTTAACTGATTGAAGAGGTCTCCCTACGAGTGAAATGTGGATCACCTTAGTACAGTGAATGTGTCACAAGTGATTGTAATATAAAGTCACAAGTGATTGTAATATAAAGACACATGTTTCTTGAAGGTCCAGTCACTGGTTAATCAGTACTCCTGGCTACCATTACACCATGAAGACAAAGGAGCACTCCAAGCAACTCACAGAAAACGTTATTAAAAAGCGCATGTCAGGGGATGGATGCAAAAAACATTGCAAGGCACTGAACATCTCCTGGAGCTCAGTTAGGAAAGAATGTGGCACATGTGTAAATCTGCCTACATCAGGCCATCCTCACAAACTGACTGACTGTGCAAGAAAGAGAATACTGAGAGAGTACACCAAGACCCCTCTGACTGCTCTGAGGGAGTTACAAGCTTCATCAGCTGAGACAGGAGAGCAACTGTTGACCTTGTTCTTCACCGGTCAAAGCTTTATGGGAGAGTGGCAAAGAGAAAGGCACTGTTGAAGAAAACTCTTACTAAATCTTGACTAGAGTTCACTAAAAGGCATGTGGGTGAGGTCTTGATGATGAGCCCAGCCATCAGACAAGACGCTATGTTTTGCAAACATCACCCCAAACACACCATCCCCACTGTGAAGCAGTGGTGGCAGCATCATGCTGTGGGGATGCTTCTCAGCAGCTGGTCCTTGAAGGCTTGTAAAGGTAGAGGGTAAAATGAATGCAGCAAAATATGGGAAAATTCCAGAGGGCAATTTTATTCAGTCTGCAAGAGAACCATGGCTTGGGAGAAGATTTATTTTCAAGCAAGACAATGACCCAAAGCATACGGCGAAAGCCACAAAAAATGATTTAATGGCAACCAGAGGTGGAAAAAGTACCAGACTACTGTACTTAAGTAAAAGTACAGTAATCTAGCTAAAATTCACTCGAGTAGAAGTAAAAGTACTGGTCTATAAATATACTCAAGTAACAGTAAAAATTAAGTCATTTGAAATGCACTAAAAG
The DNA here is from genome assembly GCF_018320785.1 of Cheilinus undulatus. Classification (NCBI taxonomy): domain Eukaryota; kingdom Metazoa; phylum Chordata; class Actinopteri; order Labriformes; family Labridae; genus Cheilinus; species Cheilinus undulatus. Next base: position 41,281,111 of record NC_054869.1, on the reverse strand, counting down.
TACTGAGAAGTTACTTTTGATACCCATGAGGCTTTCACAGTGAAATATGACCTGCCCTTAATGTGCAATAACAGCAAGAACATATGGACCTCCTATCAGGTTATTTATTAAAAGGTTATTCAATATTATTCAGTATGCAAGAGAACTACAGCTTGGGAGAAGATTTATTTTCCAGCAAGACAGTGACCCGAAACATACAGGGAAAGCTGCACAGAAATGGTTTGATGACAGTGAGGTGAATGTTCTGGAGAGGCTGGGTCAAAGCCCAGACCTCAATCCAATAGAAGATTTACAGCTGGACTTGAAAAGGGCTGTTTACGCCTCAGCCCTGTGTAACCTGACAGAGCTTGAGCAGTTTTGCAAAGAAGAATGGAGTAAAACTGCAGTGTCCAGATGTGCAAGCCTGACTGAGACCTATCCACACAGACTCAGTGCTGTGATCGCAGCCAAAGGTGCATCAACTAAAAACTGACTTGAAGAGGGTGAATATTTATGCAGTCACTTATTTACATATTTTTGTTTAATTGTAATTTTTCAAAAAAGCCAAATTATATTGAGTAAGATGAATATAAAATCAATTAAAGGGTAAAACATCCAAGGGAATGAAAATTTTCCAGGCACTGTATACATGAAACATGCTCTTCTCCCACTTCATACTTCAAACTGGTGCTTTATTTCCTTTGTGGGTCAAGAATTTTCTCACCATAAAATGCATTAAATGTGGATGCAGTCTGATACTCTGGACAATACATCAACAGGGAATTCTATCCCCTTTGGGCATTCAGATACTCAGTAGTAATCCTTAACTCCTTAAGCTTTTCAACCAGCTAGTGTATTTCTAAAGCTTTAAAAAAGCAAGTCGACAGTTGAAGGTCTGTAACAGGGCTTAGCCAGAGTCAGGTCTGTAACCTCTGTTCACACACCAACAACCAATCTGTTACTCATATCAGCTATCATGCCTAATTATGCTAAGTCTTAATATAATCATAATGGATAAGTTATGGGAGAAATTCCTCCGCCATTACTATTTCCACCACTGTAAAAATGAGCTGTAAAGATCAAAACTGCTGTAAAAGGTGTTTTTCTTCTGTGAAATGTGCATTGAATCTCCCCTCCCCCAAATTTCAGCTCTCTCTCTCTCTCTCTCTCAAGCTGTCCAGAGAAAAGGGCAAAATCCCATAAACTAATCTTTAAAAAATGGCAGTACTCATGTAAACATCCTGCGCTTTTCAAATGCAAACTCCCCCAGTAAATCTTACTCCCTTAAAATCCACACCACACGGAGATTAGTTTAAGCAGCATTTAAAATTTGCTCGCTTTTCCTTCTTTGAAAACTTTTTCTGTCACTTTTCATGTGGACAAATAAGCACAACAGCATGACCAATTAACAGGAAAGGCTGTCTGAAAATGTGTCATCTTTGAACGCAACCTTTTCTTTAGATTGTGGCTGCTCAGAAAAAATATTCTGATGGTTTTCAGTGTAAAAACTTATTTGTTGTGTAAAGTAAAGCAATAATTCCTACACACTGCCTTTAACCCACATCACTACTTGGTAAAAACACAATTTCTGCTGCTCTAATAATCCTATCAATGCCTTAGACAGAGGGCAACATTGTGCTGCCTTATTCTTAGACCTCCCAGGGCTTTCGACTTAGTCGACCATGAATGGCTACCGATCAAAGCCAGAAATGTTTTCAGTTTTGGCTGCTAAATATTTTGACAGATTAAACTCTGAGCGTCCTTGGATGCTCCCAGAACATAAACCTTTTTAGGATCACTTAAGGTGTCCCCCATGGTTCTATTTTGGGAACTGTTTAATCCTCTATTTTCATTAATGACTTAGGTCAGTGGTTCCCAAACCTTTTCTGCAAGGCCTTCCTTTGGCAGATGAGAATATTCTCAGCTCAAAAACTCAAAGATCTTCACAAACATACAGTAAACAATAATGACAATGGCTTTTCTTTGCACAAACTTGCTATCCCATCTCTTGGGGTCCAAAACGTGAAAAAAAAACAATCATTCTGTACCAAAAAATCTTCAAAATATTCATATACCTACAAAAAAGTCCTCGTGCTTCTTTTTATTAGCTCTACTTGTGCCATTATCAAATTAGTTCCTGTCTGCAGTGACACAGAGGGCCACATCACAGGCTCTCTGTCTCTCTTACTCTCCATCATAAGTGCAGGCAGTCTCCTGCATGAGCTACATGTAAAGACACGCTCAGTTTGGCAACACAATGGCGGAACAGCCTGCCACTGGCCTGTCATAATGCATTGTGGGATATAAAGTAGACAATATGGGGATTAGCATTAGCCGCTAGCTGCGGAAACAACTGAAAATGGACAAATAAACAGACAAAAAGACTTTCAATATCAGAGTGGATTTAATCTTGAAAAGTCACTCAAGTTTGAGGCTTGCTAAAAAAACCCCATAAGAGCTGCAAAGCATGGATAGCATCATTAGAACAGCACAATTAAGAGCTTCCAGAGGGGAAAAAGCATTTACTATAAATTGTTTATAAGTTATCATGCTTTTTGTAACCTTAGTCCTCTTGTCGTATACAACAACATCAGTCTCAGAGGGTTAAAGCTGTGCAGTAGCTTCAGATGGCTTTATAGTTCTTGTATAATTCTTGTGTTCAAAATGAGTTCTTAATGCTGAAAAAGACAGACTACTGCTTCCTTTTTTTTTAGATCAGTGCTAGTAAAAAAATTCAAGGATGCTACATTTCTTCCTGTAATAGATTTTGGGGACAAAGGACCCTATTTTGACAGTGTATTTAGGGTGTGTCTGTCTACATATCTCCATTTACACAGCACACAATCAAGGTGCACAGCCAGGCACACACAACAAAGGTTGGATTTACACTGGCATGTTTTAGGATACCAATCAGAGTGTCAGCTCTCATTCCCTCTAAGATCCAGGTGTGCCTGCTGGCTGGCATGTTGGTATTTACACTATAGATTTCCCTCTTTACTCTGACAGACTGAACTCCTCAAAAACTGAAAAAAGAAAATGTCAAGCGTATCAGAGAAATGGGGCCCTTAAAGTGTTTCATAGCCATTCTATCATAAAGTATACGAGCTAAAGCCTGGATGACTGTATGAACGTTTTTTTCTGAGCCATACTGTGGACAAAGTAAAAGTGACAATGAGAGAAGATGATTTAGAGAAAAGAGAAAGTACATTATAAAAGGATTTGGATGTGGCATTGATTTCAAACCAGAATGGACACAGATATATAGGGTTTCATGTTTTGTGTCTGCTGAGCTTTTTTGTTCTGATAGATAAAGAAACACTTAGTGGAAAATGTGCAGTGACACGCAGACACACACCTAAAAGCCCTGTGGCTGTCAGATGAAAAAGACACATTCACACATGAGGTACACCAATAAATGATTTCTTTTATTGAAAAAAAGTCTTTCTTCTGAAGAATGTCATATCTTTTTCAAACAAGCCTTTTAAGCAATTATACAGAGGAGCCTCTTGAACGCAGCTTTAATGCCACAATACACAGTTTATGGAGGAGAACCACGTGCAAAAGTCCTTGTCACTCCAAATGTAGCTTCTTCTCTGCTAAGACTTTTATTGTGCTGAATCTGACATGACTGTAACACGTCCTGTCGGGTCATGACTGTGTGATTAATTTCTTCTCTAAAAACGATGCTCTATAACATGGTGGATGGAGACGAGAAAAATGAGGTATGATAATGTCAGTTACACAGAAAAGTAAAAGAGGCACTTGGTAACAGCTCAGGCATAAAACAGTAATACTGCATATCAGGATTTACAAAGAAATAAAATGACAAATAAAATAATGGTTAAAACATTCACTTCCAGTTCAGTACCTATTATACTGTAAAGTAATAGTTCCCAGTGTTAGCATTTCTAAACTCTAAACAAGACCATCTAAACTAATATTCAATTTACAATGTTCAGACATTTAATATGTATATTTATGTGCAAAAACATAAAAGAAATGTAGCCCTAGCATCCTGTTCAAAAAGGCAATAGCTTACATTTCTGATTTATTCAGTTTGTTGAAATGCACGGCAATGATGAACCAAAGTTAGCATGGCATTTTTTAAGTATTTATTCTTAAAGTAGCTCCCAGCGGTGTAGATTCTGACTCAGCATGATGTTAACCATCAAAGGCTGTGCCTGGCTGAGTGTAAAATGTTCAAAATATGTGTACTGGGTGCAGGTGGCCTAGTGGTTTAAGGTGCGCACCGTGTATGCGGAAGGCCCGGGTTTGAATCTGGCCCGAGGCCCTTAACCGCATGTCTCTCCCCCGCTTTCGTCCCTGTTTCCAACTCTCTCCACTGACTTCCTCTATCAAATAGAGGCACAAAAATGCCCAAAAATCTTAAAAAGAAAAAAAAAATTTGTGCTGACTTACTAGAATACAGTCAGATCACAACTCTAAAGCCCAATTCACATAAACACAAAACTCAAAGAAAAGCTGAAACGGCACTTTCTTTCTGCAATAAATATTACATTCATCTTATTTAAAATAGAAATTAATAAGTACAGCGCCTTTATAATTTGAATTATGATCTGGACACAAACAATTGGTTGCATGTCTGCCATTAACACAGTGTTTCCTAGCCTGGGGTCTGGGCATGGGGGGGGGGGGGGCAAATTATGTCAAAATTAGATGTACATGAATATTTATTTGTATTTATGATTAGAAACAAAATTTACCACAGTGTATTAGAGCTAACAAAAAAAGGAAAATTTTGAGCATAAAAGTCAAAATGTTAGTTTTATGAAGTTGTACATTCAAAAGAAAAACTTAATCAGAATATCAGAGTTTAAAAAAGGTGGAAATTTACAACTGTGTAAAGTCAAACATTTACAAGAAATCACACATTTCTAATTTTTAGAGAACTGAGAATTTCGAGATTACATTTTCTTTCTAAAGTGGCCCTAATATACTGTCATTATCATGGATAGTTTATCAATAAATATTTTGTCACAAAAAAGTGTAATGACAGCAATAACACTGATGTGCACTTTTTCAAAGTGGGCCCTGGGGAACTTAGCTTTTCTTAGATATGGGGCTGTAGGAAACAAGGTTGTGAACCACTGCATTAATGGACCGTATATGTGGCCACAGCATTGGCAAGACTGATGATCGGTCATGCACACCCATGTTAATGCACGTACAAAGCCTGCTTCACACTCTCCTCTGTTTGCCAGCATTGCTCTCTTTCACTTTTACTGATTCTGTGAGCATACTCTATTACATGTAGCAGTCCTATAAAGACTAAAACAGTCATCATGGCATTGGACTCTGGTGCTTCATCAGTCGATGAAGATACTAAAGTGAAAGCAGACCAACTGCTGGCAGGTGGTGGCATTCACATAGTTGGTTTACAGCTCTGGTAAGGAATGTAGGCTCAGCAGTGAGGCTCTGCCATAGTTCACAAACAGTGGAGCTTGTTGTTGGATATAAATCATGTAGCTACTGTGTAGCTACTGTCTCGCTCTATTCAGACGATGCTGATTGGTCCGTCTGTCCTCGGGCACAAATGTTTCAGACTGAAGCCATGCAAGATGGATTTGTCTGATGACAGACATGGAATCTGACATGATGATTTTTGAGGACAGTAGACTGTTAGAACTGTTCTTACAACTTCACTGGCTTTTTTGGACATACCTGCATCCACATCTCCTGAAGACTATGTTTGAGTATGCATGAATCATGCTCAAGACCGTCTCTTCAAGTGGACTTCAGTACGCTTGTGTTTACACTGATGGACTTGGGGTTAGTGTATCCAGACTCAGGCGTGAGTCCCTAAAGTGAAACCATTTTTAAACAATTACAGACTTCTGCACCGCCCCCCCCCCAACAGAGAATTTTTTTTTCAGGCAGTTTTAATTTGTTCTAAATGTTTAGTGTACATGTGAAAAGGGCTTTACTTTGTCTCTGAAGGCTGCAGCTGCAGCCGGCAAAAATAATAGATGCAAAGGCAAACAGTTAGCCTGGCAGCCTCACACACATAATCAAACTCCATCTACCAGCACCTGCAAAGATAAACACTGTTTCTGTGCCTTTAAGCCATACAAAAACCTATTTAACACAATGTTAAACTTTAGCTTTAAACTGTGGCCGCGCTGAAGGTCAAATCATTCACTTTTCTCTCAGTGAGTTTGTAGTTCAGGCCTCTTAGTGCGCTGTCCTTTCTCTGTGAAGTTTACAGATCAGTCGAGACACATTTGTTTGTTCTTACTAACTGAAAAACTGTTCTGCCAATACACTTGTCCTATGGTTGATAAAACTAAAGAAGTCCCACCTTTTAAAAACATGTTGTCACTGTTACAGGTGTAATAAATGTACGGTATGTATATTTAGAAATATAACAAAACAAGATAAGAAGTAAATTCAGACTTTAAGCAGAGGACTCATATTGCATCTTTAACACAGAAAAGTTACATTCATGTTGCCGATGAAGCTGCAAGTTTTAACATTTCTGACAGAGACTGACAAACCACGGGTTAATTTCTGCTTCCATGATAGAAAACACATCTGCCATCTCTGTTATTTACACAACCATACTGAGACATGGACAAACACAGCCTTAGTAACACACAAACAAAACACTGAATCCTTCACCTTTGTTCACTTTAGTGATTGTTTTATTTTGGGGACTTTTTTAATAGATATATTTGAAGCCTTTTACCTAAGACCCTGCATACATGAGGACATTAAATTCAGTCATTCCTACAACATAGTGAACATTTCTGCTGTTAGAGATTTTGAGATATTTGTCTGGGACGTCCATTGAAGTTAAAGTTATCTATTAGAAATGTTTGGAGAATTTGCTATTGAATTCTGAGGAATTCTCAGAAATTTCAAGGATTTTTTATTTTTTTGATTGTTTGGAGGAATCTAATTGGATCTTTACAAGTATTTTCATGGAAGTTTGGGAGATATTTGCATATTTTGGAGAGTATCATCAGAAGTTTTGGGGTAAATTTGCTTTGAATTATTTTTGGCTTTTTCATGACAATTTGGGAAATATGTCTGGAGAATTCAAATGGATTTGGAGAGATTTTGAGATTTGCAGTGAAAATTTTGGGAAAACTTTTCTTGGATTTTTTTCCTTGGTATTTTCATGAGAATTTTGAAAAAATGTTTCAAATTTTTGGGAAATTTCCAGACATTTTAGAGAAAATCCGGGAAATTTTTGTAATTTACCAAGTTTGATTTGATTTTTTAGGGGGGAATTTGCTTTGACACTTTGTTGTTTCATGTAAAATAGGAAATATTGTTAATTTTGGGGAATATTCTGCAGCTGGAATTGGGGGTATCCTTATACATTTCTTGGAAAACTCAGAGGACTTGTTTGGACGTCTTGGGGAGTTTTCAATCATTTCTGCTGAATTATGGTGAATATATTTGTAATTTTGAATAGAAATTTAAGGGGGAATGGCTTGAAAATTTAGGTGGAAATCCTTGAAAATTTCAAGAAATTACACACAATTTGTTGAGATTTTTCACTGAAACATTTGGTGAATTTTTGAAAAACAAAACAAAAGCAAAAAAAAAAAAAAAAAAACTGTATATTTTTGATGGTATACTTCAAATTTTCACAGTAACTTTAGGCAATTTCTTTGAAATTTTAGGGAAATTGTGTGGATTACAGAGGGAATGTTTCCCCCCCAAATTTAACTTTTAGTGAACATTTTGTTTATTCTTGGCCTTAACACATTCTTGTGGCCCATTAAGAAGAAAGAGGGAGAAAAATGTTTCCACCATACCTCTCTCAAGGACTTACACCGTTTCTGACTGACTGAACATTACAAAAAATGGCTAATTGCCAAAACATCTGCTCTTAAACCAACCCAGTGCTGTGTCTTATACAGAAATTTGATTTGAAAAACTAATTCCTGTTAAAGGACCATTCTGAGCTTTTAAACTGATCAGGTCCTACTTTTCCAAAGAAGTTGGACAATTAAACAAAAGCTTGGGTTACAGGAAGTTAAACTTTCTGTCTTCTGAGTTGACACTGATTTATAAGGCCAATTTTTAAAGATGAGCAACATTTAGCCTATCTGTTCTTATTCACACAGAGGTGAACTACACTGCAAACCAGCTGACTGTTAAACATCTGCAAAGCCTGAGGTTGTGCAGGATTCCTTAGTCTACGTGCGTCAGTACATGGTTTATTCCACTTATGTGAAATCCATAATCAGTCAAACTCAAACAGCAAAAACTCCTGAAAGAAATGTGATCATCTCAAAGAGTTTGATCCAGTTATTTTCCAGTTTCCCCAGGAAAAATAAACACCATAGCGGAAAAGAGACAGAGACTTTGAAATCCACTCCATCAGTAAAGAAATGAACCCTTACACTGGCTCAGATGTTCAGTAAAAACACTGAGTGCAGTTTAAACAGCTAACAAACTCCAGTCTGATCAATAAACACCACTTGAAATGTGAATTTTTATACATCAGAGAAAGTGCACCGCCCCTCCTCTTTTTAATGGATGCAGAGGCCGCTCAAGTGCACACTCTTAAGATAATGTGATTTAAAAATATCAGCCATCTAAAAACATTTGGTCATGCTTCTGATTAAATTTCCTGACCAGTTTTTCTGTCTGAGGTTTTGGATAAACAAGCTTGTACTCTTTTAAACCGTGGTTCCTTTCCAAAAATAATCCTCCTCCTACACAACAGTCAGTGTGTGATTTTTTACTCTTTAACCCTTTAGCCTTTATGATCAAATATTCCCCATACGTCCATCCGGACCTCAATCTCAGCCAGCAATGCCTCTCTCCATACCGTTCATCTTTGTGTGTTTTTTTTTTTTTTTAGAGTGTAAGGATCCTCCTGCTCACCGAGTTGACGTGCACATATGGTTGACTGTGGGGGGGTTAAAATGCGACCTACGGGAGTGAGTGCAGTGCATATGTGATGAACTTAAGTACTCAACATGGGTGTGTAATCACTAATTCATGTGTGCATTAAGGACAGTCATCATAGGCTGTTATTGTACAAAAATCACTGCTAATTAGGGCTGCATCATTATGGCCAAAAATTTCATCACAATCATTTTTATCAATATTAACATTATGGTTATCAAAAACAACAGTTCACTCATTTAAAGGACTTTTTGTGTCTTTTTGTGACAGACAGAACATTCATCTAATCACCCTCCAAGTTTTTTTTTTCAAAGGCTCTGCCCTTTCCCAAACGCTGTATATCGAAGGTTTTCCAGATGGATGTGTGAAACAAATCCACCTGGTGTGTCAGGTTAGCTTCTGCCAGGACTGGGTCAAAGAATGTGACCAGGCATTCTTGGACAACATCATTCGTTTTGCAGAGAGATGGAGAAGTGCACACGCATGCACATGTTTTACAGTGTGGTGAAGACAACAGAAAAAAGTGAGGAAAAAATGGACTATATGGTCAGTATAATTAAGATATCCACATAATAAAATGTGAATCCCACCTACTGTACCCATGCTGCATTAATAAGAATAATATTATATATATTTATTTATTTAGCTTATTGTCTGCATGGAAATAATGGTTAATGGGCTAACCAATTTTAGTATTGGATCTCAACAATTCTAACTAAAGACTCAATATATATCTAACCCAACATTTTAAAATAAAGTAAACTGTTGAATTGCTTGTTTACCTATCAATGTCAGATAAAAATCCAGTTTCACAAAGTCCCTGTAAAGTGAAATCTAAAATTTTCATGTCTTTGACAACTAGACATGTCGGAATAAGGTTGCCATAAACTCCAGAAAACACAGATCTATATGTGACTAAATTTTGGATTTAGACTTTAAAATAAGGCCACTATAACCACTATCACCCCATGACATCACCGGATGATCCCTGCTACAACAACATAAAACCACTCAGCACTTTATCTAAACACAGTCTGTTGTTAACTGATTTTACTGCCCTTCGAAAATTAGCACTCAGCAAAATACTGTATTTTTGTTAACTGTGAGGTAAATTTGCCAAATCCACCAGCTACAATGGTCTTTGGGTAATTAACAGCATCAAAATAAAGTAATTTGTGACAGAAAACAGACTTCAGTCTCTCTGCTCTGGCACAGAGCCAGGCAGCCCCACTCTGGCCATAGGTCACCATAAGGTCAGGGGGCAGGCTAATTGCTGGAATACTTGTGTATTTTTCACTTGAACCAGGCAGCAGGATCAAATAAATTGCCTGCTGAAGATGTTATTTAATCCACATTTCACCTTTCTTTAGTACTGGGTGATTGAAATAAGCAGACTGTGGCTTTGTCTCTCTCAAAGCAGCAAACGTTAAATCCCTCCTGTTATGGTTGTGATGCTAAATATCAGTAAATTATCCGATGATACACATGTTCTATTTCTTCCATGACTGTCACAATAAAATCCTCTAATTCTAATCATCATTGAAGACTTTTAATTTGAAGAGCAACATCAGGAAATTGAGTGTTTTTGCCAGCGACATAACAACAAAGATGTTTCAATCAGAAGCGAGACATAATTTCACGTCAAGCTTCAGTTCTCAGCACCCAGCTCTCTGTCACCTACGAGAAGCCTTGGATATTATACAGGACACTGTGTGAGTTCAATTGATCTTAAATCCTGATAAAACCAAACTTGTGATGTTTTCAAACTCAAAGAAAAAGGAGCTAAACGTTCCTTCTGTTACTCATCTCAGGGTGATGTGAATGAGTTTGTCTTCTTATAAATTTCATTAATGAAGTTAAAGCTGTGACTGAATTTTTTTTTTTTTTTTTTTTTTTTGGAAATAAGTCTTGTTTTCTTTTGACACAAAGAGAGGACTAGTTTCTCCTGCTTTTATGCCTCTAATTCAGGCCTATTCAATTAGCGGTCTAGGGGCCACATGTTGCCCAGAACCAACCCCCAAGTAGCCCAGCCTGTGGTCATGCCAGAAATGTAGTAAGATTGACCAAAATTGTTATTTACAGAACTCCATTTTATTTATTTCATTCTATTTATTTTATTCTTATTCAAGTGAAAAAAAAAACATTTCTACTACCTCAGGTTATGTTCAAATACAGCTCTATTGTTGTGTTTTTATGCACTTTTTGATGTGCTTTTGTCATGTTGCCAAATTTAAAAGGGAGACTATGAATAAAAAGTGCATATTTTTCATCAAATTGATCTGTATTGATTCAAAAGTTGACATTTCCAGCTACTTACTGGGTGCCGAACATGTCTGGCCCAGCTATATTTTTTAATTTCAAAATTTGGCCCAGCTGAATTTGTAATAGCCCTGCTCTACTGATTACAGTGATGTTCTGTACATGCATGAATCTTCCTTGGATACTGTTGACCATAGGGCACTGAGGTTGTTTTTTACCAATCAATGTATTCTGTATGCGTTGGGTGGCCTTCAGTGACCACATGTAAGCTAAATCATTGGCATATCCTTATTTTTCAGACTATTTGTAATCTTTTTAAAGGTAGAATGAAGGCATTACAGGGAGATGCATAGGGTTGAAGATGTTTTGACTGAGGATGTTTGTATCTTTTTTAATTGTGCTGCCTGACATTCTTGTGAATGAGTTTGCTTATCTCAAAGAGATTTTCCTGGTTAAATACATTTTAAATGAGTGAATAAATGTATCTTAGACAAGATAAGTCCAATGGAATCTTAAAATTTTAGCTTATTAGACATTGGAAAATCACGCCCCATCCCTAGTGTGCATTTGTATACCTACCTCTATAATGAGCAGCACAGAAGCATCCATATAGATGGAAAACATTCATAAAATTCATATTTTTGTCCATTTCTCTACAGTGTAAATCTGATGGTTACTGCCCTACAAAGTGCACATATGTTGTGTTATAGATGGATGTTTATGCATGACTACATCTGTCTTTCAGGGAGGAAAGGTGGGTGGAAGGAAAGCAATGATTAATTTAACAGAGAGGCTTCACTTTATGATCCTGTGTTCTGGACTGGCTGTATGTTCCATAATAAGTAAGAAAAAAGGCACAACATCTTGCACTGAAAAAATATTTTCCCACAAAAAAAACTGCCAACAAACTCTGATTTATAGAGCTGCTCACGATAACAGAGCTGTTTGCAGTAAGGGAGAGGAAAAGAAATGTGTTTTGTGGTGGATGTGCTGGATGTTTTGACAGGCAGGGTGAATACCTGCAAAACTAATTTGCCTCCAAAGCAGTCAGATAGAGCGCTGCCCCTCAGAAAAAAAAGGAAAACTGTCTAACTCATCACATTCAGTCGTTATCCTTTTTAGCATTATTGCACCCAAGAGTGAGGAAATTGAAAGTGAAGCCATTTTCTCTCGACTGCGTTCCCATATCTCTGATCACTTTTACGACTTGTTCTAACTGTGACTTGCAGCGGTGCAGGCGTTACACTAACAGGACGCCGCTGCCAAACTCAAACAAAATCACTTTTTTCTCTTCAAAGGCAGTTTTTTTCCCTCTTCGTCCACAAAGAAGCCGTGGTTTATCAATTTAATGAGCCTCAAAACTTCTTCAAGCAGTTTGAGCCTGTTACTTCTTGTAGCGTATCACCCAGTGCCCCTGCAGTGGCTGAAAGCCTAGAGTTGGTGTTATTATACAGGATAACACGGGGTCTAAAACTGTGAATATAGCTCTAATTTAACTGAGAGCACAAAAAAGTGTTGTTTACAAAGTTAGGATGGAGTGTGCAGGGGCAGGACTTTTCTTTTAAGTGAGAAAAACATGCCATGTGCAATGACGATGACCTGTTTGGAGGTCACTGTATGTGGTAGACAAAAGTTTACAGCTCATATTTACTGTTAACAGTGTAAAATATTCTGCTGTCTTTCTTGGTTTTAAGCACACTTAATAGGCTTCCTGCTGCATGTTTTTTATGCTGACTCTACAGTTGAGCCAACATGAAGTCTCCTTTAACCATTAAATTGGAATCACTAAATCTAATGGTAGCTAATAGGTAGCTTGAGCCTTATTTGACTGCGTCAAAATTGTGTGACACCATGGCAATTATACCCAGATCCATATGCAACAAGTAAAATGAGCAAAAGCTGAGTGTGACAGCCTTGCTTGTTTGTATAAAATAGTCTTATTTTTGCGATAAATCAAGACTTCAGCCATGTTTCTAGCAAAAGCTTGGCCCTAGCAGGAGCACTAGGCAGTTGCAGCTGAAACTTGTTAGGCATTTCAGCTGCAGCAAACCTTTGGGCAATCAAGATCTCCTCTCTACAACCTCATGTTGAGTCTTCAGATGCCAGAGTATCCCTTCAGCTTCATGAGTGGTAACCAGCTCTCTCAACCTCAGATCCAGTGGGACTTACAAGTAATTTTTTTCTGACTTTTTGACCTTATAAGACTTTTTGGTCCTTTTCTCTTGCAGTATCTCCTACTTCCTGCCAGTGCTTCTACCTGCTCACCTCTGTTTGCACTGTAATGTCCTGTAAATAAACTCATTTCGCCTACAATCTTGACTCGCGCTCTGCTTTTTGGTCCTTGTCAGAAATGTGTCATGTTTGCAACAACACTCTACTATTATAGCCATAGACACAGCAATATTCTGAATGTTACATATATTTTGCCTCTCACAGGGCAAGAATGTGTGATCAGTGAGCCCCTCCCTTTATCTGTTGCCCCCCCCCCCCCTTACTTGTGATTTTAGCCCATAATCTTCAAGTCATCATTATAACCTGGATTTAGAGGAGAAATTATGGTAAACTGGCACAATCCAACCACTGTTTTCTTTCTTTTAGATTTTTTTACTTTACAATGTCGGGCATTTATGACCTTAAAACTTGAAAATTTTGAGTTCATAATATCAAAGTTTATGACTTTTTCAACCTGAAATTAAAAGGTTTTTTCTTCACAAATTTACGTTCAAACCCACAAATTGTGTTTGATTTCTTGTAAATAAACAACTTTATAATCTTACAAATTTCTATTGCTTTTTTTTATCATATCAATGGTTCCCTTTTATTTTTTAAAAATCTTTTAGGGTGACCCTAATACGCCGTCCTACATTAAGTTTTTAATCATGATTTTCAAAAACCATATTTACACCATATCTTGACAGCGTCAGAGCACACAGGGCCCCGCCTGAGATCTTTGGTGCCCCCTTGGGATACCGAGACCCCAGGTTGAACACCACTGTGTTGGATGGTTGGAGGATTATTTTGGGGAATATTTAGGTTAATAGCTGTCTCAATCCCTTTGATCTGAATAATTCATCCAATGGGAGGCTTTTATGTGTCTCTGAAGGCTCTCTGTGATTGGATGATCAGGATGCTTCTCTTCAGAGCTTTACCTGCTTCTTCTACCTTCAGAGGCTGATAATGGACACCATGTACCTGTTCCCTGTGTATATGTTTGCACAGTGCTGCACCCTCCAAGCTTTACTGCATTCATTTAAATGACTTTTTCCTTTTTGTTTGTTTTGTTGGGGTGTTTGCCTTTTTTCCATTTACTCTTTCCTGTTTTCTTTCTTCCTATAAATACTCTCACACACACAAAGTCACACAATGACATACACAAACACACACACACACACACACACATTTTTTAAAGTGATCTTTCTCTCTTTAAGTCTTTTGTGAGTCCGTCTCCGTTAGCGCGAGATCACCTCCACTGGGTTGTTCTGAAACAATGCACAGCCTGAAGGGAAACACAAAAAAACATAAATAACAAAAACAAAACAACTTCAACAAAAAGATAAATACAACACAAATACAAATCATAGTAATAAATAAAGGAAATCCAACGTAAATGTATAATAAAGAGAGGTATGGCTGCTGGTGGTGTCAGTATAGGAGAGATTTCTTTTTCTTAGTATTTGTTATGAAAGTAGTTTTCTGAGGTAGCTGGGGTGGAGAAAAAATACAAGATGGGTTTTTGTAATATGCTTAAAGGATGATCTTCTTGTCTTCCAGTCTAATTGCAAAGTAATGTCAAAGTGAGTCAATCTTTACAATGATATCATGTTAATATTCTTGTATTGTTTTTCCACCCATTATTTGTGAGTTAAGAGATGTTAAAGTTATTAATCTAACAGGAAAAGAGAGGTTTGGTTAGTTAGCCCCACAGCAACAGTCCTCATGAGGTCAGTATGCTTTGCAATGCAAAAGTTGCATTATCCTGTAGGCGTCAATGGTGATTTGAAACCAAGAGAAACAATAGCAGCAGTGCAATTACTGACAGTATTTCTGTATGCAAAGCTGTTTGAAGCAGACGTGGAGGATCTTAACTGCATCAAGAGCTGGGTGCACTTGGATAATTATACAGATTAAGCCACTTTAATTAAGCACATCTGATAGGAAATGCAAATTGGTACACCCATGTTCACCGATGTAAAAGTGTGTAAATGATTTTCAGAAACTAAATGCACAAAACTACACCCAAGTGGTCCAAAAGGGGAGGATGAAAACCCTCATCAATCCCATAATGCATTTTTTTATGGTAAAAACATCAAAATGCATTCAAAAGACAGTGTTTGTTCTCTATTTTTTTTTTCATTAATCTAAGTTTGGACCAGTTTTGCTGAGAGATTTACTTCTTTTGCATGATTTATCACATATGTACACTGCAATTTCCAATATGCTTTTAATATATTGCAGCTAAAAATTATGTTCTATGTGAAAAATAAATGAAAAGATGTCTTTGTTTCACTAAATATCAATGCTGAAGTTCCAGTTTGTTCTTATACAGGTGTCTTTACCAAATAAATGAAGTAGAGCTCCAGCACTATGACAAATCACAAAGTGAAACTGCAGAGAATTATAAATCTGTGTGCTGTAGAGCTGATGGTAAACTTCCTAAAGTGCTTAAATCTAGAGTAGTCAACAAACATCAGCCACAACTGGCAGATGGTGAAACTAAGTGCTCCAGAATGAGAAGGGTTGTGATTTTGTTCCAGTTCAAAAAGTGGTAACCAACACGTTTCCAGGGCTTTCTACAGATGTGGAATAGTCAGCATTGGAGGAAAAGTAGCCAGCAAGGGGGTCTGAAAGCCTTTTTCTCTGGTTCATCTAGCAAAGAAAGGGGTCTGGGGGTCCTCTAGGAAAGATTCTGAAATGTGATGAACATTTCAGAAATATTTAGGGGTGGGAATTCAAATCTATAAAAGGAAAACACACTACTAAAAAAGTCAGCTATGCATGAGGCTGACATTGTTTTAACTCTGATCAGTCATTTTTCACAGTCATTGTAAAATCAACATGTTTTATGTCAAAGAAAAATCTTATGAGATCATTTTGTTTGCTGCTTTAATCCCACAGTAAAGTATCAGTGATATTATTAGAAAGGGGAAGTGTTTAGGAACAACAGCAACTCAGCAATGAGGCAGAAGACCACTTAAAATCACAAAGAGCGGTCAGCAACTGCTAATGTGCATAAAAGTCACCAACAGTATGCTGATCTCTATAGTCGAAAATTTCTGAACTTCCATTAATGTAAATACAAAAACTGTGCAGTAGGAGCTTCATGGACTGGGTTTCTACGACTGAGCAGCTGCATAAAGCCTAACATCAACAAGTCCAATGCTAAGTGTCAGATGGAGAGGTGTAACACACACAAACGCTGGACCGCGGAGCAGTGGTTCATGTTCTGTGGAGTGAATCTGTTCAGAAGTCAGATGAGCTAGTCTTGGTTCCACTGATGCCGGGGTAAACATTGCCCTCCTGACTTGAACTGTGTCAACTGTGAAGTTTGGTGGAGGAGGGATAATGGTATGAGGCTGTGTTTCAGGGTTTGGGCTAGGCCCCTTTTCTACAGTGATAGACAAGCTTAATACTTCAACGTACCAAGACATTTTGGACAATGCTATGCTTCCAACTTTGTGGCAACAGTTTGGGGAAGACCCTTTTCTATTCCAACATGATTGTGTCCAAGTACCCAAAGCAAAGACTAGAAAGACATGATCTGATTAGTTTGGTGTGGAAGAACTTGACTGGCCCTCACAGAGCCCTGACCTCAACCCCATCAAGCACCTTTGGGATGAACTGGAACAGAGATTGTGAGCCAGGCCTTCTCAACCAACAGTGCCTTTTTAATAGATGCAGGTCCGCCATGTAAGGAATACTATTAGATGAAAAATATGTGAGTTTTAGGATTAACAAGCACAGTGATAACATAAGATTAATTTTAGTAAATTGATTTATGATCAAAATTCATGAATCGCTGAGCACAGACATTATATACAACAGGAGATTGGTTGGCTGACTGTAGAACTGATAGTGAAACATAAACGCAGAATTTGCTTTCTTGTATTTTTTCAGTTAAATGAGAAGATGTACACTATGATTTGTAATAAAATATTATTTTATATTCAATATAGTTTAATATATGTTTATATTTTTTACTCTTTATATATATTTGAATTCTAATATATAATATAACGTATATACAAAATATCTCACATATATGTATACGAGTAATACAATGCAGATATGTTTAAATTGATATATATATATATATAATTTAATTCAGAATGTATATATTCCCATATATCAATATGGATCATGGAATACAAATGATAAATTCAAACCAATTTAATCAGATCTTTTGATCTTTTAGTTTCGATTACTTGCACATTCCTTGTATATTTGTAGTGCATTACGTAGCGGACCTGCCTCTGGCAACATGGCGACGTGGACGTCCAGCCAGCCAATCTCCAGTTGCATATTATGTCTGTGCAAAGTGATACGGGACTTTGGATGATAAATCATTTCATTGAAAACAATGTAATGTTATGGCTGTGCTTGTTAGTCTGAAAACTCGTGTATTTTTTGGCTACTTGTATTTGCTTATGCAGCGGACCTGCCTCTATTAATATGGCGGCGTCGCACGAAGAAAACAAGGAAGAAGACCTTCAGTTCAAGTGACTTTCAGTATTAGAAGACAGCACTTGTCCAAATTCCGATGCAAAGTAGAGGTCCTCTGCTGCATCCAGGTCCCTATCAAAATTTCTGCCATGACGCCAGTTTACATGCATGTGTGCACCAGACATAAAAGATGTCACCACTAGCATACCAATGTGAAAGACATCAGCTCAGTCTGAATAGGGTCATCATTATATTTCACTCTGATACTAGAGGGCAGTGTATAAATAGCCAAATGCCACCTGTTTATATTCCAGTGAATAATATGAAGCACAGTAATGAGGTAAGAAGTGCGTTCTCCCCACCAATGTCTGTAGTAACAAAAACAACATGAAGCAAGTGTTTGCTTTGCAAAGCATCTCTGCGGTCCTGTCTGTGGCTTTAATATGAGCTGGGCTCATGACAGCTCCTCTTTAGCCGAATCAGGCCCACAGAGCCTTGGTAAGGCTCAGTCAGCTCAGGCATCCCGTCCTATCACACCAACATCTTCCTCTTTAATCAGACTTATATCTTCATAAATTCAGACACCAAGATAATGGACAAAAAGCCTGTCCTATGACATCATTGTCACGTACTAAAAAGATACAATCAGGTTTGCTGAGAGAGCTTTACGCATTTATGTTTTCTCAAATTAGTTTTTCAGTGCATCATAAGACCAGCCCCAGGGTCTTTTCCAGATATTTCAAGACCAGACAGAAACAGCTACTACAAGCATGGTGAAGTTGACTGTAAAGACACATTATAATGTTAAATGGAATCAGTGAACAGGCTACGTACGGCTTATGCAGACAGATACAGATCTGGTACCTTATTGTGAATCTGACAGTTTAAATGGTGCACCACCCGATGCATGCGTGTGCTATTGTTGAGCGTGTTTATTCATCACTTCTGCAGCAAAGGTCACAGCCACTCTGATATTTTACACAGATCCACAGCTGAGCAGCTTCCCTGTAAAGTGTGTCTTTGTAAAAAAAAAACAACACTATTTACTCACAGAGGGGTGAGGTGACCTTTTACAGAAACATGAACAATAACCTCATTGATCGAACACACATCTGAACTTCTGTTTATTGCCTGTAACCTTCTCACTGTGGCCAAATCAATGGACACGCAGGTTTACTGTTCCTGCTACCTGACAACACAATGTGCTGTTTAACATATCCAAAGATTTCCTCTCCCATCATGAGCACAGGCAGGCGTTTGTAATTCATTAAAGATAATTCCCTGTCTGTGTCTGTGTTTCTTTTCAAATTACAGGCTGATACCAACATCTGGCTCGTCACTGGGGGAGTCCGTGCCAGCTAACATAACAGCCTTATCAGTGTTGGAGGATTATGTGTACATTACAAACCTGTCAGTTTACGACGGAGGCTGAGCCAGCCAGGAGAAAAAAAAACCCTCTCCGCAGGATGTGGCACAGAGGTTCAAATACTTTCCAAAAATGTCATCAGAAAACCTGCTGCCAGAGTTAGTGTGTGAGGAGAAAACTGCTGGAGAGAGAAGTGAGTCATGACTCGTAAAACATCAAACAGATGAGAGGAGAGAGATAAGATGAGGTAAAGCGAGGATAAAGGTCTGATTCCAGGTGTGCCACAGCAGTGCTTTCAATCTGACTGCATGTAGTGTCTTCATGTCCTCAAGCCCTCAGTAACATGTCTATTGATTTCCTAAAGCAGTGCTAAAAATGCCGAGAAAGTAGAAAAACAGAATGGCTGGTTTCATTTATTGTTTCAATCTTGAAATGTTCACTTGTTTTAGGAAATAATCGAGGTTTTAGTGTTTCGTAAAAGAGTTTATTTATTGGAAGTTCTCAGGGAGCAACAAAAAGTTAAAAAGAAAGTCCATTCAAAAATCCTGTTACATTTGTTGGGTTAGGGACCTTAACCTTAAATAAAAAGTAAGTAGCAAAATAGGGCACAAGTGGAATCCAAACTTTGAGTCTTGAAACACAAGACGTCACAATGTCATTGGCTGCTACGGGGAATTATCCCGCCCCCCAAATGCTGCATTGATATAAAACCACAGGGCAGCTCATCTCAGTACAGTCCATGTTAGCTGATGTCACTGCCTTCATTGAAAGTGAACAGCCAGCTGCATGCTGTGTTTTTGTTCACTGTGAGGTGAATTTCCCAAATCTATCAGCCACAGTGGCCTGCGGGTCATTAAAAGAATCTGAGAGATTTGTGTCAGAAGACTGTAAATGTAATCCCCAACTGCTGTCTCTCTGTTCTGGCACAGAGCCAAGCAGCTGCACTCTGTTTAGAGATCACCATAAGGTCAGGGGGCAGCCTAATTACTGGAGTACTTGTCCATTTTTCACTTGAAACAGATGCAGCAGGAACAAACATCTTACCTTCTGAAGGTGTGTTTCAATGACATTTCCCGTCTTTGGTTCTCGATGATTAAAATAAGCAGGCTGTGGCTTTGTCTCTCTCAAAACAGCAACAGTACAATCCTTGCTATCTTTTAGCATTGCAATGCTAAAGTTCAGTAAACTTTAACCTTACGATAGGCACATTCAGTTCCTGCCAAGTTTGTCACAATCTAAGCGTACAATGCTAATCATCATTGAAGATATTTATTTTTTTCAGGAAATAGAGTGTTTTCAGTAGCAACTTATCAACAAAGGCTCTCATAAACAGGAAAGAGGCTTAACTTCACACAACTCAGATAATGAGATATAAGAAATACCTGAAGATTAAATACAGGATGAGAAAATGAAACAGATACTTTTTAGCTCTAAACTTTCTGGCATGACATAAATGTGACTGTTTCTCTTGTGCCTTAAAAGAGAGAGTTGTAACACAGCAGCAGAGCAGACAGAGGGGTCCTCTCCAGGTGGCAGTAGTTTTTAAAAGGTGAGCGGATCATATTTCTCATGAGTGGGCGTGGCTTCCGGTCATTCAACTGACACGCCCACATTGTCCTAGAGCAGATTTTACTGCCTATTTATTCATGATTTTGATGCTTGATTTTATAAGGGAAATACAACAAACCTCACTTTAAAGCAGGGGTGTCATATAACTCATATTGAGTACGGGGTCAGAGACATCCTGAGGGCCGGATTATTTAGGCCGGGAGTGTGAAAGTCTATCGCAAATTCTGAGTTTAGGCCTAACCTAAGAGTCTAACAAGGTCAACAGTTAAACATAAACTGTCAACCTCATTTTCACCATTAGCAAAATATGAAAAATATAAATCACATGATAAAAAATCATTCTGAGATGAAAAAGTCAAAATGCTAAGTTTAAATGCTCAAAGTCTGAGATAAAATGTCAAACTTAATAGTTCAAAAGTTTAAAGCACAAAACTTAAAGTCAAAATAGTGTTTTTAAAAGGCAAATATATGAGATAGAAAGTCAGAATCATAAGTTTAAAAATTAAAAATATTACTTAAAATGTTAAACTGTGACTCATGAAGGGCAAAACATGATGTGAAATGGTCAAAACATGAAAAGTCAAAATCATAAGTTTAAGTCAGAATTGTGGGATGCAAAATTGAAAATATGAAATGAGAACATTAATTTCTTTTCCTTCCTTCCTGACTTTTTATATAACTACTTTTACTCTTTACTTTTTCAGATTTTTATAATTTAACAAGGATGTTTTAAATCATCAGGGTCAAATCTATGTTTTCACTGGAGGAAATCTGCAGACCTCATACTAGGGGCCAGTTATAATAGAAAGATTGTGTAATCTCATGGGCCTGATACAACTGTTCCACGGGCTGGATTTGGCCCCCCGGCCTTGAGTTTGACATCCCTGCTTTGCAGGGACTTTAAGATCAATGCGAGGTTAGTTATTCAAAAAGTAATACATGACACATTACTAGTTACTTTCCAAAAAGTAATGAGTTACATTACTTAATTACTCACAGTTGGTTCCAGATTTTGGTACTTATCCCTCGCTATCCGTGAAATGTAGAGCTAAATTAACCTGATACACTAGGTGTCATACATCCATCTTTATGGGCAATCAGAGCAACAAAACACGTGACGTTGTCGCACATACCGAGGTGTACTTGCGCATCTACCGAGGAGTAAACTCCATATACGTAGAACTGCATAGCGCGAACTATGGCGACTGTAGACATGTCAGTACACGACTTCTGTGGTTTTTGAATAGAAAACAACTCACTGCTGAGCTTTGTTCTTCTTTTAACGAACAAATGTCATCAAGTTCTGGTAAAACTGACGCTGTAGCAGCATCCACACTAATGTCTTCCACCATAACTGCACCGGCCTCTTGTTGCTGCTTGATTACGTCACGAATCCACAGCGACTGAAAGTACTGCCCCCTGGTCACTGATTGGTCCTGTCACTTTCTAACCGGGTACAAATGGTTCAGACGGGAGCTTTGCAAGATGGATTCGCCAGTGAGAAACACAGAAATGGGCGTATCCATCTGCTTTGCAAGGTTATGGCTAAATAACACTGAGACAAGATCAGGCACTGGTAAAGAGAAATGAATAAATCAAGCAAAATAAAGTTATTTGTCAACAAAAGATAAAATGGACAAAAAAAAATCATTATGATGAAATATGTATGAAAACTATATCCTGAAATTTTTAATCCGTGAAGCACAGAATTGCACAGCATTAAATTCATAGACGTTCCACATGATTATCAAAAATTACCAGAGGTAAAAACTACTAATCAGTCAATAAATCTGCAGTCTGATAACAATGTTTTAGGCCTTTGAATTCCACATTTTAGCAACTTTTTCTTGACATCATCTATGCCAGACAACAACATGATTAAAATGTGAAAAAAGAAACTCAAAGCTACAGAGTTCTTTTTATTTTCTTAAGACTGAAGTCTATTCAACCCAGCTTCTGCTGAATGTGAAGATTAGAAGGTAAGCACCAGGCGTGGATGTAATACATGGGGGTATTCCGGCTTTGGCTGGTCCTCTAGTCCTTAAACTGGACTCAAATAATTAGTGCTGGGGCCACAGTGTAACTCCCACAGCTCCAATCCACAAACTAATGAGCACCAGGGGTTAGGAGAGTCTGGGATGGTGGTGATACTCATCCTCTATTATCAGCTCTGTTTTCCCGCTCCGACTGAAAAACAGCACTAATGAATAAACATACAATACTGAGGGAAACATCCAGGTTGTGTTTAATCAGACGATTACTGCAGAACTTGTCGTGTCCTCTCCAAAAATAATCTCCCCTCTGCTGCAGAAGGATGTGTAATTAGGGAGCCTGTGCAGAGGAAGTACAGTTCCAGCGCACGAGTTATGGCTGAGACGTCTGTCAGGACGGGAGTGTAAAGGAGAAAACCATCCCAGGCAGCTGACTCTTTATGATAAAGGGCAGAGGAGGCGAGCCAAAAACAACAATCTGCTCCTTCAGCTGGGTTTGTCATTTCAAGAAAATTGAGGGATAAACGTGGAGAGAGATAAACCGTAGGAAAAAACTTGTCAGGAACACTGACTTTACTACCACTGATAAACAAAAAAACTCATAAGATAAAAGCTTGTTGCCATAACTAGCTTTGTGACCTCACTTGCACCTTAGGCTTTAATTTGTAACTGATTCAAATGAACATTCGTACGGGAGAACGGTGGACATTAACTAGCTTATCAATCCCCTGACACAGCAGAGGAATGTAACATCAGAGTATTTATTGGCACAGGGTTTCCATATGATGGGTAATGCATTCAGCATAGCAAGACCTGGGTCAGGGCCCAACTCTTTACTGTAAAAATAACTTTATCAGCCAAGGACAGCTACAGCTCATAATAAAAACTGGTAGCTGGTATAAATGTCTTTATCAAATGTGAATGCAACAAAGAGTGAATGCCAAGAGGAAAGGAGCAGTTTATGTGTAAAGGGAGTAAATACAAGCTATAAGTCCTGCACAGTTGGTCTGATATGGATACACATGCTAAAACTCAACTCAGAGTGAGGAACTTATCCTTGAACCTAAGGTTTACCCAGTGGGCAGGAAAAAATCTCAAAGCAGAGATGTAGATCGTCATCCTGACTTCTGGTGCCACTGGTGCCAAATGCTGATATTCTATTGCAAAAATAGGAGCTCTAAACAGATTTCCCTGCCAATTGGACTCACTGAGTCACTACTTCATGACTCCTCACTGTGGGGCTTCTGACACGAATGAGAGCAATGTGAATTAAAGTTGGCCAAAGAGGAAGACAGCAGGATAGAAGAAAAAGAAGAAGAAGAAAGCAAGAGTTCATCTGACTAGAAGGTAAAAGAGAGGGTGAAGCATGACAGAGGGAAATTAAAGGGGACATATAATCACTTTTTCAGGCTTTTCTAACAAAAATATGTGCAATCCCTTCAAGTACCAGACCTCCCCCCCTTCAGAAAATGTCCGCTGAAAAATCAAGTCTCAGATTTCCCCCTCATGATGTCATGCGCGGAGTTAGCACCGCCCCCAGGTTTGGTTGACCCCCCCCCCGGGGGAAAGTTCCATCCTCCATTAAGCCACATCCATTTCCTGAGAAGGGTGGAGTCAGGGGCAGAGTCAGACAGCTCAGTAACATTTAAAGCCACAGAGACAGAAACAGCTCATTCTGAGCAGGGCTGAAACAGAGGGTTTTTTTGACATGCAAAAATCCAATACTGCAGTGGTTTTTCTACAACAAACTTCACAGTTACATTTTGGGGATCTCTGAGTCCAATATAAGCTTGTCTTAAAAGGGTTAAATATGTCCCCTTAAAGCAATAGACAACTAGACAACATAGCTAGTTTGTAAAATCAAGTCAACATAAAAGAAGAGATAAAATATTTAAACAGATTTTATGGTGTCATTCTGTGAAAGGAATAACAACATTTCTAGCCCCAAATGTCAATATTTTAATAAACTGGCGAGAGACGAAGCTGAAAGTGAATAAAAGAAGATAAAGAAGAGAGGAAAAAAAGAAGATTGCAGGGTACTGAATGAATACATAATATCTTTACATCATGTGTGAATAAATAGATAAATTTAACTTGCCCTTAAAAATAAATTTATTTCAAAAAGCTAACATACAGTGGTGTCCAACAGGTATACTGGTGCTGTAGTTCATTGTACTGATCACAGATCTGCTTCATTGCTAATATCAACAGCACTCTTTTGTTTGAATTGCTTTTAAACTTCCTGAAATGAATTCTGACATGTGATCTATCAGATTTTTTATTTTCAGTATTTCAAAAAAGCCTGACTCAAAGTCATAATTTTAACCTCAAGAATACGAGTCAATGCCAGGTTTGTCTGCCAATCATCGTCAGTGCTTGTAGGAGGAGTGAAAATGCTTTCTAACTGATGACTCACTTTATAAACAAAGGCAGAAAAAAAAGTAAAAGATCTCCCAGCAGCATGATGCAGTAATGAACAAGGGCTTTACAGTTTGACATCTTTTGTCTGCTGCTGTCTCCAGCTCCACTGCTGGTTTGATCCTGTCCCAGGTGCTGTTCCACGTGTGTGTGTGAGTTTGTGTGTGTAGGTAGTGATTCACTCCCCTTCCAGACTCAGCGAGAGATAATGATTTAGTTTTGGAGCAGCGGCAGCACAGGTTGGCAATGACGCAGGTTACCGTGGCAACAGCATGCAATGGACAACGGAAGTTGGCCATGTCACGCTACAGACCCTCCACGCATACATGAGCATGCACAACTGCACAAGACTTCTGATTTCTTTGGTAACTAGCAATCAAGATGCCGTCACCCACACTGAATGACATTTGAACAGAAATCTGCTCTGACTTAAAATACCATGTTTCAGACAGATTAGCCCTCCGTCTTTCTGGATTGGTTCCAATAATGATCAATGCAGTAATGACACAGTCACAGAATTTAGGGGGACTGATGCATTGTCATACATAAGCAGCGATTCAGATCGACCAGAGTTTCTATGTTGTGTCACATAGAGATGGCAGTATTACCCAGCGATCTATGGGGCACTACAGCTCTTAAATTTTTGTCCACCAACAAAGAAGAGCAAACACAAAAGAAAAAACACACAAGGAAAAAATATAATTATGTAGCGATAGCGGCAGAGATGCAAGATCCACGAAGACATCATCAGTGATAAAAAATATTCGTAAAGCTATACGCTGGTATGCAGAAGTAGAGAACAGCAGCTACAAGTGTGTATTTAGGAGCTCTGCTCTGGCACCATTGCAACGTTCCATCCCGTGTTTCTTGTGTTATCCGCCCCATTATCCAGTCCATATGGGCAAAAAATCATTGGTGGGGCTGTCCTAAATCTGTTCAACTACTGGTACATTGTCTGTTTTTATAGTCAAAAAAGGAAAGTATAAAGACAACAATAAAAAAAATCATTGCAACGTTATCAAACAGCCATCTTACTGTAAATAGGTGAATATTCATTTACCTGATCAAGATGGCTGCTTTAATGGAGACAGGCTCAGTGTTTCTCTTTAGCAACTGGCTTCACAGACCTATCCGTGTGTCCCGTTTCTTCTCTGTCTCAGGAGTGCTTCATATTCACTGTCCCATTTCTGACACGCTGATATGATCGCACTTACTCAGTAAACAGGAGAACATTAGCATTAGCCACATTAGCCTGTTAGCCTCAAGGGTGAATCCACTACTGAAGCCCCCGTACATAGCGCCCTCCTTTTCTGCCTGTTCAGTCACGACCAGGTTGATCCAGACTTAGCTCTGCTTCCTGTAGTTTCTCAGTCAGGTCTCCATTCACAGCGATCTTGAAAAGTTTCCGAGGTAGCCGCTGCGGGAAAGTGTTTATGGTTGATTACCATCCAGTTTCCCTTCAATTACCCGAGAAGAGACTAATCTTGACTTAAGCCAATGACCGAGCGATGGGCAACTTGAAAGTAGCCCGACCCAAATAGATTCATTTTAAGCGCCCTGATTGGCTTATCTTCATGTATCACATATATAGTCAATCAGTCATTGGTGAAGCCGCATCTTCAACCCGCCTCCTTTGGGTTACTTGAAAATAGCCCCAGAACAGGAAACACATACAGAAAAGAGAAGAAAACATTGAACAGATGCAGATTTCTTCATGTAGGTGACTTGTTTTACAATACAATCACATATTGCTGGGTCTATATCATGCCTTTAACACCTACACATATCTATCTTTTTTATTTTAAAGGATTATATTTTCTAATTCATAATGTTTAATGTGTGTCTGGCTCAAGAGGGGCTGTGCCCCAGCTCCCCCTATTGGCCAGCCGCCACTGCATACGGGTACTGAAGAGCATAGGGGCTAAGACACACCCCGGCCTCATCCCAGAATTTACTGTGAGGACATGAGAGATGTACCAGAATATAGGACAGACATGAGCTGGACAAGTGAATGTTGGATCCTGTGGACCTCCAGAATCCTCCAGACAGAATCTCTACTAACCAAGTCAAACTTTTTCTGGAAGTCAACATCACCTCTAAGGAGCCCTCTCTTGAATTCCCAAAAGCGCTCTGTGAGGACCTGAACTGCCAGGATGCAGTCTACTGTAGACCTCTCGGGTGTAAAATATCCTTTATTATTAATAAGGATGTACTGAAATTACAGTGTTTATGCATTAATCACCAATTTTACGGTCCATAATTAGTGAGTCACTTTTTACATTTAGAGTTATCACATGCTTTATTCTACTTTCAGCACACTTTGGCTGAGTCAGATCAGCACGTAGTGTGGAGAAATCCACCACTACACCTATATTTCATATTTCCCTTTAAAAACTCACAGACAGCTCAGTGGACAAGTCAAAAGTCATCTGCACTTTATGTTATCAAATATTTACCTTTAAAAGTCCCCTTTGTTCCTTTTCAGTCTATAAAATTTCCTTTTTCTGTGGTGCAGTTTATTTCATGATCTTGATCTACTCTAAGTTCCTTATTTGCTTTCAGAAAAAAGTAGATCTGTATCTAAACAGGAAGTCAACCCTTGGTTTAAGATGGTACAAAATCCAAATGGAATAAAGACAGTTTAAATTGCAAGAGTGTGTGATTTCAAAATGTGATACAAAAGGGACATTAATCATGATTCCATGATTCACTACAGAAAGCCTTGGCTCCTTAGACTGTTCCCAAAATTTCATAAACCAAAAATGTACACTTTTATCCAGAGAGGACTTTACTCAGTGCAGAAAACTTTGTACCTCATGTACACTGAGGCTGTCAAAATTTGACTTCAGTACTTTTTTGGATCGTCTTTGTTGTAATGTTTTATAAACATTACACTTTCTATTTTATTTCATATTGCACCATGTTCCACATTATTATGCAAATTGGACTTTAGTGCATAAACATTCATGTTTTTGTTTTTCTATTAAACTCATGGATGGTTTTGTGTCTCAGGACTCTTTGGATCACTGAAATCAATCTCAGACACCTGTGATCATTAGTTTGCCAGGGGAGCCCAATTAAAGGAAAACTACTTAAGAAGGATGTTCCACATTATTAAGCAGGCCACAGGTTTTAAGCAGTACTGCAAAGAAAAAGGACCATGTTTAATACAAAATAAAAGCTCTGGACTTGTCTATTACCCTATATCCACATGTAACCTTTAAACTGTATTAGCATCAGCAGTGTCTTTGACACTTTCTGCTTTCACATCCAGGGATTTCTCAAAAACAGAGCTGAGAAGTTTAGAAGAGGTTTACAAAACTGGTGGGTCTTTTGGTTCCACTGTATCTTCTTGCAAGTCCCTACTGCATGTAAAGTAAAAAAAAAAAAAAAAAAAAAAAAAAAATAACTGCCAGTGGAGCATGCATGTACGTTATTTATTTCATTCCAGTAGTAACATTTATTTCAGTGCCAGCTATTTTTCTCACTGTAAATAGTTCTGCTCTTGTTTTTTGCTGTTCATATCTTGAATTAAGATGTTTTTTTCTGGGATTATCATTGGATGTGGCTTGTATTAGGTGTGATAAGATATTTTGACTAGAACTTAGACATTATTCTTGGTGAGATTAGATTTTTTGTAGAGCAGGCAAAATGTAAATGAGGGATTAAGTACAGCTCTTAAATCTATGTGCTTAAACTTATTTTGAATTAGATAAAACATAAACAGATTTATGTGATGCGGCATCAACTGAGCCGTACTTCATCCACACACAAACAGATATATCCGTAATGTTTTGGCTGCACCATCTGTCTGTTTAAGCTTCATTGTCTCTTTACATGTGTGTGTGCAGGTCAGCTTCACACTGCCTCTGTCTGGATGTGGAGTATTTTTCATCAGATGTCTTATGTCAGCTTAGAAACTCAAGGACAGCTCAGCAGAACCACAGGTCTTGGCACCGGACCACAAGCAGGACTTTAAAAAACACAGTAATAAATCCAACAGGCTGCTGTCAGAGGCTTCTAACACACTGTGTGTGCCGTACCATCAGGAACGGGCTGTTTGTTCGGAAATCCAGCATGCAGGTACGAACATGTAGAGACATCACAGACACACACAGACTGACAGATTTCTCTGTACTTTACACATTTTTCTTCCTCACTGTCTGTCACATTTATTTGTTCATCATTTTCACACAAAAACACTCAGCTCCTTCCTCTGGAGAATTTTATATGAATACTTTTCACTCAGATGTTACAAGTATGTCATACATAAACTCTAGATATCACTTCCTAATGCAGGGTATTAGATTTTTGCCAGTGTCTGACATTACCATAATTACAAATTCATTTTTGGCCGATACTGATATCAATACCAATATGTAAATGTATTTCGGAGCAAAAACTTCAGTCCTTAAAACACACTTCAAATTTAAAAAATGAGGATGAAAAGGAAGCTGATGCAGGTTTTTAGGTCCTGCCTAAAACTCTATAAACTTCCATCTACATACAGCTCATATGCTGGTAGTAAATTTCAGGTGAAATTAACTATAATAAAGATTTTCTTTTTATAGCTAGAATCTGCTGATACTAAAATCATGCTGATAATATCATGCATCCCTAAATCCATATTACTCTGCAGGAAAAAAAAAATCAGCAATTGTGGATACAAATTTTAAACAGCTCTTAAAAACCCTCAAAATGAAGTTGTTTTGTACTGTGTCACATTTTCAGTCATATAGTGTTTAAATTCACTATTGTGTATTGTGTTGTAATGGCATGTTCTATTGTGTCATGCCTTATTATTGTTGTATTGGGTTGTGTGTGTTGGTTTGTTTTGTTTCATGTCATCTGGTGTTATGTAGTGTCATATTGTTTTATGTTATGTAACCGTACCATGCCATGACTTATTGGGTTGGGTCATGTTATATCATGTCCTGACATAGCATATGGTGACATGCTGTAGCATGTCATGACATATCATGTCATGTAACAGTACCATGTCCTGACATAGTGTGTCCAACATATCATGTCATGTTGTATCATGTCAGGACAGATCGAGTCATGTCATGTAACAGTATCATGCCATGACATTGCATTGTGTCATGTTGTATTATGCCCTGACATAGCATGCCGGGACATATCGTGTTATGTTTTTATCATGTCATGTCTGTCATGTCGTGCTGTCATGTATTATGTCGTGTACCAGTCCATGTCATGTCATATTGTATTTTGTCGTGTTGTGTCGTATCACTTTGTAATGTGTGGTTTTGATTTCTTTCATATTAGGTTGTGTCATGTTATATCATGTCATGTCTATTGTCATGTATTTCATAATTTGTTGTTGTATGTTTTATTTCGGTTCATGTGTCATGTCTTGTCATATCAAACTTGTCTTTTGTGTTTAATTTCATTTTGTGTTGTGTCATATTGACTGGTATCATATTATATCATTATTATTTTGTGTTTTGTATCATATTGTGTTGTCTAGTGTTGGGTCATGTTGCATGGGTATTATGTCATGTCATGTAGTGTCAGGTCATTTCTCCTTGTATCCTGCTGTGTGGTGTAGTGTCATATCTTGCTATGTTGTGTTATGTTGACCTATTTGATTCCCTATAACCTCTGTTTCTTTGGTCAAAAAAAAATCTGTATTTAAAGGGTTTACATTTTAGCCAAAAATAATGAACAATGATCTGATAAACACATTCTAAAATGTGCTGAATTCACCGTCTACAGAATTATACTGTCTGTCATCATTTAGATTAAAAATGAAAGTTTGTCTGAAGTCCTCCTGCTGAGTCTGGGTGTTTTCAGGAAATACTTGGTTGATTTTTTTTTAGGCAGTGTTTGGTTTGAAAGAAGAAGAAAAGCCACGAATCAAAGAATCTGATGGCTCTCAGGAGATTTAAGCACTTGTACTGTAGTTGTATAAACAAGATCTGGCTGTTCTGAAACTGAAGCCTTTGAAAAACATTATGCAGGTATGAACAAGTATTTATGTACCAGCAAAAACAAAGAAAAGACGGAATTTTTAGCTCTCAGACTCACAAAACACTCTCATTTTGTGACTCCTCTGCCTCTTTTGCTTTGTTTTTTGTTCTCTCTCCATGCTTCACACAGGAACTCCTAACCTGTCGCTCACACACATGTTCCCCCAGCCCCCATTCCACTGTCCTGTCCATATGCACACACTTAAACACACACATTGCAGAGAGAAGAGCTGCTGAACGAAGCACTAGGCGGTGATGGGAAGGCAGGGCCGAGGCATCCTGGCTCAGTCTGGACAGGCAAACGATCCACTGATCCATCAATAAACCTCTATCTGTTATAGTGCTCAGTGCTGCTCACTCCCCCCACCTCCTCCTCCTCTTTTTCTCCTCTTCTCCTGCTGTGTGGAAAATAGTGCACGGATACAAAAATATACAACACAAAAGCAGCCAGACGCACTAAATGATATTGGCAGGCATCTTTGGCAGCTCTCATACATATTCAGGAAAACTGTGGACTTCAGAGTGGATATGTGCGTGTTTGTGTTCGCCTCTTGGTGGCTTGTGCCCGAGTATGCCAGGATGAGGTGTTGATCGATAGCTAAAGTCTCATTAACATAGAGGCGATCATACAGACGTTCACTGTACTGCCAAGAAAAAGCACATTGATGCAGCGTACGCTGACACTCTGGCAGCTGTGACATTTACTGAGCAAGACCACGAGAAACAAAACAGTGTCACAGTGTCAGAGGAAAAACTCACATAGACATGATGAACATGCAGCGTGAGTGTCGACACACAAAGAGCAGAGTGGTGGACTCACATGACTTATGGCTGAAGATGATGACTCTACAGATTTGAACTCAACACCACAGTCTCTTACTCTACCAATCTTTTAATCAAACAAAGGTTAAAAACAAAAGTAAAGTTATAATGTAAATACTGCTTATGTATGCTCCTGGCTGCTGCAATATTAATAAAATTAATACCCTGACAGATGCATTATTGAAGTGTTGCATTTGGTGCAAGTAAGAATTTAATATTACTAAAAAAAATGAGTAGTGTAAAAATGACTGTTTGAAATGGAAACACTTTGTGAACACAGACCAGAACAAATCTGAATGTCACCTGTGGTGTCCCACATGGGTCAGTACTTGGTCCAATTCTGTTTATTCTCTACATAAACGTATAATGTGACAAATGTGCTGAAATTTGTAGTTTTTGCAAATGACACAAATATATTTCTGGGGAGGTTTTGCAGCAGCTCTTGGTGGTTACAGTTAAATTAGTTAAAATATTTGTTCAGCAAAAATAAGTTATTCAATTAGAGCAAAACAAAATATATGTTGTTCGGGAATAGATTCTTTGCAGATGATGTCACACTGCAGCGGAGAACTCACAAGAAGTGATTTCTGCAAAGAGAAACACTACCAAAAAGACCATGTTTTGAGCTTTTTAAAACCAAGCATTCAAAGTGTGCAAATATAAACAGTCTTAAGCTACTTTTGTGTCCCAAAAATAGTAACAGACAACGGTCATGTATGGTCCATTTCCCCAAAGCTGTGAGGTTTGGTACAACAGGGTTTTAATGGTTCAGCACATTAAACTCTTATCTTCCCCATGTTACCCATCAGTCTCTCAAACGGCTCTTCATTTGATAACAGTTTGGCTTTTAAATGTGGATTAAATGACAACAAAGGATGGAGTAAAGGAGACTGGCACTCAAACGGGAGCTAGCCACTGCAGCTGATGTTTAGTAGCACAGGCTCATTGATGAACGGTACATCTCAGTTGCTTATTTTGGATGGTTTATTCATTGATAGTCCATCATTTCAGTGAAAAAAGAATGTTTATGACAAAATATCTATCTATCTATCTATCTATCTATCTATCTATCTATCTATCTATCTATAAACCTTCCCTTATCATAAGATGTTAACACATCTTTTGGCCATTAGGTGGAACTTATGTGAACTTATAATAATAAAAACATATGCTCATTATTGGGGCAATGTCAATTTTTCTGCCACAAATCATACATTTTTAATCACTACATGCTCTTCAACCAAGATATAATTTACTTGTTATGTAGGGTGTTTTTCAGGAGCTTGGAACCTGCTGTTAGGGCCAGGTGTCCTTCCCAGGGACTTTTGTTGCATTATCAAATTCTATTTTCAAGCTCTCTTTTGATCCCTTATGTATGCTTGATTACATATAATGACTAATCTTGACGACCCTTTGAGTATGAGGCCCCCAGCAACCGCTAATGTTTGCCTAATGGTAAAACCACCTTTGTATGCCAGTCTACCTACTGCTTCTACGAGATGTCCTATATTCACTGTGCTGTTCCCACTAACAACGACATTAGGTTGTTTAGTTGACTGATGACAAACATCCCTTCATCGAACGTTTGGTTGCTCTGATTGGTTCCAAAGAATTTCAGTCTGTGACGTCATTGTGTCCCTCAAGAGTGTAAAACAAACTGAACAGCTCCAGACTAATGAGAATTTGAATTCTTAAACAACGTAATGCCTTCTTTTGGACTTGAAGCCCAAAGTCTAGGACTTGGATTTGATTGGAGACTTCTTTGCCAAGCCTTAAAACCTTCTTATGACTTGCAAATGAGTGACTGTGTCCCATCTGCTCTGACAAACACAGCTCTCATACTTTCATACACAGTATAGACACTGCTCCAGTTCATTATATTGCACTTCCACAAAACATAAAAGGATTTACAGAGTTAGTTCTGCTCCGGCTCAAACACTCCAGCTGGATTGTGTGATGAAATAAAAGCTGAGGGCCTCGTGTGTGATCAGGTATACAGCAGGCGGCCTGTACTGCCTGTGCGATGGATGAAAATCATTTTCTTGCTTTTGTTAGAAGGAATGTTTGTTATGATAAAACTGCTGGCTTCCATGTAAAGATTGGCAGACTGTGTTTCTGAGAAAAGTGAATTACAGTGATTGTTTTCTTGTCTTATTTTTTTTACTTTGGCACAAATGAAATATTTCTCTTGGTTGGGTGAATGCTGACTTCAGTCACAATGTTGTTATAAGCTGCACTGTCCAGAGAATATCAAGATACACTTGAGCAACAACCTCACTGATGGTTTAAAAAGAAATACTTTCCAACATTTGAATAAAAGCATTCATTCTGAGGTAGATAATGAAGATGTTTATGCAGTCATTACATGACAATCAAACTATTCACCCAGTTTGATTGATGCTCAGGGCCAAACAGACATTTGAAAATAACATTAAAGGTAAGAGATTTACATTTTTAAATAAAAGCTGCCGCCATAAAACCTCACATCCCAGACTTTTGTACCTTTAATATGAGGTTAAAAATGCAGATAGAGCATGTGCTGACGAAGCTGGTTTCCTTGTATGAATGTTTTGAGGCCTTTTAAGTTCTCTGATTTGCATAAGAGTCATAAATGATGTCACTCTGCCCATTTCAAAGTGCTCCTGTTCTCATAATCAGATTTTAAAATCCCTCATATTTCAAAATGGAAACAAATTGTACTTCCTCAGTCATGATTTCCTTTAGCACAAATTGTAAGTCTACATAAAGTTCTGACCCCACACTGCACTCCAGTTACAACTGTCTAATTCTTCACTGCTTGGACTGTTCATAAAGGTCAGGCTGACCAATATAAGACAGGAAATGATGTACTGCCACACAATAGACTTCCTGATAACAGAGAGAGGAGAGAGACACCAGATGATGGTCTCTGTCTCTATGCTCTCTGACTCAGACCACCAAAGATGCCCTTTTCTAAACAGTTTCATAAGGATTTTGATAGATCTGTCTGATCGCGCACATGGGGGTTCACGTACTCGGTAGAAATGACAGCTGAAGCTGCTTAGGTTCAATTTCCTGTGAGATATTTGTTCAACAACAATTATAAGAGACACAAAGGACATTCAAGAGAGCTGCCATGACTTCGACCTTTATTACCAGAGGCAAAATCCAATGGCAACGACGACAAAACAGGAAGCAAAGTGGTCATTTATGGGTCATGACCAGGTTAAGAGTTTTAAATAATGGATCAAAGAAACTGGATTCAATCCAGTGAAGTCCTTAGTTGGAGTTTGATGAAATGTGAAACTTGTGAAAAGCTGAGAAAAGCCAAAAATGTAACCTGCAATTGTAAAGCTCTTACATCCTGTACATTTTTCACCATGACAATGACAGACTTGATGTGCACACTCACTGATTTACATGCATGTAGCTCAAAACCACTTAAGGAGCTGTTTTCTAGAGGGCGCTGTGGAGCCTTTTTGTGATGAACATTCATGAGTACCCAATCACATGTACCCAAGTACCCATGTATCACTCATAATTTATTTTTTGCAAATTATGTATTAGAGTACATCAGTGTTAATTTCTTTGAATTTCATTGACAGACTTTATTCAAGGAGGAAGACTAGACAAAGACTAGGTAAAAACAATTTCAATCTTTGATAATAAAAACAAAAGGTTATTTTTTTTCTCACAGAGATAAAAGAAAACGGGAAGGAAAGAATAAAATGCTAGTGCTGGACTGGTAGACGTTCTAAACATAGAAAATGTAAAATCAGTATTTTCTTCAGTATATTAAAGTACCAATAGTGCTTTATTCCAAGCATGTTACATTTATATCAATATAACATTATGGCTTATAAAATTATTTCAAAGAAAATAATTGTTTTGATTTAGACTGATGACTGAAATGTAATGACGTTAAATTGAAAAAAGCTTGTCTAAAAAGTTTCTGAATTTTTGTTGATTAAAAACAGACAATGACTTAGTGAAAAGGACTAAAATGAGACTGAAACTAAAGGGTTTTTCAAAATCCAAATACTAAGACTTAAAGTTACAGTATGTATAATTTCTGTAGTGATATTAATTTTAATTGGTTAAACTACCAATGGAAAATGTGAAATCCAACACCCAGTTTGTTTGTCCCTGCTCAAAACAAGAATACACCAAAAAAATCCCTCTAAAGTGCAAAAAAAAAAAAAAAAAAAAAAGCAGCATCCAGGCAGAGCACAGACGAGGTCTTCGGGCAACATTTCACATTGGAAAAGAGCCATTTCCATTTTCAGAGCACTTCAAACAATCACTGCCCTCAGGATCTGCCACTGGCATTCAGTCTTTTCTTCCTGCAGCTCTCAAGTTAAAATCTGCACACAAACAAAACTGTTCCTCGTGCAACACAATCCAGGACACAAAGTCAAAGGATAATCGCTGCTGAAGCCTTTGATTCACCTCCAACTGCATTTTCTGTACTTAAATCTTTGTTGAGGAAAAATCCCTGTGTATAACAAAAATGTATGGAAACAGGATGGTACTGCAGTGAATGCCACTGAGAAATTTAACATGTCTTTTATAAGAATTTGATTTTATTTACCTATTCATTCATCTATTTTTTGACTTGAGCCATTTGTTATTTTTGTAAATGAATAACTGAAATCATGGAATTTATTGTCGTTACTATAAGAAAAAGGGGTCCAATAGGGCAATAAGTAAGGAGTGCAGACAATCCTAGATAAACAAGTTAAAATAAACAACAGCATCAATGCAAGAAATAAAAATGCATCATTCATCATCTAATGTCTCTGTTCTGGTGACTTGAATAGAAGATTTATGGTGATTGAGTTGTTCATCATTAGTCAGAGTTGCTTTTAAGACCACTAACCAGTCACAGAAATACTCAAATGACCACCTAACAGTCACAGAGTTACTCTGATGACCACCTGACAGTCACATAGTCACTCTAATGACCACCTAACAGTCACATAGTCACTCTAATGACCACCTAACAGTCGCAGAGTAACTATAATGACCACCTAACAGTCACAGAGTTACTTTAATGACCACCTAACAGTCACAGATTCACTCTAATGACCACCTGACAGTAACAGATGCATTCTAATGACCACCTAACAGTCACATAGTTACTCTGATGACCACCTAACAGTCACATAGTCACTCTAATGGCCACCTAACAGTGACAGAGTTACTCTGGTGACCACCTTACAGTCACAGAGTTACTCTGATGACCAACTAACAGTCACATAGTTACTCTGATGACCACCTAACAGTCACATAGTTACTCTGATGACCAACTAACAGTCACATAGTTACTCTGATGACCACCTAACAGTCACATAGTTACTCTGATGACCACCTAACAGTCACATAGTCACTCTAATGACCACCCAACAGTCACAGATTCACTCTAATGACCACCTAACAGTCACAGAGTTCCTCTGATGACCACCTAACAGTCACAGAGTCACTCTAATGACTCACAGATTCACTCTAATGACCACCTAACAGTCACAGATTCACTCTAATGACCACCTAACAGTCACAGAGTTACTCTGATGACCTGATCTATCTATCTATCTATCTATCTATCTATCTATCTATCTATCTATCTATCTATCTATCTATCTATCTATCTATCTATCATCTGTCTGTCTGTCTGTCTGTCTGTCTGTCTGTCTGTCTTTCTGCCTTTCTGTCTGTCTGTCTGTCTGTCTATCATCTCTGGTTTCAGTGCAGCGCTCCTGTGACTCACAGTTTCAGGCCGCTCACCTCAAATAACCAACTGGCCTTAAGACACGTTGTTACAGTTGCTACGGAAACGTCTGTGTAAAGACATACAGTTTTAACCTCGCAGGCATCATTTCAGCTCCCTAACCGGCTGACCTTTGGATAAGTTCCCCTTATTTCCAATCAGTTAAAATGCATGAGGGATGATGCTCTGCTATTGTTTCACTCACCAACAAACAAAGAAACACAGCAAAACTGAATGGAAACAGCAGTGTTGATCAACACCCAGAAGGTTGTCTGATAACTTGTAAATCAACAGGAAGAAGGTCCAGAGTAACTAGTTGAGAGGGGGCATATCACCATCTTGTATAGTGGAGGAGTCTGTTCCCCTGCTCTGCATGTACAGATCTGTGAAAAAGTATTTGCTCCCCTCTCGATTTCTTCTTTGTTGCATATTTAACACATGATACTCTTTTTAAATGAGGATTTTATTATCTAACACAGTGGTGTATCTAACTATGGCATACTCCTCACAAACCCCTGCCTGCATTAATGCTGATGCACCATGCTGTTGCTGCTGACAAAGCTTAACCTCCTCCACCCAAGCCTCCTCCTTTATAGCATAAAGCATGCTCCACCCTCACATTCATGCTACTATGGATTAACTGCCTTAGAACTAATTTTATTGTATTCAATATACATTGTCATAAATGAAATAATCAATATGGGGTTTTTAGCCATGCACTCTGTGGAAATTCAGAGCAACGCTGAGCCAGAGAACAGAGCCTTCTCCACCAAGTAAAACTGTACACCCATACTGCAGTAAAATTGCTAAATGTATGATGTGAGTGCTCCTGACTGAAATATACTAATCAAGCTATAAGAGTAGCTTGGCTATACTGTGCATGTAAACATACTGAGCGTGATGATTTGGATCAGAGCATGTCCTGTCTAAAGAAGAAGTTGGAGTAAGATGAAGAATCTCTAGGAGCATAGATGACACATTTTTTAAAGTACAGTAATACTTCCTTCTTTTAAGCCTCTTAGAAGCACTGAGGTTTACTGCTGAGCTCAGGTCTAAAACAGAGTCATAGATATTTTTCAGACACTTTGTGGCTCATCTCATTCAGTTTTTCCCTCCTTTGAAAAAAAAAAAGTCTAGTGGGCGAGCAGGATTTTGTCAAAAAGCTCAAAAGCTGGAGGCGATAGCTGGATTTCTGCAGGGGGAGGAAGAAGAGGAGAAGGAGGTGGCAATGATGGGTCTGCTGGGCATGCTCAGAAGAGCCTTGGGCCTAGAATAGAGCTCTGCTGACCTTGAGGGTGTTATATCGATCGATCAGCAGTGAGGAGCTTTGTGTACATGTGAGAGAGAGAGAGAGGTAGAGATGGAGGCGTGTAACTCCACCAAACAAAGAGAAAACTGAAACCTGCACTAATGATGAATCATTGATAAGTGAACAAGACAGGACTCTCTCCTTCTTTCTCTATTTTTCTCTCACTTTTTTCTCTACTTGCCTCTCTCAGCTCTCAATTTCTGCTTTCAGGCGATGGCGTTTTCTTCTTGCTGACTTTTCTCAGTTTTTCCCACTCATGCTTCCTGTCAAATGTCATTTTTACCATTTGCTCTCTTCTTCTCCATCTGTCTCTCACTCTCTACCCTCACACTTTCTGTTTCTCTTTCAATCACTCCCTTTTTTTCCCTCTCTCTCTTGACATTTCCGTCCCGTTCCTGCGTCAGAACTCAGGTTCATGTTGACGCTTCCCTCCCTACAGGTGCTTGGAGGGCATGAACGCATACAGACGCTGCTACATCCTCCCCTCTCTGCCTGACGCACTCTCTCTTTCAGGAGTCTGCAGTCACTTTGGGAGGGTACTTATGTGTAATTTTGAGAGAACTGGTAGGCTTTCAGCAGGCCAATTTGAGCCAGGCAGCTACTTATGAAGATTTCTTTTTCTCAAGCTCACAGTCTTTGAGTTTTTATTCTTATTTTTGCAGCTGGCACAGAATTAACCTTTCATCTTGCTTGCAAAATGAATACATATTTCAATAACTCCCCCTTAATGAATAATCTAACCTCTTTTGCTTGTTCATGCAAGCTCTGAACCCTATATCCTCACTTTATGTGCAATTGAGGTTGATATGTTCCTTTTTTGTGGCAAAAGGAACCCCACTTCAAATCTTGTTGAGTTAAACTGAGCTGAAGTGTGGTAATTTGACCTCAAACAGTGTGGCCACTGCCCATCTCTGACTTGTTTCCCCAGACTGTATATGCTTTTTTCTGTGAATAGAAGTTTGGTATTGATGCTGGATTTGTGGATTTGCAAGCAAGTTTGATCTTAAGAGATATTGATGGAACTCTCTTCTTTAAATCACCAGAGAAACAATCACATTTATGTCATGACTGATAGTTTAGAGCTATAAAGTCTGTTTCATTTCCTCATCTTGTATTTACCTCTTCAGGTATTCCTTATATCTCATTTTCTGAGTTATGTAAAGTTATGTTCCTCTCCTGTGTATGAGATGCCAAAATCTTGGATTTATTATAATTTATGTTCTCTATTGATTCCAAAAACTGTTAGTAGCTATATCCTTCATTTTCATGGATTGATTATGTATGAAATACCTCCATCTCCTCTCCGGGTACTCCGGCTTCCTCCCACCACCAAAAACATGCTCATTAGGTTAATTGGTGACTCTATATTGGCCACAGGTGTGAATGTGAGCGTGCCTGGTTGTCTGTCTATGTCAGGCCTGCGACTGACTGGCGACCAGTCCAGGGTGTACCCCGCCTCTTGCCCAATGACAGCTGGGATAGGCTTCAGCTCCCCCAGGACACCCAACAGGATAAGCAGTATAGAAAATGGATGGATGGATACCTCCGGCTCGTTCTGTCTTTGGTTTAAAAAAAGAAAAAAAAAAAAAGTTAAAAGTTTTCATATTTTTGCAACATCATCCTGGTCTGAGTGACAGGGTCACCTTATTGATTGCTGTATTACTTTGGGAGATTTTAAAACCAGAAGTCAGGAATAATGGTGTAAGCACAGGTTTTTCTGCTAAAAACTGCTCCTTTAAAGGATAATATATATATATATATTGGGTTTGTATTAATAAGTTAAGAGACAAACATCATAAATTGTCAATAACTTATTCTCCAAACATTATCACCATGACTGTCTTACAAGCAAACATTTATTCACTTCCATATGCCGCTACAGTTACACACAGAGAGCTGTGTACAGTACATAAAACAGTCATCTTGTCTGCGTGTGTCAAAAAGCAACAAGACATAGAGCACCAAATGTTGCACATGTTTATTGATGAGCGAGGAGCAGAATAATGCAGTCCATATAAATAATGTAAAACAACTCCTGCATTTTCTTCTCAACTCTTGGAGAGAGAGGCTGACGTGGTTTCATCCTGAGTCAGCGAGGCGAGCTGAGCTTTCCTCATGCACACCTGTTCAATATGGCATGACACGCTCTCTTCACACTTTCTGATCACAAGCCTATCATCATCATCTTCGTCTGCACTGACAGTGTCCATGTGGGGGTGGTGATGTGCGTCTGTAAGCACGTTTTTATCATTAAGACGAACCACAACACCATGTGAGAGGTGTCTGAATTGGATTAGTGCTGGTTGCATGCTGCTATCTGTGTTTTTATGAAGATGAACTTTAGTCATTAGTCTGGTTTAATGAGAGGTTATATAAGCACAACTGTTTCTGTGAATTACTCAAAGTTCTTTAACTCTCCAGCTTACTCTGTACAGTCATATAGGTTATCAGAATTACTATATTTATTCAATTCTAGCAGGGTTTGCATTCAACTTTTTCTTCTACCTGCCAGTGTGGCTTGTGAATTCAAAAATCTAACAGCCACAAAGATTTTTTATGGACCACTCTGTTTTAACAAGCAGCATTATTATAACATCCAAGTTTTAAGCTATTTAATAAGAGAGAATTGGTGCACAAATGATCCAAACAGTCTGTAATTTAAACCTCTTTTTTTTTTACCAATTTGTCCTTCTCTAAGGAAGTATCAGAGTATCAAAAATATTGTTTTATCTGTCGACACATCTCACTATATCTCAACTTCTCTCTCAAGCTGCAAGGGACACACATCTGGATCTATGAGGAGCGCAGGGACGGGACCGCATGGCGAGAGGAAGTCGACAGTGGAAAGAGGAGAGGATGAAAGCTCAGAGAGGAACAATCAGAAGGGCAAAAAGGTAATATGACCCAACATCCTACACAAAAATGGAAGTGCACATGTGCAAAAATGCTTAGACTTAAAGGAGCTGCATAGACAAACATAGAAATACATCAGACGGATCATTTCCTTCAGAGCAACCCCGTTCACCTCTACTGGAGAAAGAAGACACCGAACACACATGGCCAGAAATATAAACACAACGTATGCAGAAGAGACTCCATCTGTCTTTCTTTCTTCCTCCCTGGAGGCAGTCAATCAATCAGTCAATCAATCAATGACCAAATACTGCACTTAAACAGCAGCTCAAAGTCACACACCC
This sequence comes from Cheilinus undulatus, assembly GCF_018320785.1. Lineage (NCBI taxonomy): Eukaryota > Metazoa > Chordata > Actinopteri > Labriformes > Labridae > Cheilinus > Cheilinus undulatus. The sequence goes on along the minus strand of NC_054869.1, from coordinate 41,238,916 downwards.
AGTGACACACTTCATTTTCATTCATTTTTAGTTTGCCCATTTTAGTGCTGCATGACGTACTAATAGCATTAAGTTATTTCATCTTAAAACAACTTTATCTTAAAGAGCTCAGAATTACTTCCTCGGAGAGTTGAATTCTTATTAGTTTCTTATCATTAAGCTTTTTCCTTCATCAAATTGAACTACACTTAAGCTGACTGAACTAAATGCTCAGAGAACAACTCCTCTAACCAGCCGTTGTATTTTGGTATTTTATACACAAGACTGGTTTTCTCAACTTGAATGACTTTTACAACAAAAAAGAGCCAAATGAAATACAGCCTGTCTGTTGACCGTTTCCTAGCTGCACACTGAACATCTCTAAAAATAGCACAGCTGTTTAAATGAATGTAGAGAAAGGGAGGTATGATGCAAGGTCTGTTTGGTTATCGTTAAATCACAAAGAGTCAGAGAGTGTCAGCAAAGCTTCAAAACCAGCAAAACACTAAAGTTCAACCAAGTCAGCATGATAAATCCAAGAAGGGAGAAAAGATTAGTGTTACTTTGAGCCATTGCAGAAGTTACACTGTGTAAAAAAATATAAAATGTATTAAAGCAAATCGATGTATGTGTGTGACTTAAAAAAAAACTTTCTACAATGGCTGCAGTAGTAGCTCGACAACAACACGACCAAAAGAAGAGGTCTACAGTTTAGTCAGCATGCATGTTATTCACCAGCAGCACTAGAAACCAGAAAAACTCCTTCAAACAGCGTCCAGACAGGATGGATTCATGGATTCAACACAGCTTTTAAATCCACCTATAAGTGGAAGGTGTCATAGGCTAATTAAATAGTAACTAAACTCCAAAGAAGGTCATGGACAGGGCTAGGAGGAGGGAGGGATAAGAAATTCCCACTCCCCACTCCCTCCTACCTGTTGTGGCTCCTATCAGCCACAACACCATTCAGTATATAGATTAGATTACATTCAAATCTATGGACTGAAGTCTGAAACAATGATAAATAGTCATGTACACAGCAAAAGAAGGCATGTTAATACTTCCGCGTTAAACTTTTCTAAGTTGATTTTAACTCCAAAAGTGTAATTTTAACTCCATTCTGAGTTAAATGATCTTCAGTGTTGGAGCCATGTGACAGTGTTGATCCATCAGTGTTATGTCAACTCTGTAAATGGTGACTTTATCTAAGCTCTGCCCACTGTCATTTCAAATCTGAGGGGAAATGTGGGTCTAGTTTTCCCATCATGCCCTTGGGCAGTGTTTCTATGTGTTTAAATGTGTTTAGATATTGCCTGTTGTATAGTAGTCACTGTTGGTATTATTTTGCTTTTGTTTCCAGTGGATTGTTGCTATTATGTTAGACACTCTTGCACCATCAGTGGAGTGGTCCACTGAATTAGGGTCTTTCACACAACACACAATCTCGATATAAGAAAAAACGCGAGTTATTCACAATTTTGGGCAACTGCACTACATTACCCACAATCCTAAAATGTCACATAAACTTACTTGATTGGTTAAGCCTGCCTCTACAAAGAAAACTTTAAACATTTTAATTTTTTAACAAAAAGTGTCTAAAATAGTGATACTATTATATATTGTCATGTAGAAAACATATTCTAGTGTGTTATCAACACAGCTCTACATTACCCATAATGCATTATGAACTGTTTCACATCATTTAAAGTAAAATGTGCTTTAACCACTTTCTTCTAGTAGTGTCTGTATTAATAAAAATAGTTTTGGAAATAATATCACTTCTCCATTTTTGCTGTTTGTGTAAAAATCTTGAGCTTTTTTGTTGAAGCTGTATCCATGAAGCCATCCGTGCCACAGGTCCTTGATAGCGACTCACAAACAACACAAAACCACTTGTACTGGAGAGGCCACCATTGCAGAAAGAAGTTCAATCTTACCTTTGATGCCAAACTTGGAGTTTCCTCCAAACTTGAGAATAACGAACATGAGAAAGAAACCGATGAAGGCGACGGCAGTAATGCCCACCACCACGTACACCTGAACGAAAACAGAAAAAGGGTGACAAACCTCCAACGCAGATGGGACATACAGCACAACAGAAGGTGTAATCCCCAGGCAGATATCCGCACTGTGATAGGTTCATTCAATTACTTGTAACATGAAAATCCGACCCAGCCAGGCTGTTTCTAGACGGGTAACACACCAAAGAACAGGAACAGGTGACAGAGGCAATCACTAAAGACACAGCGACAGAGAACTTACAGCGACTTTGTCTTCAGGAGGCTCTACAGGCGGGTCATCTGATGGTCAGAGAGAGAAATACAGAAGATGTGATTAAGCACAGGACTGTAGTCAGAGTTACAACTTTCTTCAATTTATGTAAAAAAATTTGAATTTGATCAATGTAGGCGTATCAATGTGCTATTCTACAAGACTTTGGGCTATTTAAGCTGATCTGTCCAATTTGAAGACGTTTGAACACCCACATCTTCAAAATATATTCTGTTGTATCAGAAAAGAGCTCTCACAGTAATCCCTCTTGTTAAGACACATTGAAAGAACAACCCGCATTCACCAAAGAAAAGAAAATGGACACCTTATCTCACAATCACAAGATCAGGATATCAAAATAATTAGATCTTTTCTTGTATCAAAATGTTCTCATAGTTAGGAGATCCTGAACTAGAGTGGGTACCAAATGTGCTCATTCAGCCAGAAACTGCAGGAAAACTTATGGAATCCGTCTGTGTGTAAATATCAGCAGAAATCTTCTTATCTGACATGACCTGATATCTACCGTTGAGAGCTAATATATTAATAAACATAGCTTTAAATGCGTTAATGATGCATTAAAGTGCCTGTAAAGTAATACAAAAAAAATCTTTATTTTAGATCTGTTGTTTAAAAGACCCCTGTGTTCTGAACCAATAGGCCAAATTTCACTCATGAAAAAACATCTAAGTTTATAAGAACGGGGCAGTAAAATCTGTTCTAGGATAGAGTGGGCGTGTCTGTTGAATGAGCTGAAGCCACGCCCACTCAGGAGAAATACAATACTCAATTTAAAGAAATGCTTCTAATCAAAGCACACGGCGCAGAGAGACAGAAGTTTGGGATTAAATTTACTGTTTTCTGGTGCAAATATCTCTTTAAATTTACTGTTTTCTGGTACAAATATCTCTGGTGTTATTCTTTCAATGATCTGTAGGCCACTGTGGCTGATTGATTTTGGAAATTTACCTCATAATGAACAAAAACACAGCATGTAACTGACTGTTAACTGTCAACAAAGGCAGTGACATCAACTAACAGACGACACTGAGATGCACTTCTTGATGACTTTTTATCCCTGTAGTGTTGGGGGAGTGGGGTTATTCCCCTTCAAGACTGGTGATGTCATGGACTTTGCCCTGCTCAAATAAAACCAAGCCAGGAAAGAGGTGAGCAACTTTGTGATGGTCTAAATCAAAAATATGTCAGTGTTTTTACCTTATTCCAACATATCTAGTGTGTTAAGACACAAAGTTTGGATTTCACTTCACAGGGACTTAATGAAGCATGTGTCACCCTAACCTAGTCCCAAAAAAGCATTTATGACAGAGTCTATAAGTGACTAATCAATTTGCTAACGATGCTTCGTATATCATTACATACTTAATTAAGTAATGTTTTATATTATTTAAGTGTTTCCAATATTTCTTTGGTGAATGCAGCATGCTTCCCTAGAAACAGAAGAAACAGAGAAAATCATATGCAGATAAAGCTAAGTTATCAATCGTTTAACTAAATCAATTAAAATGTATGACATTACCTGTTGCAAGATCTGCTCAAGCGGCAGGGTGTTGGAGAAAGAGAGAACAAAGACTAATTGGCACTCAGATTGTTAATTATTAGACATGCACTTCACAGCCTGTTCTCTAAGCTTGTGTAATTAACACAAAAATAAACAAAATAAAAACATATTCAGTGTGCACATTATCACACAAAATTGTAATTTTACCACAGAATTACAACATCATGGGTGCTCAACTTTTGAAAAGGAACAATAAGCCTATTCTCTTGAATGTATGTGACCTACACTCACAAATTTGAGACAAAACAGAATTCTACAATTTCATATTTCTTAATGATGACAATCAAATTATTAGATACTACCAAAAAAGACACTATAAACACTCGTCTTATGTTACAGATAAAACATTCAGAGTCAGGAATACGCCTCACTCACCATAATATGTGGGATCTGTCTCAGGTCCTGCCAACAAACAAAAGAATATTTAATATGATTTTCCCTGTCTTCATTCTTTTATATATCATCACACTTGACTTCAGGTGAATTTAAAACTATTAATGCCAAATCGATCACCCTGTAGATTTGTGTTTTTTGTCTTTTATTTAAAAAACATAGTCGTGTAGTGTTTCTCCTCACCCTCCCAGGGCTTTCTCATGAAGTGGGCCTCAATGTCCTTTTGGTCTGACCCGTATTCGTTTGTAGCCAGGAGCGTGTAGCGCCCGTTGTTTAGGTGCGTAGGGCTGTCGAGCTGCAGGCATCCGTGGTACTCCCTCTCTGTGACGTCATAGATCATTGTCTTGATAAAGTGCCCCTCCGTCACCACTTCGTCATCTCGGAACCACTGTAACATTGGCTTTGGGTTTCCTGGAAAGAACAATGACAGAGATTCCAGGATTTCATTGATTACTTGCTCTAAACCAGTGGTTCTAGCTCCAGAACCCACCACCTCCACCTAATGAGAAACCAAAAATGTAATTTCTGAAAAATTTCAACCACTATGATAAAATAAATCATATTTTGGACTTTAGATGGAACAGGGCTTGACTGAGAAAGGACAAAACATATTAAAGCTCTGAGAAGGCATTTATGCATATATTTTATTTTCCCTGTTTTCCCTGACAATGGAGGAATTTTGATTATTCTAAGAGATTTTGAGAAAGGAATGTTCTAATTAGAAAAAAAAAATCCTCCAACAATAATAAAATAATACTGCTTTAAAGTCTCCTGGGCTTCATAATGTGTGCAAAATTAACATCAATAAAAAAAATCTGTTTAAGATTAAACTTGAATGAAACCGTTGTAAGGATGATAATGTTTTTTCAATAAATAAAATAGTTATATCTGAATCATGAACATTTTTGACTTTTAACTCAAGCTCTACTCAGCTAACACTATTTCTGTTTATAATAGAAACATGGTATATACAGAAAATCTGACATCAAAGTAAATACTTTGTACGATCTTTGTAAGACCCTCACAATGTATTTTAAGACCCCACTGCATCTTTTATTTTTACCTAGTTGAGGATGCACTGATTTCCCAATGCTCCAGAAGATAAACAAGCATGCAGACCCAGATCTGATGGACCCTCATGTAGACTTAAAACTAAATGAAAGCAGAAAAACTTGCCTACAACCTAAAAATATTAAAATTGAAAACAGCTACAGATTTTAAGACTTTATGGTCTTTCATTCAAGACTTGTTAATAAAACTATTGATTATAAGTGAGAAATAACAGAGCAGATCAGTGATACATGAACACGTAGTACATGAGGGAGAGTAAGAGATGAAGAGGAGAAGATATATAATATCAAGCATCTACCGTGCTATAGAAATGTTAATAACACACAAACAAAATTTGAGATTTATGTGCTCATACGACAGTCCTATAGTCGCACATGGCCTGAGTTCTCACACTGACTAGTAAAATCAGGATGGAGCAGGCGCAGCCCAGGATTACGACTTTGTCCCTGTCTATTAATTTCAGAAGTTTAAACCACTTCCCCTTCTTATTTTAAAGAAAATGGTGGTGATGTTTTAAACATTTAGCCATGATAGAGACGGTCTTTTGTATAGGTAGCAACTAACAAGTCATATTAATTTACTGGTGCAAATAAAGCAACCGGTTCTCATTGCCCAATCCAAAAATATGATCTGCTATCCTAAAGACCCATAAATCAACCATCACAAGATGGTTCTCTAATGTCTATGTAGGTCATCTGAAAGTCTGAGCTCTTATAAATCAAGGTTGAAGACACACATGTTCACTGCTGACTAAAACGCTGTATCACTTTTTAAATTTCCTGTTTTCACTTCAGCTCTGCACTGTAACATTTACTTTAATATCTTTGTTTTTATCTTTTGTGGGTTTAATTTACTGTTTTCATCACTTTTTAAACTTTAAACTCAAAGTGTGAAGCACTTTGAATTGCCTTGATGCTTAAATGTGCTATACAAATAAACTTGCCTTGCTTTACCTTGCCTAGGAAAATCCTTTCTTTTTGATGATTAACATATATGATGAAAAACAGTCATAATTGTAAAACAACAAAGAAATAAACAAAGTGCAAATACAATAAATGAAAAAACTAAATACATGGACAAATAAACAAGAAAAGTCTAATAATAATAATAACAATAATAACAACAACAATAATAATAATAATAACCACAGGAACAAACAAAAATGATAGGGAGAAAAGGAAGAAAAGAAAAACAATCCTGATTGATCAACTTGCAATACTTTTTATGACATCCTGGTATGGTTACAGCAGCTGCTAACGTAGCTACAGGGAAGTTGGCATTCCTTGCATTCTGAGCCCAGGGTTTGCACCCACACTCTCAGGAAGTGTGTTGTGCGTGGACACCCACGATTGAGTCAGGTGTACCTTCACATAGGGATCACTCCTGATGCTACAGCCATTGGGCAACGTGTGCGTAATATGAGGGTGGTGAGACAAAACCCTCGGGACCTTCATCACCAGACTAGGCAGAAATCCCAACACAGCAAACGTAGGCTGAACATTGGTGGTGCTGAGGTGTTGATAACCAGCTCTCAACTGTTTTGGCTCTACCTGAGGCTGTTTGAGTGGGTGCCTGGAATGTGACTCCTCTTCAGGAGGACTCTCACACACTTTGGTGGCAAGATACCTGGAAGGATGGGGCAAGGTGCAGGCCTGGAGAATGCCTGTCAGGAGGCCAGAGCAGTACAGGGCCAAGGGAGATGTGGTGAAGTGGGGCATATTCTCCCATAGTTGGCCTGACAATGTATTAGTGTTTCATTTTTTCATAAAACAACAAATGGTAGTACTGATAAGGACTCAGATCGATATTGAGTACCTGTAAAGGTATCAAAATTTTAAAAAATAACATCTTTATGATCCCTATCCATACTCAGGATGCTGAAACCCCAGCACGACATTGGTTTTATATAGAAAATGAGCACTGCTAATGCTAAAGAGACAGCTGTGAATACAGTACCTTAAGAATTTCACAGAATATTCCACTGATTGCACAACAGATAAATAATTTTTTACTTTTAGGATGTTGATGTTGTGGCAAATGCATGATGTATTCTTATACGTCTGGGTCCCAGAGAGAGGAAATTTTGGCAACCTTGTATCGAGATATTTGGTTTATGAAGAGTGGATGTTAGATAACACACCTCAGTAATGTGAAACAATGTGGAGTGTGATGATAAACAAAAAAAGAGAGTCGAGTGCTGTTCCTGATCTTTTTAAAAATGTATGTCTTTGCACCATGATGAATGCAAAACAAAACAAAAAAACTTTATTTTTCTATTTACCAGTGAAATCCCATTAACTGATAGGAACATGGCTGATAGCCAGCTAGAGATTCATCTGACTGCATCAAAACGGTGTTGAAGCACGCACATTTACGATGTGTTTATTGTAAATGCTTAGATCCCAATAAAGGTCACATTAGGATTAATTTTGCTGTACTAATGTATACTTTGTTTTTATCCATAAATAGTTTGCTTTTGTTTTTTTCAAAGTAAAGAGAAAGCATTTCATGCTGAAACATCTGCAAATACCAGAAACCCCAGTAAAGGATGTGGTGTTGATTTCTCTCTCGTACCTGACATACTGAAGGGGATGCACCAGTGATGGTCGGGGATTGCATCACTCAGCTTAGTGATTTTGGGAGGAACTGAAAGTAGAAAGAAAAGAGGGTTTAGAGGCAACAACGGGAGATAAAAAGAGACGACAATGAAAGGTAAGAGCCATTCGAAGGAACAAGTACTGGAGCATGTAAAACACTGATTAAAAGAGGAGGAGATGCTGCCTTCTCCTGCCTATATTCACTCTGTCAAAGAACACTGATAACACCTTGACACAATAAACAACATTGAATTAAAGACGTACAAAGAATATTCAGCTGCAGCGAGGACTCTTTCTCTCCAACAATGTTCTCAGCTGTGCAGCTGATCTTGCTGTTGTGGTCCTGAGACGAGATGTTGGAGAGTCGCAGCACCGAAATCTGGCCTGATGTCTCGATCTGAGGGGGTAAACACATCCAAACACGGGGTTAATCTTTAAAAAACTGCAACAATGCTACATCATTACTCATTATCATATGGAGTTTTCCATTTCTGTTGTGATCTAAAGGCTGTTTTCTACATTTGTTTTGCATGATTATTGCACTGAACTTGGTTTTACTCCAACAGTGACAGACCAGTTTCCCATCTAAGACAGTAAAAAGTTGAACATGGTTATGATCGTAACATTTTCCAATGTAATTCAGTTCAGTTAGAGTAATCTGTATTGATCCCTCTACGGCCAGTTGATTTGGAGCAGCCTAAAAAAGGGGAACTTCTACTGTGAGACAACTGTGCTAACCACTGCTCCACTTTCCTTTATAAAACACACATAAACACTGTGTTCCAAATTATTATGCATTTAATGTTTTTGTTCATTTTCCCCTAAATAGTCCATATAATTGGCAGTCAATTGGGTTTTTCATTCCTCAACAATTGTACTCTAATCTGGATTGTATTTGACAAAATAACTAACCAAAGTTCAAAAATATTCTACAAAACAGAGTTTCAAAACACTCAATATTTTCCAAAGGACTGAAAACAGAAATCTGTTGGATTTTTTTTTTTTTTTTTGCTTTCTGGAGGTAACTGTTCTCAAATCAAAACTATTTCAATCAAAAATATTTTAATATTACCTAAGGAGCCCTTCCTTGATATCTTATTAACAACTCTCTCATTGATTGCACTTGTAAGTCCATGTGTAGTTCCTGCCTGTATTTTGTTTGAGGACGCCAGACTTGCCTCCTAGAGCTATTGTTTGGAGGTAAAACTGCCGTTCATCTAACCTTGCATAGCAGATGGATCCGCCAGTTTCCTTGTTTCTCCCTGGTGAATCCATCTTGCAAAGCTCTCGTCTGAACTGTTTGGGCCCGGTTAGAAAATGACAGGACCAATCAGCGGTGAGGGGCAGTACTTTTGGGTGTGGCAGAGTCGTGACGTAAGAACAAAGAACAGCACTAAGTTGTTTTCTTTTCAACAATGACAAAAATCATGTACTGACATGGCTACAGTACCATGGTTCATGTTATGAAGTTCCCCATGGAGTTTAGTCCTCGGTAGGGGCGCAGCTTGGAAGCAGCTACGTCACGTGTTTTGTTGCTCTGATTGGCCAGTAAAGATGTGACGGACAGAACCTTCATCCAGTCACCCCTGAGTTTTTTTTAAAGGCTCTGCCCTTTCCCAAACACTGTCTATTTGTGGTTTTCCAGATGGATGTGTGAAACAAATCCATCTGGCGTGTCAGATTAGATTTAATCATGTTTGCACATTGACCTTGAAACTTCCGTTTGTTATTTTTAATTTTTTGGATTCAAGTTCTTTTTTTTTGCTTTTTTTTCTTTGCATCTTTCCAAGTCATATAAGTTTGTGATTGATGCTTTTGATCAGCATCTCCTACTCCCTTCTTGCTTGCTAGCTCATCCCTCCTCTCTCACACCAAAGCCGGGTATACACTGTGCAATTTCAAGCGGACCATACGACAGTCATGACAGAATGTTATCTCATACTGTGCGACTGAATTGCTTACGACGCACGAGCATCGCTCACACTGTACAGTCCAATGGTCGAGCACGACCTGAGTGCTCACACGGTGCGACTGAAGTTGGGACAGACTGTGACAGAAACCCACAGTTTCCTTTTTAAAAAGTCACACACACTGAGGGTGAAGTGTTTTCAGCCATATCCTCTCTCTCTCCACCCTCTAACTTGCTCTCTCTCTCTCTATCTCTCTCTCTCTCTCATTCTCTCCCTCCCTCTCTCACTACCTCTCTATCCCACACACACAAACATCGTCACCATGTGTGTCAGCTACAGGTCCGCAGGTAGGAATATTTCCTGCTCGTTTATTTTCTTTATCATAGCGGGGTGTATCAGAAAGTCATTTCAGCTGTTGTCATGGTAACTCAGGACATTGTCTGACAGTTTACAAAGTAATACAATCCCCCAAAGTTGTTCATTCTGCTCGCATTTCGCATTTCCGTTTAGACGTGGTGATTTACCTGTGTAAAATGTGAATATCATGTACCATAATCGATAGTGTGCTAAAATTGTAACCGCAGTCACGTGACAGAGAGTTGCTCTCCAACTTGGTGCTGTGACACACAGTGAAAGAGCTACAGAATCATCTTCAGCATTTTTCTCCTTACAGTGTGAAACAATTTGCCACATTCTACAAAGTTTCACAGCAGATGCAAATAAAACGCATTGTGAAAATTTTGACTGAGTGAAGTTGTTAAAGTCTTTGGTTGGTTCTGGTAATTACTTACTGTGATATTTTCAAAGCACGGTAATCAAAAATGGCTTAAATGATGCATAAAATTTGAACAGTATAACTAACCATGGTTATCCTTGAAACTGGAGACTGTTTCATCCCTAGCTGTAAACTTTACACTGACCTCTGTATCAACCATTTAGTGTCATATCTCGACTCTAAATTCTTGCTGTGAGGGATGTTTGAAGGTGAGACTGAAAAATGTCTGGGGCTAGCTGTGCTGAAATTTTCTGCAAGATTCGAGGAGTGTGTTAATAAAGGCTTAAGTGTGAGAGTGTGTCTGTGTGTTCCCACCTCATAATTGGAGACCAGCACCATGTTCCATATCAGCTCAGGTGAGGGCACCCCTGAGGTCGTACAGGACAGGTCCACGCTCTTCCCCTCCATTAATGTCACTTTGGATGGGCTCAACGTTGCCATGGGAACCTCTACATACAACCATGGAGTGTGAAGAAGGAGAAGAAGAGGAGGAGGCGGGTATGGAGGTGGAGAGAGGGGGAATGAAAGAGAAAAAGGGAGTAAGAAAACTTAGGATTCAAGGCCGACTCTTGTCCTTTGAGTTAAAACACAAGGCACGTAACAACCTCGACAATAAGAGTGGAAGAGCAGGCAAACACCCACCCACTACCACCGAGAGAAAAAAAAACTAAGCCACAAAGAGAGACCTCGAATTCAATCTGCTCTCGCTCTTACTCTCTCTCCCTCTCTCCCTCTTTCATTTAAGCACACTCACCCCAATCAAAGAGACAGACACAGAGACGGAGTTCAAACACAGCGATGGTTACACTGATTACTAGAGCATGTCTTCAGCACAGATTGATTGGACACAGTCTGAAGCCTCTGTCCAAGCAAAGACACTGCTGACTCTGTGGATATGTGAGTGCCTGTGTGAGTTTGTGTTTGGATAAACTTTATATGTACGACCAATCAGACTCAGACACCTGCTTCCTTGTTCACCTGCTGGGGACGTTTAGGAGAAAGTGAAGGGAAGATGTGAAACTAAGGGAAGAAAAAAAGTTGAGAGGTAAACAAGAAAGCATAAAAGAAGAAAAGAAAGTATGGAGAAAGGTTAAATCTGGTTTAAAGTTTTTATTCATTTATCTTTCATTTCCTTTGACTTTCTGTTTCAGTTCAATTCATTTTTAATGCTGGCTTGTTAATGTCTTTTTTATATACATATCCTTGGTATAGAGAGAAAAAGGAGGAGGAGAACAAAAGAAACAAAGATGGAAGATGGTACAAAAAAGCAGCAGATCGTGACGACAACCAATAGGAGAAAAAACATAACGAGATGAAAAATAGAGCGAAAAAGCAAAAATAAATACAAGGTCAGGCAAGGACAGAGAGGAGGCCACAACGGTGAGGAAAGTACTAGAGAAATAAAAATGTCGTGACTGCAACTGGAACAAGATGTTGACAAGTTTTCATCATTAATATGTCTTCTCACAGTCCAAAAAAAAAGGGAAAATAATTTGATGAACAACACCTGAGGAATTTGTCCAGATATGACCCCTGGAAATGGCCAAAAATACGTTACGTAACTGCCCTGATGAAGGCCTGTAAGGCTGAAACATGTTGGCATGTTTATATGATTTCATAGCCCTCATGAAATAAAGGCTTTTTATAAACAGTCCCTCCGAGTGCCTCAGATCTCCTCTAAACATTTTTGTCCCATTTCACTTCCCACGTTTTTTGACACTTTTGTCCTATCTCTGCCTATTTTTGTCTCTGGTTGTGTAGTGGAGGTTACAATTGAGTTCATCAGTTAATGAGGACTAACACTGAACAACTGACAAAAGGACTCAATTTTCAGTTGAAATGCAGGTTTAAAGGTAACATATTAAGCAAAATACAAAATACACTTTTTCAGGCTGAAACAAGCTGCCCCCCCCATGTTATGTGGGTAGTTAGCAATGACCACAAGTCAGAGGGGCAGAGTCGGACAGCTCATTAACATTTAAAGCCACAGACACAGAAACGGCTTGTTCTGAGCAGGGCTGAAACAGAGGGGTTTTTAGACATACAAAATTCAATACAGGAGTGTTTTTTTGGAAACAAACTTCACAGGCATGTTTTGGGGACCCTGAGACCAATATAAACTTGTCTTATAGGGTTAAAATATCTGACCTTTAAGGTGGTGTGTAGTTAACGGAGCACTAGTTAGTTATTTGTTTGAATGAGTTATGATAGCAGATGATGTGCTAACAGGCTAACTTAGCAGTCCGTGAACATGTGGCATCATGTGAAAGCTATGAATTGGGCGCTCTGATCATCTATGATTGGGCCCAAAAAAGAGAACATAAGAACAATAAAGGAGACTACTCGAGGACTTATGGTCAGAAAACAAAAAGAATTAAAACAATCAAGACAAAACAAGATTCCAAAAAACAGAGAACACAAATTAAAGAAGATAATAGAGGAAAGAAACTATGAAAAAAAGAAGAAAACAGACACATTAGGAAGAGCTGGTGAAATTGGGCAAAACAAAAAGATGAGATGAAGCCAAGACCCAAAACAAGCGATGAATGCAAGTAAGAAAATAAAAAGGACTGGAGCAAACAGGAGAGAATAAAAAGGACAAGCGGAGATGAAGAGGAGAAAAAAGACAGGCGAAAATTAATCTACAAGAAAAACAGGAAGATGAGAACAAAAGAGGAAGGCCAAAACAATGAGGAAAAAAATCAAGAAACTAAAGAAGAGTAGACAAGAGAACAAAGAGGAGGAAAGTGATGAAAAAAAGGAAGACAGAGACAATAAGAGAGTAGGCAAATGGAACAGGACGAGAAGATAAAAGACGACGGCAACAATAAAAGAAGAAAACAATAGTGAAAGAAACAAGAAATACAAGAAACAAAACAAAGACGGCAGAGAGAGGAGAGGAGAACAAATAAAAGGTGAGAAAAAGACTATTGAAGTAGAGGGTAAGAATAAAAGAAAGAAAAACAAGAAAAGATGAGGAGTTACTCTTTAACAACATGAAATAGACAAAAGCACAGAGAGGCAAGAAGGAAAGACGAAATAAGGAGAATAGAAGAGCTGACAATAGAAAAAGTGTAAGAAAGGGCCTCATTCAACAACCCATCTTAAGAGGTTTGGTCCTAAAACCTGCGTACGCAGTTTTTAAAGAGATTCTGACATTCACTTAAGTTTTGTTTATCTGTGATTTGTTCTTAGCTTAGAACAAAATCTAAGAACACTAGAGAGCACTCTGAAGAACATTTAAGTGCTGATAAAACAGGATCAGATGTTTAATTCTGAAAGATTATCAATGAATCTTTAATTCTACTTTTCTGAATTTTTTATAAATTTAACCCTTTATATGATTGAATAAGAGGCTCAAATACATAACCTTAATAAAGCCAAGTATTACTAGAAACATGCACGGTCTTCTTAATCATTAACCACTTTTATAAAACAAGAAAAACTTATTCACAAGCAGGCATTTAAAGTGTTCAAATAATATTTCACCAATTTTGGACTAAATGTTCAGTGCATTCAGAAATTATTCAGACCCCTTCACTTTTTTTTTTTCTTTTTTTATGTTACAACCTAATGCTTCACTTTTAAATTTAATTTCATTCTTATTAACCTACACTCAGTACCCCATCATGGCAAAATAAGAAGAGAATTTCAGAAATTTTAGCAAATGCATTGGAAAATTGAAATATCACATGGACATAAGTATTAAGATCATTTGCAAAAAAAAAAAAAGATCATAATATTTTAGTTTTTAAATTTTTAACAAATTTGACAAATTTCTAAAATTCTGTTTTTTCTGTTTTCATGTTGTCATGGTGAGTAAAGGGTGTAGATTAATAAGAATAAACATGTTGTTTTTTAGTCCCTTATGTCTCCTTATATGGGCATAAATAGGGTGTTTCTCTGGGCTAATTAGGGGCCTAAAAGCACCTCGTATTCATTAACCAGAACACAATTCAGCAGTTTAAGACTGTGTCATGAATTCCCCAAAGGTTTAACTTTCCTAACAAATTTAAGAAAAATCTTAGGAGGATGCTGGTGAATGAAGCCCAGTGAGAGGAAGACAAGAGAAGAGGAACACCACAAGACGTGAAGAATTAAAGTTAAACAGAGGAGGGAGGTAAAAGACGAGACAGAAGGACAAAAATGAAATAAAAGCAGAAGAGAATTAAACTTTTAAAAAAAGGAGAAACAAAAAAAAAAGAAGATGAGGACAAAGAAGGGAGGAGAAGAGAAGGGTGTCGACAGCCACTGCAGATAAAACTGGACAGATTTCTTATCGAACCCCCCCTCCCCCTCCCCCTCCTCTTCCACCTCTTCTGTCCGTCGGCAGAATGCTTATCACCAGGGCAACCCACTTATCACTACGGCAACCCACTCAATCACCGCGAGACACAAAAAAACAGTCATTTCAGCGGTGGCAGGCGAGCAGCCGTATCAGAAGCACATCTCTTAACGGGCTTTCAGTACATCAGCTTTCTTCACACACACAGGGCCCAGAAATCGGAGTCAAACTCGGGGAGAGCTCGCTGGTTGTCGCGGCTCGTCAGTACACAGAAAATTATCTCCATGTTCAATTATTTTCCAGCTCAGCTTTGATAGTCAAACCATCCATGACATCCTGTGTGATTGTAATCCTGTAGCTGTTAGGATGAGTTCAGAATCAACAACGAGGCTGGGGAGGAATTTACCGTAATTACCGTGGTAGACAGGCCTGTGTCCGCGACAGCAGACGAGCCATTACGTGGAAAGATTTCACTATTAAGTGTTTGGCTCGGCTACAGCCCACCTGCAGCCACTTGTAAACATATGGAAACCACTGCACTGAAGTGTGCAGGAACAAATGCCAACAACACAAAGCCTGGATTCACAACACCAGTGAAAAATGTAAGGAAGCCAGCGAGTAAAACTATCGACAACAAGTGTATCGACCTAAACATCCTTCAATTAATGCTCACTAGGACTGCATCATATGCCATTTAAATTCAATGTAATAAACAGGTCTTAAGATGAATCTGGATGTAGGTTATTTGAACCATAATTTCTCCACTTATGAGAAATATTTTTACTATGGTTAAATCAAATTAACTTGCATTATTTTGTAGTGCTGGACTACACTATCTGGACATTTCTGAGGGAAGGGCAGCCTCAAATTTCAGTCTGTTGACCGATTAATTTAGTCACTTTTATTCAATAATGACACCAATTACTAAGAAAAAAATAAATAAAAGCACACTTTTCAGTACAGGTTTCTCAGGAGCCCCTCCCTACTGGGGGCCTGAGCAATCAGTACCCTTTTTCCTCCCTGTGCTACACCCATGTGTAGGTGCATCTAAAAAAATAGAATATCATGTAAAAGTTCATTTTTTCTCCATGTTTACTTCAAAAAGTTAAACTTCCATATATTCCAAACTCATCTCATACAAACGGAAATATTTAAAGACTGTTTCAATCTTGGCAGCTCACAAAAATCCACCATCTCAACATGTTAGAATATCACTAAACATCAGTCCAACAAAAGGATTTATATTACAGAAATATTGTCCTTCTGGATTGTTACATATGCTCATTTGTGCAGTCAGTATTTGGTTGGAGCTACTTTTATGCAAATTATTTGAAGTCAGTCAGTCCGTGGCACTACTGAGGTGCTATGATACCCAGGTTGCTTTGATAGCAGTCTTTAGCTAGACTGTGTTTTTGAGTCTGGTGTCTCTCAGAGATTTTCCATGTTGTTCAGGTCAGGCCAGTCAAGCAAAGTAATACCATCGCCAGCAATCCAGCTTCTGGTGGTTTTGGCTTCACTGTGGGTAGGTGCCAAGTCCTGCTGGAAAAATGAAGTCAGTATCTCCATAAAGCTTCTCAGCAGAATGAAGTGCTATTAAATCTCCTGGTAAATGGCTGGCAGCGGTGACTCTGGACTTGATAAAGACCATTGGACCAACAGCAGCAGATGACATGGCACCCCAAACCATCACTGACTGTGATATTTCACACTGGATTCCATGCACCTTGGATTCTGGGCCTCAATTGTACCAGGGCTTAGAACAGACCTAACTGATCAGCATCATTTGAGGAGAACAAGGCAGTAGCTACAGGTGAGGTTTAGTTGTCCTGGAAGCCGATAGCAATGGTTGTAGCATTTAGCTTGCATGTAGCATGAGTATGGTGGTACCACATTTCTTTATTCAACAAAGAGCAAAGAACAGCAGTGAAAGCTTTCATGATGGAAATGTTTTTGCATTTCTCCAGCCTGGCACATGCCTACCAACTCATCTTGTCTTGTTGCTCTGATTGGCCCGTAATGAATGTGACAGGCGGAACGATAGTCCAATCACCTTCAGAGAATTCTTGTAAAAGTCCTGCTCCTCCCAAAGGGTTTCTCAGATGAATGTGAAATATATCCCATGCAATGGATTTGTGAAACAGCACTAAGTTAAATAGATTGTTCATAATAATTTACATAAAAATGTTTGTTGAAATTCAGTTGTGTCTCTGGACATTGCTGCTCTTTTCTACTTATGTCTGATAGCAAACATTTCAGATGCTCTATAGATATCTTGTAGTACGACATTACAGACAGGCACTTAAAGAAATCATGGGAAAAACATGTTTTAACTCAAATCAAATGCAAGCTTTAAAAATAATAATGATAACTGAGTGTTTCAAAAAGACTGCTCAAACTTGCTTTGCCTTATTAAGTTTGTGAAGTTCCAGGAAATAAGATGGTTTAAGTTTTAAAAAATGAATGTATTTTAACACATTTCCCTACATGATGGGAAACAAAGCTGAATTTAATTGGTGCTTTACATTTTTGGGAGTACTCAGAGACTAAAAACATAGAACATGTTGTATTGAACTTATCTAAATCTCTTATCATTCTCTATAATACCTGGGATTTACTGAGAAAAACTGCTTTAGATATTGTATTGTAAACTTGTAATGCCGTTTATGCATGTGATGAAATGTGGAAAAATACAAGTTTATTTAATAAGTCATCTGTAGAAACC
Source organism: Cheilinus undulatus (assembly GCF_018320785.1). Taxonomy (NCBI): domain Eukaryota; kingdom Metazoa; phylum Chordata; class Actinopteri; order Labriformes; family Labridae; genus Cheilinus; species Cheilinus undulatus. Next base: position 41,221,331 of record NC_054869.1, on the reverse strand, counting down.
ACACGAACCCCACAAAAAAGTAAATTAGCAACATCAAATGGAAAGGCGATAGCTTCATTGAGATTCAGCATGATTCTCTATTTACTGCAATAAGTTCAACCTCTTGTCATGTGTCTACTGAAAATGCTCATATACTGATAATGATGAAATTGAAATAAATTGGACAACCCGTCTGTGGAAACCTTCTTGATTTATGAATATATTAGGACTTTTTAATATTCATGTAAGGTCTCTACATTGACCCTCTCAGAATTGTAGAAAATCCTGCGAATATCACTGAAGGAGTAATTGAAATTAATTGCACAGTCCCAGTGTAAGGCCAGACTGGACAGCGATCAGATTGTATCTGCTGTATGCACACACTGAATAAAACATAAGAAAAGTAGTTTCTCTTTAGATAAAGACAGACATTATTTTTACATATCTTGAGATTCAAATGATTAGAACAATAACTTAAAGAAGTATCCGGTGGCAAGTGCAGTCTTGGGGATTACAGTTGCAGCCATTGAACCTTTATTTCAGCTGCCAGCTGCAGAGTAATCCTTAGGGAGAGCTGAGCAGAATCAAAAGTCTGCATTAAGAGCCTCTGATGCGTCCCACAGGAACAGACAGCTATTTAAGGGTCTGATAACATTATGGAAAGGTAAAACTTTCTCTTAAAGAGCAAGATCTTTTCTTGTTTAGTAATAAATGTGATGATCAAAGAGGACTCTTACTGGTAAACTTTGTGAGGGGATGACAACATGAGTGTATCTATGAACAGATCATACAAAAGCATTTGGCCTCACCTGTTAATTTTTGAACTCAGGTGTTTCAATCATCAATACACAATGGGTCGTTCTGAAGAGCTCAGTGACTTTAAGTGTGGTACTGTGCAATAAGACGGTGTGTGAAATTTCATCCCTGCTGGACATCCCACTGTCAGCTGTTAGTGATATTATTAGAAAGTGGAAGCATTTAGGAACAACAGCAACAGCAGGGTTTGGGTTAGGCCCTTTATCTTAACTTATGATATTTTGGACAATGCTATGTTTCAAACTTTGTGGCAACAGTTTGGGGAAGGCCCTTTTCTATTCCAACATGACTGTAAGTGCACAGTGTACAAAGCAAGGCCTTTAAAGACATGGTTTGATGAGTCTGGGTGTGGAAGAAGTTGACCGGCCTGACCTTAACCCCATCAAGCATCTTTAGGATGAACTGGAATGGAGATTGTGAGCCAAGCCTTGTGGTCTAACATCAGCGCCTGACACCATAAATGCTGTACAGAATGAATGGGCACAAATTCCCATAGAAACGCTTCAAAATCTTGTGGAAAGCCTTCAAAGAAGAGTGGAGGCTGTTATAGTTGAAAAGGGCTGTATGCACTGTGGTCAGTACTTCCTGTAAAGTTGCACAATACGTCCTTTTCTTTCTCTCTGTCACACACACGCTGACATTGGCCAAACAAGAGAAAATGGAATTGAATAAATACAGTTACAGTTATAAATACACCTTTTTAAGCATTTATACCATGTATCAAAAGACTAAAATGTGCATATGTCTATTTTCTAACTACCTAACCCCCCTTTAACCCTAACTGTAAAAGTATAAGGGGGGTTACTTCACTTTTACCACCCTTATTCAGCTCTCTGCCACTGACTCTGACACTTGAATGAGAAAGAAGTGAGAGAACAGGCAGCGAGAGTACAGGTGGAGCTGGTGGAACCGATGTGACAGACAGACTTTCTTTGGATTTGTCATGGATGGCGAGCTACTCGGGACTTTTCATTTTGCATTCAACAGTATGAAATGTTGGAGCATGACATGTGCCTAACATTGCTCATCCAGCAATGTGACTATTGCACATCATGAATGCTTTGGTTCAACAATGTACTATACAGTAATATTTCCTTAAGGTGTTTCAACAACTCAAGAAAATAGAAACTGCCATACAGAGATGTTGATTTATCAAAGTCAAAGTGGTCAAAGAGAGCTGCCTAACAAAGGAGTGTAACCATCAAGTGGCACTATCAATGTGTTTTATCATGACCTTCATGTCTGACCTTGTCTTTAAGTAATCTCAGTTGTTTAAATGTTAAATCCTATTAAAAAGCACCAGAGATCTAAAAGGAACATCTATTTCATAAGACTCATATCATATGACTGGTGCATAGAAGATTAAATCCATTACAACAGCAATTTTTGCCAACTGAAAAAAATTCTTATTAAATTATCCAATCACAGCTGGTAAATAACAACAGTCATCACTTGACTGCTGCTACACAGCTGACCCATTCCAACCAAATTTTTTGGCCCCCTTCTGTGGGGTGCCAAGCTTACCTTTACATCCCAAAATGGTGGAACTACACACAAAATCGAGGGTTTGCACTGATGTCACTTTAAGCATGCAACATGACTGCTCAGTCAGGCTGAGTGACAAAACACAGCTCCATAAGGAGTGGGTAAAAACAGGAGAAAAATCGGACTAATATCAGCTTAAATTGGGGATATTTGAACTCAAAAGAGATCCTTGCTGTTTCCTGGACTGTGGACTTTGATATGTGGCCACAAATCAGGATTTCTGACATTTATGTGGTCCTGATTTCAGGTACACAAACTAGAGTGTGCTTAGGGTATGCCCTTGGTACAATGAAGGATAATGGAGTGGAGTTTAGTTTATATTCATCACTGTAATAGCAGCTTTGTCCTGTGTCTTTATTAATGTACCGTTAATACTCCAAACATTTCTAAAAACATATTACGTCAGGTGAGGATCTGGACTGACCATTTCCTGCTCACTCCCTGCTGATCTCTGTCACCAGCTCATGCTTTCCTCCACTCAGCAGCTAAAAATTCAGAGACTTGCACTGCTTGTGACAACACATGCATACCCTTATAGTCCACCCACCAAGTGAGGATACTGATGTCTGTGGACACTATTATGAAACCATACTAAACCATACTCAAACTTGACCGCCTGGTGGAAATGCAGCTCATGACTGCTGGGTCGAATCATAATCATGCCGAAAAAGTATAGTCTGACCTTGGCTAAATTCCTTCAGATGAGTGAACCACCACTGGACTAGAGGTTCTGTGCATGCTCCACAGTCACCACACCATTTCATCTGAAGTCAAACAGCATAATGCTGAGGTGCATGTGGCCGATGTACACGGTCGGCCCAGGTTTGAATCAAGCCCGTGGCACTTTGCCGCATGTCTCTCCCCAGCTCTCTCATTCCTGTTTCTGATTCTGTCCTCTGCTATCAATAAAGGCATAAAAAACAAAAAAACAAATAATAAGCTGAGCAGAAGTCATGCTTTTGTCCTTGAGATATCACTTGACAATAGAAGTAAAAGTAAAAAAAAGTAAAAGTAAAGCACTGGGATTGTAAGAAATGCAGAGTGGTAAAGTTTTTCATGTTTTCATGTTTTAGAGCTAGTTTGCTAACTTGTCATCAAGGTCAGCAAGAAGCAGTTTCCAAAGGAACCAACTAAAAAGGGGGCATATCAGCACCTATAGTGGAGTCAAACATACTTCTGTCAATAAATAGATTTTCTCTTGGAGCGTGTGTACTGGGACACACACAGGAGTCCTGTCAAATATCAAGCTGCAATCATAGCTTAACTTAACTGTGCATGTCAACATGCTACATGTCAAAAATGACCCCCTTTATAGGTAAACATGCAATTAACAGATAGAGAGAATCAGAAATGTAGAAAATCTTTGATCTATGGTACTAAAATAAATACATTACATCAGCACTGAGCATGTGTCAGTCCTTGACTCTCTTTGACTCCATGAATCAAGATTGGCTCCATTCACCAGGAGCATGAGCTCTGAATGGGCTGTGAATTACAGGCACAGCGTCAGGGATGTGACCCCTGTGATGTGCTGTTGAATAGCTGCTCACAGCTCATATTCAAAAGGAAAACATCCACTGCTCTCAGGTTTGAAACCCTCAGCACAAAACGCTGCAGCAGACTTCAACGTCATTGTTAGAGGTGTCATTGTGATCAGCTCTTGTGATAAGCCACAAAAGGCACGTCCACATTGATGTTTAGAGGAGTTTATCATGTTTTATGCAGGGATCCGGCCTTTCACCAAAGAGATGTGGTGATGTGGTGAGAGAAAAAGAAGGGAAGAGAGAGAAGAGAGAGAGAGAAATGTGCGAGACAGTGACTCCACAGAACATCCGTCTCTGAGTTTGGCTCTATATTTTCCTGTTGTTCGAGCACAACAGAGTCTGTCAGTGCATTATGAAAGGGATTTGCAAAATGATTTCTGCTGAAAAATGCAGAGAAATAGGGACAGAGATGGGAGGCATGACAGGCAGAGAAGTGACAAAGCCAAGAATCTTTATCGATTATAAATATCCTGCCTAAAACTGCTGTGAGTCAAGTTGTCAGTCGGCATGTTCTGACTCTGTAATCACTGTACTGCTCAGGTTTTAGTGCAAAAAATGGAGAAAATAGGCTTAAAGATTGGGTTTGGAAGCTGTTCATTGAACTTTATCCTCAGCGTCCAATCTCTTCGCATGTTTTGCTTTATTCTTTACTTTGACCGGCAATGTTGATGTACTGCTGTCTAAATATTAGCCAACTGTGCTAAGTCCAGATGATGGTTAACATTCAAATTGGATGGTGCCAGCCAGTTTTAATACTCTCACTTTCTATAGCATTAACATAAAGTATGTCTGGCCATTGCCTTTAGGGAAATTTTGCATTCATGGCAAATAAAATATGTTATTATTTAAAGGAAACTAAAATGTAAAGTTAAGCCATTATAAATAGGTCATGATAAATCAGATGTGGTTTCCCCCGTTTACAATAGACACAACCTCAATCTATCCAGATCAACTATGCATCATTTAGGCCATATTAAATGCACAGTATAGCTGCTTTGTGACCCTAGAAACTTTCCCCACAAACTAGGGACCTTTCAAAGAACTCTTTGATTTTTACCACAGGAACTAAAGTCCATTTTTAGGTTTGAGATAGTCTACCACTTGAAAAGTCTATGTTCAGGGGGAAGTACTTTCCAAAGGCCCAGGAACTATGGAGGTTTGGGATGCAGTGCTTAACTTCTCTGATTGATATCTACTGGACTCATAAAATGTGTTTCCACCAGGTAGTCTGGTTCGATTTAGTATGGTTTGGTATGGTACACCCCGAAACAGTTTGCATCTCCACAGACAGTCATACCCTCCAATCCCATCTGAGGTAATGACATTGTTGATATTGTGATAAAATGCTTTGGAAATCTGCAGGATATTTAAACACAGCAGGTTCTGTGTTTGTGTTTACTACCGTGTGGACATTAGCGAGTGTGTCTGTTGTGTGTGTAGCTCCGTTGTTTAGGAACGGATGCCAAAGTAGGACCATATGAGTCCGTTATTTAGGACCCTTTCCAACTTTTGAAAATGGAAACATATAGACAGAAACCATGCAAGCCAAAACTGAACCGGACCACTAGGTGGAATCAGATGACCACTCGGACAGTTAGCATTGTAAGGGTTGACAATTAGAAGAGGTGTCTTCGACTAAGGATTTTCATAGTCGAATCTGATTCGTCAGATTTTGCCTTTAGTCAACTAATAGTCGAACACCGTTTCCACGAGACATTTTGTCTCCGGTCAAAATGACCGGCAGTCCTCAAGGCCTTTTAGAACAACTACTGGACATTTGCTTTAACAGTATTTTGCTACATTAACAGCAGCAAAATGCATAAATCTCTCTCTTATTTTTCTTTGTGTAAGTGGTTTAAAGTATCAAAATGAAAGCTGCGAGCTTTTCCTTACACACGCTGTCAGTTACACAATATACGCCCACGTTAAACACATCAACAACAACAGTTAGCTTCACATTAGCATGCATTTTATCGGCCAATGACCGGCAAATGCTGGCTAACGGAAACTCAGGCTTAGCAGCCATGGGCACCCCCATGTAGTCAGAATGGTACAACCTTTGTTACATAACAACATTTGACTATGAGGTTCATAGTTGAATCAGACTCCTCCGAATCCAAACGCCGAATCGCCAACTATTCCGGGTCACCCCTAGCAATTAGCTGGTTTTGGAGCTGAAGTCTTTCAAAGGAGAGACGAGACATCTTCAACAAACTTAAAGGGGACATATTTTACCCTTTTAAGACAAGTTTATATTGGTCTCAGAGGTCCCCAAAACATGCCTGTGAAGTTTGTTGCTGAAAAAAAAAACACTCCAGTATTAGATTTTTGCATGTCTAAAAACCCCCTCTATTTCAGCTCTGCTCAGAACGAGCTGTTTCTGTGTCTGTAGCTTAAAATGTTACTGAGCTGCCTGACTCCGCCCCTGACTCCACCCCTCTTAGAATATGGATGTGGCTTAATGTATGTGGCTCTCCTGATCCTCCTTTGATGTAATGTTCAGCATGTCTACAACAACATTAATGTTGTGTCTATCTTGAAATATTTTAGGTAATGTGAGATTATATTCAAGGAGTTGTCTTTTTTAATTAAAGTACAAATTTCTACATATTGTGCCTTTAAGGCAAACAGATTAAAAAAACACAGCTCAGTCTTCTATATTTAGAAAACACAAATAACTCCAGCTTTAGCAGTCTTTTCTCCCCATATTAAGCTCTTCTCCCTGCTGAATTCCTCTGCTTACCAAATATTGCTGCTAAAATGACTGAAACATTCCCTAAAACTACCACATAGTGGCCACATCTTGTTGAAATAGCACCAAATAGCATTTACCTTCCCCTCTAAGTCTATAACAACAGTGTTAAACAACAAGGAGTCTTGACATGATCCAAACCAGTCTGATATTTCTCTGTGCTCTCTCACTCCTGTGCTGACTTGAAGTCTGGTGTTATTGCAGTTTTTGTTACTTGTTGTTTTAATCCTTGTAATCTTACAAGTAAATGTGTTGTTGGCCTCTATAGGAGATTTTCACATGTAAATATCTTTACTGCCCACAGACACAGGAGGAGCCATCTGGCCTCTGCTATTACATACTGCTTCAGCCTGCCTACGCCCTGCACCTGAGCTTCACACACACACTGAACAAGCAGAGAAAGTTTCATAAAACACAGGCAGATATGTAGATTTACACCTACTGATGGTACATTCCCATATAGATGGACCAGAGGCTCATACACTCAAACAATAGAAAAGTAGGAGAAAAGTGAACAACAGCGGGACATAAAACCTGGCAGACAGTCACTCCAGGTGAAAAAGTGATAGACAGAAACAGATGCAGACTGTGTAAGGAATGTCTTATAACGTCAGGATATTACACTGGCCACATTTCTCTTTCATTAAATTTTGCAGCATAAAACGTCACTTTAAATGTTTTGTTAATGAAAATAGATTTGCTCTCACTACTCCTCAAAATGTTTCTCTTTATTTTAACTAATAGTCTGTTCTCTTAATTTTGTATTTCTAAGGCGATAGTCACACTGCAGGCCTTAATGCTCTATCCGGATCTGATGTGTTTTGTTTTGTTTGGCTGCTCACATTACATTCTAGAGCCAGCCTGAATGCAGACTGCTGCGTGAACAGGTTGCAACCTTGAACTGACGCTCATGTGCAGTAGAAAACAAGGCAGACATGCACAGCATGATGTTTACCTGAAGTAAACATGGCAACAGTGAAAGTCTGAGGCTCCTCATCAGCGGCAGCCACAGAGCTAGCCAGCAGCTCTAGCCATTATCTGCTGGGTTTAACCCCCATAATAAAGCCCAGATTGTTGTAAAATGGACACGTGATCCAACCACCACTTAAGGGTTGATCCCATTTCTACCCTTTAGCCCTTATCGTAGCCCTTCCCTTTGGTTTTGTGCGTTCACGTTCCTCCTCACGTTCCTCTTTTGAATCGAGGGCGAGAGCTAAGGGCTAAGGGCTACATAGCCCTTGAAACGAAGATTTTTCAGGACCACACTTAAAACCATGGGGTAAGGTGAATTTCACACCATGCACTTGCGAAATGGCACAACAGACTATGAAGAAGGTGCATAAATGTAAATATTTTCAGCATTTTTAAATGATTATAGAAAATACAACAGTTGTGTTTTTCTTATATATTCAATCTTAAGCCACAGTGTATGGGCTATTAAAGACCCGGTAAAGTGAAAATGAATTTGTATTTAGGTTTGTTGTATGACAGGTCACTGTGTTATGAACCCCTGACTGTAAACTTTCAATAAAGGCAGTGACATCAGCTAACAGCAGACTGTACTGAGATGAACTGATCTGTGATTTTATACTGTAGTGTTAGAGGGGCGGGGTCATGTCGGCTCCGCCCACGACCACATGAAACCAAACCAGCAAAGAGGTGAAGAACTTTCTAACAGTCCAAATCCAGAATTCAGTCACATGTAGATCTGTGTTTTCAATTGTTTACAGCAACCATATTCCAGCATATAGTGTGTTAAGACACAAACTTTGGATTTCACTTTACAGGGTCAAGATATGCATTTAATAGGAGCATTTGCAGTGGTTCAAGCATCCCTTCAAGCATTCCCTTTGGAGGTCTTAGAACTGGAAGGAGACCTTGGAAAAGACCATGAACTCACTGCATGGATTACATATCCAATCTGGCAGGGATCTCCCAGGGGAAGTTGGAAAATGTCTCCCGGGAGAGGGATGTCTGGGTCTACTTTGCCTATGACCAGGTCCTGGATGAGTGGGAGAAAATGGATGGATAGAATATGGGAGCAAATATGTCTATAGATCACTTTTTAGGCTTGTAGCCTTTATTTTGATAGGCTAACTGAGGAGAGACAGGAAATATGAGGAGAGAAAGTAAGGAAAGATGGGCGCCAAACAGCACAGAGATCAAGAAACGTTCCTGCGACTCTTCCAGCTGAGCTAAACCAGCACTTAGGAGCAGCCATTCTTTAAATAAATCTTGACATATCCGTGGGAGAATTCCCCTCATTGTAGCTTTAAATGATCAGTGTATGTGGTAAATACACAAGCTTGAAAAAGGAACTTTTTATTTAACTCTTATTTTAGTAACTAACCAGAGCTGTAGAAAGCTTGTAGAAAATAGTAAACTTACAGCTTGTTAGCTCTTATCTCTGGAAGGGCAGAGTGAGAGCAGCAGATGTTATGGTTTAACAAGTGACCAGGATAAAAATGTCTTGCTACTTTATGCTTGGATCACCAATTAAAAAACATTTTGTGTGAATGGAAATGTTTTGATGCTGCTGTTTTCAACCTCACATTTTTGTAAAGTGATCCAGTGACTTCCTTTTCATATTGCACAAGCTTTGCACAGTTTCAGCAGTGGGAACGTCTGCCAGCCTTTGGGTGACGAGCCGCAGCAGTAAACAGTCCTCAGAGAGAAACAGAAAGAGAGGGGCATATGTGAGCGGCCTGAGAGATCAGCATCAGCCCGAGGGCATCGTTGGGAACTTCCTCTGTTTTGTGCCCTCCTCATGTGTCACTCCGTTATGCTCAGACTCACAGAGGGACAGACAGTTGGTACGTGTGAGCGGGCAGACACATGGAAAATTCGTAATAAAGAGCGGGAAAGAGAGTCAGGGAGAGAGCGAGGCCAGAAAACGTGACAGAGAGACTAAAAGGCCAGCATCGGGACTGACTGGGAGGTCTTTGGTGTATCACAGTTCGCCCAGGGGCATCATTTGGCACCCCTGCTGCTCCATGTCCTCCTCCTCAGATTTCTCTCAGCCAGGGGGTCCCCCGCCCATCTCTCCAGGGGCCCCACTGTAACTGCAAATGCCAAAAATAACTGTGGCTAATGGAGGGGAGGCAGAGGGAACAGATCAATAGTTATCAATGACATTGTTAGCCTGCTGCTAGCTAGCTTGTTGTTTGTCCGTCCCAGCTGCCCTGAGCTATTTATGATCGGATGTTTTTCTCTGTCAGCAACAGAAACGGAAAAAGACTGAGATTTGTATTCACTTATCAAGGGAAAAGTTGGATTAAATCTCCACTGAGGCCTTTAAAGCCTTTCTAAATTCTATTATGATGTTTTATAGTTTTGAATCAGATCTCCTTTCACTAACAAACTGGATCTGACTGCATTGATTGCCCAAAAGGCAGAAACAATCTGCATTTCATTTGTTTACTTTGGTCAAGCCTGAGCTCTAAATTATAACTGAATGTCGATTCTAGGCGGATTAGAGCTCATAAAAAGCTACAAATCCAGGCTGAGAGTGAGAGGATTTGTCTTCAGAGGAACACAGCAGGTCAGGCTTTCACAGATGGTTCAGGATGTAATATGAGCCTGTTTCTGTAAAAAAGTGAGTCCAAAATACAGCCCCATTTCCTGAAATTCATGGGATTTCAATGTACTCAAACTTTACCTGAGCGTTTACAGCTTTAGCTCCCTGCACAGCCTGAAGTAGACCTGGAAACAGTCACTGTAGCTTCAGCTCCTAGACAAGCCTAAGCTCTCCATATCCTGTCTTGCCCTGAGGATTTCATGAGTCCTCCTCCTCTTCTTCTTTGCTGCTCTCCTCCTCCTCAGTAAAAGAAATGCCAGGGCTCACCTCTAATAAGGGAACAGATACTCGTGCATCCAAAAATATCTACTACTATTATCACCAGCTATTTCCAGGCCATTGTTACTGTCGCTTTGCAGCTAATGCTGATGATGCACGTGCGTGCTTGTCCCCTGCTCTGCTTTGAACCTTCTTGGTGAATGTGGCACACAACACAACCTAGCTGAAAGCAGCATACAAAGTCATTTTTTTGGGTAATGTAAACGCACTCTAACATGTAGTTTTTTTCTAAGTATGTAACGCAGTAAGATAAGTTACCTCCGAAGTAACATTACCCCACACTGGTCAGGAACATACCTATATATGTGGACAAGATTGTTGGTTCCCTTCCGTTACAGAAAGAAAAATCCACACTGAAATAACTTGAAAGTGACAAAAGTATTAATAAATAAAAATGTACTGAAAATTAGCTAAGGAAAATCAGACAATTTTGTTTAAAAAGCTAATAAAAATAGCCTGGATAAAAAAATGATGGTACCGTTAACTTAATGTTTTTTGCACAACCTTTTGGGGCAATCAAGCGATTCCTGTAACCCTCAACTAGACTTCTTTACCTGTCCACAGGTATTTTGGCCCACTCCTCATGAACAAACGGTTCCAGCTGTCTTAGGTTTGAAGGGTGCCTTCTCCAGACTGCATGTTTCAGCTTCTTCAACAGATGTTCAACAGGATTTAGATCATGGCTCGTAGAAGACCACTTCAGAATAGTCAAGTGATTTCATTCTTAGCCATTCTATGTGTTTTGGGTCATTATCCTGTTGGAGGACCGATGACCTGTGACTGAAACCAAGCTTTCTGACACTTGGCAGCATATTTCGCTCCAGAATGCCTTGATATTTCATTGTACCCTGCACAGATTCAAGACAGCCTGTGCCAGATGCAGCAAAGCAGCCCCAGAACATATAACATATAACTGAGTCTCCTCCATGTTTCAAAGTAGGTACAGTCTTCTTTATATGTTTCATTCTTGCATCTGTGAACATGGAGCTGAGGTGACTTGCCAAAAAGTTCAAGTTTTGTCTCATCTGTCCAAAGGGCATTCTCCCAGAAGCTTAATGGCTTGTCTATTGGCTTGTGAATTTGGCAAAATCCAGTCTACGTTTTATGATCTGCTTTCAACAGTGGAGTCCTAACCTTGGAGTTCACCTCCGCTCTTTGGTTGCCATTCGTACTATCTGTCTCTTTCATTTGTCATCAATTTTCCTCTTGCAGCCACATCCAGGGAGGTTGGCTACAGTCCTGTGGACCTTGAACTTCTGAATAACATGTGCAGCACAGGAACATCAAGCTGCTTGGAGATGATCTTACAGCCTTTACCTTTAACGTGCTTGTCTAGAATTTTCTTTCTAATCTCCTAGGACAACTGTCTCCTTAGCTTTCTGTGGTCCATGTTCAGTGTGGCCCACACTATGATACCAAACAGCACACTGACTACTTTTCACTCTTTAAATAGGCAGACTGATTGATTAACAGTTTGAAGACACATGTGATGCTAATTACAGGTCACATCTAAGTTTAACCTGTCCCTATGGTCAAATTATTTTCATTTCTAGGGGTACCAAATTTTGCCATATTAAAATAGGTTAGGCTCATACTTCCCTACATAAAATGCGATAATGAAAGCAAAAGGTGCTTTAATGAAGTTGTAGTCAAGACCTCAACAAGAAAAGCGACAAGGAGGAATCCTGATCAGATGACTGAACCACATTGTCTCCTTTCGATGTGAATGAGCAGCGCCTCTACTGCGAGTGCCCGGTTTCTCACCCTATCTGTAAGGCTGAGCCCAGACATCCTCACGAGGAAACTCATTTTTGGTCTTTTTCATTGCCAGGAAATAAATCACAGTCAATGAAGAGAACCCCAGAGTCACAGCATCATTCAAACCTATCACGACTCAGAATCCCACATGTAGAAAGAGTTACTGATGGGAACATTAATTTTAACTGAGCTTCTAGCTTTTTATAAATGTGGGAACTGTCTTTCATCCGTCATTAGAGAAGGAATTTTAATGCAGCTCTCTGTAAGTTGAAGAGATTCCTCGCAAGAAAATGATGATTAAGAGAAAAAGGAAATGAGATCTGCAGCATGACAGCAGGTCACAGGTGCTACAGGACATGGTGCAGATGGTCTTCATAACACTTCATTTCACTGCGATGCATGAGGGGAATTTTCTCCACTCAGCATCTTTAAGCCCCCATGATGTCATCTGTATGAGTGCACCCCTCAGGATCATATTATTTTGCTTCTGTAATGCCTTTTAAGCTGCAGCTCTACACCTTAAACCATCACACAAAAGCTGTCAGTATGTATCACATGTAGCTCAGCTCTATCTCTAAGTCTGCATCATAACAGAAGAATCCCTGTGGCACCAAGATAACGTCCATCTTTTAAGACGTTCTAACAATACCCAGCAGAAACCATGTTGCTGTTCAAGCCCTCTATTAAAGCAGAGATGTGAGCATGCATCCTTGCCTTCACTTGGTCATTTGTTTGCTTAGTCGTGTGTTAGAAATTGCAGCTTTTTCCTCAGCTCAGTGTCTGGGGAAATTAGGATATACAGATCTAAGCAATGCCCAGTGTTAGTGACATACAGCATCTCCTCTGTAGTGGTGGAGGTTCACATTCCAGCAGGCCTTACATCAGATATTAAGGATTACTGCAGGGGCTTTGGTAATGCATACACTGTATAAAGCGCTGCAGGGATAAGATATTTGTGTAGGCCAACAAGGAAGATAGCATCACACAGGTTCCATTAACAAAAAGCCAATGCTTTTTTCCCATGGGGTTATTGAGGGAAATAAGGCTCTGTGGTGAAAGGAAATTAAGTTTATGGCTCTTACATGTTTTGTTCATGACAATAACCCTCACAAACACAAATAGTGAGAGTAAAAAGCTAAAGCTGTGTTACACAGGAGCTTCTACACAATCAACTGACTTAAATATCAGCACTCATAAGCTTCAAGGTTTTATTTTGTGCGCTTACCTCTTCCATAAAAATCTTTCCTCTGGAAAATAACAAAAAAATTGCAATGTTTGAGTCAGAGTAGTTTTAGCATAAAACACCACAGGTGAAAGGCAAACTAGTAGAGGAGATGACATGTTTGGTGTGATGATGTTTTTTTGTCCCTGATACATTTTGTAGCCCTGCATAAGACAGGGAAAAGCTTCAAAATTAACAACAGTGTACTTCCAGATCTATTCGATGTAGTAGGAAGGAACTATGGATCCACAGATGTGTCAGTTTAACATCTGTATTTGGCTAGAATTGGCCTTGTAGGTAAACATCTGCCGCCAGCAAATGATGTGGCATGGACAGATATCATCAGCCGATGTTTATATGTTGTGCCCAATCAAAGTGCAGCTGTTATACCTAACCCTAACCCTAAGGACGTAAGGGTATCAAAATCTCACCGTACAATAATACAAAGTGTAGAGTCAGTATTCATTATGGTAAAAAAAAAAAAAAAAAGAAAAACAACAAATTAACACTTTAGAAAAGTGAGGTCTGCATTTATTTAACAACAGTTATTTTGACTGATCAAAAAATCTCCATAGGTGTGCACTAGGCTTAAAATATAAACTTATACTTTGGTTCCACTGTTTACTATCCTTTAAAGACCTTCATTTTCTATCTCTGAAAACAGCTGTTATTTTTTATATAGATGATATATTCACTTTTGTATTAGTTTGATCAAGAAAACGGGAATAAAGGGGGTGTTTACAAGTTGTGTTAGGTTATATGTGCAAACACATGCATTTAAAAACATGTTTTTTCCCTGTGATTTAATTCAAGGAGTGAAAGATCCATATATTTCTAAATTAATCTCATACAAAGGGAAATATAAAAATTTTAAAGATGATGATTACGGCGTATAGCTCACATAAAAAATAAAATCCATGGTCTCAAAAAATTAGAACATTATAAAACATCAGTACAATAAAGGGATTTATATTTATGCACTCAGTAATTGGTTGGAGCTCCTTTGACACAAATTACTGCGTCTATGCAACTTGGCATGAAGCCAATTAGTCCGTAGCACTGCTGCGGTGTTATGAAGCCCAGGTTGCTCTGATAGCAGCCTTCAGCTCGTTTGTATTGTTGAGTCTGGTGTCTCTCATCCTCCTCTTCACATTTCCCCAGAGATTCTCTATGGGGATCAGGTCAGACCAGTCGCCTGGCCAATCAAACACAGTAACACCATGATCAGCAAACCAGTTTCTGGACATTCTGGCTTCACTGTGGGCAGGTGACAAGTTCTGCTGGAAAAGGAAATCCAAATCTGCATAAAGCCTCACAGCAGAATGAAGCTTGGAGTGCTGTAATATCTCCTGGTAGATACCTCATAGTGTCGACTCTGGACTCTGGACTTGATACAGCTCAGTGGACCAACAGCAGCAGATGACATGGTACCTTAAACCATCACCGACTGTGGAAACTGAAAACACTGGACTTCAAGCACCTTGGATTCTGTGCGTCTCCAATCTTCCTCCAGACTCTAGGACCTTGATTTCCAAATTAAAATTTATTTTTATCTGAAAACAGGACTTTGTCCTCTGAGCAATGGTCCAGTTCTTTTTCTCCTTAGCCCAGGGGAGACCCTGATCACATTCTAAGGACACTCCACTTGTAGCCCTGTGTTTGGTGGCACTTGATCCACTGATCCAGCCTCAGTCCACTCGTCGTGAAGCTCCTTTCAGCTCTTGAATCTGCTCCGTTTGATGATCCTCTGAAAACTGAGCTCATCCCTGTTGCTTGTGCACCTTTTCTTACCACACTTTTATCTTTTTATATAGCATCCTTAGAACAGCCTGCCCTTTCAGCAGTGACCTTCTGTGTCTTACCCTCCTTGAGGTTGACAATGACTGTCTTCTGGTGAAGTCAGCAGTCTTCCCCATGATTGTGATTGTGTGTACTAAACCAGAATAAGAGAACGAAGGCTAAGGAAAACGTTGCAAATTGGACTATTTCACAATATTGTAATATTTTAGATTTTTGTGAGCTGTAAACCAGATTAAAACCAAAGACTGGAAGTATTTTAATTTGTATGATCTTGAGTTTATGGAAATTTAATTTTCTGAGGGAAATCCTAGGAAAAAAAAGAACTTTTACACAGTTTTCTAATATTTTTAGATGGACCTGTATGTTTTTGCACATTACAAAAACCATGAGTTGAAAGCAGTATTGACAAGCTAAAATATTATTGCAGAATTCAGAACCAGGTCCTTACAGAACCAGGTTATGATTTCTATCCCTACTCTGATATTCAGGCAACACAGAGAACAGGCGACAGACAGATTAGTAGATGTGTTGACATGTTTGGTATGATAACGTTTGTCCCAGACGAACTCTGAAGTCCTAGTTAGCCACTTGATAGCCATCACCTTTTGTATGATGTAAGAATTCCTGAGTGGGGTACTTCCAGCTGTATTTTTTATCATAAAGCAAAAGAAAAACTTCAAATCTCTATAACTTGTTTTCACCACAGTCTTCATTCTAAGTGTCTAACTGAAAACCTGACCTGTTATTCCAACTAAAGACCTGGAGATGAGGGAACTGGAAGTGCTGAAATGCTGATTCATTTCCAGGTTTTAGGATTCATTACTGCAGCACTTTCTTCATGCTTTTTTACTGGCATAGATTTGACACATACTTAAATTTCTCTGGTTGTTTTACCTCCTGTGAGAGCAGGCAAAACACTTCTGCACATTTTTCATTGCAATAACAGATTTTATAAAACCCATGTCCTCTCCTTAAACTAACTAAGAACTTACACAAAAACAGATGTGTAAGACACATGAAAACACACAAGAGCACACACACAATCATAACAGAGATTTAGAATAAAATTTGTGGAGGAAACCAGCAGGATTACAGCTTCCTCCAGACCCTTCAGCACTTTTCACTCAGTTAAAGCTTGTGAATGTCTTTTCCAGGCCCTGACATCGCATGTGTTCGAGTCTGTGTGTGTGTGTGTGTGTGTGTGTGAGACGTTTTCTTACCACAGTTAGGTAGACTCAGTCTGGACAGCAGCTTGCGGCCTCCTCCGTCCTCGATGCAGCGCAGCTCCTGAGTGTCTGCTTCCTCTCCTAACCACAGCTTGATCCACATGTTCTCACAGGAACAGTGCAGAGGGTTCCCTGACAGGATCCTACACACAACCACAATGTCAAGAATCAGCAGGAGCAATAGGGGGAAAATGTGATGTTTCAACACACCACTGTATTTCAAAAAAGGAGTTGAACCTGATGGGATGTACAAAACAGATCACTTTAAACATTATGAACACTTCTGCTGATTGACAAAGAAATGTTAACAGTAAACTGGAAAGACACACAACCCCAAACAAAGCATGCAAAGACAGGAACAAGTCTTCACAGCTGAACAGATGATTGCAAGTCTACATATGAAGACAGACATTTAATAATAATAATAATAATTCATTAGACTTATATAGCGCTTTTCTAGGAAAACTCAAAGACGCTTTACAGAACAAACAAAAACAAAAACACAACAAAAATGGGACAGGAGGAAACATATGAATGGTTAGGAGTCGTATGCATTGTTAAACAGGTAAGTTCTGAGTGACTGTTTGAAGGTGGGCAGAGAGTCAGAGTTTCTGATCTGGAGGGATACTGAGTTCCAGAGGGTGGGGGCGGCGATGGCAAAGGCTCGATCCCCCAAGGGGGAATGTTTGGGTCAAAACTGAGGCTGAAGTAGGACGTAGATGTGGCAAGTACACTGCCAATAAAAAGTATTCAGCCCTTTGGATGTTTTTCCCTTTTAGTGATTTTATAAATCCATCATGGCCAATATGATTTGGCTTTTTGAGGCAATTAGACAGTTAGTGAAATGGGGATCACCTGAATGCAATGAATGTGTCTGAAGTAATTGTAGTATAAAGACACCTGTGTCTGGAAGGTCCAGCCACTGGTTACTCAGTATTCCTGGCTACCATTATACCATGAAGACAAAAGCACACTCCAAGCAAATCAGAGAAAAGGTTATTGAAAAATAGAAGTCAGGGGATGGATACAAATGAGGCAAGGCCCTAAACATCCCCCCAGAGTTCAGTTAGATCTACCATCAAAATTAAAGGAATATAGAGTTAATATGCCTAGCTGCTGTCCTCACATAAGAAAACTCATATTAAATATCAACTACAGTTCACCAAAAGGTATGTGGGAGACTCCATGGTCCAGTGGGAGAAAGTTCTTCAGTCTACTGACACCAAAATGGTGCTTTTTGTCCATCAAACAAGGCATTACTGCACATCATCACAAACACACCATCCCAAATGTGGAGCAAGGTGGTGGCAGCATCATGCTGTGGAGATAATTCTCAGCAGCCAGCCCTGGAAGACTTGTAAGGTAAAATAAATGAAACACATAAAAAGGTCCACACCTTTACGCCAGTGGTTGTGGAGAGTAAGCATGGCCAAGTCATATAATAATACAGGCGTATTACCAGGTGTAAAAGGCCCGTAAAAAACAGATGCCACTGAGCTTCACTTTGACGTGTGTTGACATGTGTCAAGCTTAACTCTGACTGCAAAGATTTGCACATATCTTTAAATATTGGTTAGTCACTGACCTCCAAAGCAATTACGTATGCCTCTATACAGGAGATAGCAAGGGCCAGGGGAGTTTTGTTTTAGGGTTGTTAGTCCAGTCATTTGGATATTTCATGAGAAATTTTCTTCATGCTTTGCCAGATGTCCACTCTTACTCAAGGATAACCTGATTAGATTTTGAAGGTCTAAGGCTTAATGGCCTTGAACATTAGGCCTCAGGCTAATCCTTAACTTGAGAACATCTCAAAAATGTGTTGAGGGATTTTTTTTTCAAACTTTGATCCAATGTTCACTTTGATTTAAGGGGGAAAAAATTTTCAGCTGATTACAATTCCAGAACGTAGTAATACAGTCAAGCATAAAGTTTCTATGATCATGAAGAAGAAAAGGCAGCCAAAGGCTAGCTAAAGCCTGGAGAAGTGGAATCTCGTGTATGGTGTGTGTTCGCTAAGTGGCCCGGTTTGGTTCAGATTGTCACAATAACCCTCATCTCACTTGTGTTCCCATAGCCACTGTCTGTGTAGCCTTATTCATTGCGATAGGAAGACCATCTCTTTCACAAGATTCAAAAAATTTGGCTCAGCTCAGGGATCATACCAAATGTTTGGATGTAGAAATTTTAGAATGGTTACTGCAGCATGCATGTCCACTGAGAGCTTTAACATACTAACTTTCCTCCATTTCCACTGGTTCCCAACTCACTTCCTCAGCCCCCATAGTGTCATCAAGATGACATGACTGCAAACAACCTACAGTTTCGTATGCCTTGCGGAGGTTTTGAACCACCAGTTTAGTTCTAATTAAAAGTGTTGTACAATATTAAAGGGATGAGGCTGAATAAGAAGTGTGCTAATTGGGTTGTTTGCCTTTTTTGGCAGGCATCCTAAAGTTTTAGTCAAACACACTAAGCCCTGTTGGTTCAGCAAAATTAATAGTTATAAATAATAATTTTCTGACTCCACAAAAATCCCAGCAGGAAAAAAAACTTAAAGCTTTAAAACACAATACTGATAACTACATAAAAGATAGTATTTGTATAAATCAAGCTACACACAGGGATGGATACAGAAGAACCAGAGAAAGAGAGGAACAGATGGACATACTGAAAGACAATGTTGCTTTGAACTCACAGATATGAAATGTTGAGGTGTCTGAATATCCTCCAGGACAGTGATGAAAGGTTGTTGTCCTTTAGATTCCTGCAAATGACCAAACATTAGAGGAGATCATAATATCAACACAAGGAGGAATAAGGTTCGAGTTACATAAACACGCAGCACATTTCGACATGCATCAATAAGCCTGCATTATTTTTCTCATTAAAAGTTTTCCCCTCCAAGCACAGTGTCAATTAACCTTAAGGAGTACATCTGATTAGTCTAATAAGTATCAAACTTTAATTATGTTGACAAGATCCAAAGACCAATTATAAACTGAGTACGGCTGAACCTGGGTGAACTTCATTTCCCATCAGGCTCTAAGCTGCCACCATGTTTAGTTAGTTTGATTTCTTGATTTTTCTGGATACTTTTTCACAAAATTTTATTTCACATCATCGGGAATGTTTCTAAATTTCAAACAAAATAATACAGCAAACAAAGTAAAAGAATATTAAAACTAGTCAGCTAGCCCAGAAAAATGTGTCTGTAGCCTTTCTTTATTAAACTTTCTTTTGACACACTGGTCTAAACGAAACGTCAGTCATGCTTGGTCAAAACAAAAAAACAATCAAGCCCCAGAGGAGGATTTTGACCCCGTGTAAACCAGCTCATAACAGCCTTTCTACAAATTGAGGACTTCTATGGGTTTTTCATGATATGTCCCCTTCAATCAAAAGCATAAACACTGAGTATATCCTGAGTTTTGACTTACAGGTACTGTAGCTTGATGTTGTTCTGAAAGGCCAGCTTCGATACATATGTCAGCCTGCTGTTGGTCACCGTTCTGAAACAGAAACAAATAAATTGATTATTGCCATCATCAAACTTTATTTCAACTTTGATAATCATTGAGGTTTCCTCCCATGTCGAGATACTAAATAAAGAATGTACAATTAAAACTATTAGCACAAACAAAAATGAAAAATAACTAAGAAAAAACAAGCAAACTGTGAGGTGAAATGTCTCAAGATAACTGACTGGAATCATTTTGGAAAAATTAGAGTGTCAATCTGAAGGGTTGTAAAAGGTCCCACATACAGTAGGAGCCTCACAACTGGTGAAGTGGGGATCACCTGAGTGAAGTAAATGACAAAAAAATTCAAAGGCACTGAACGTCCCCTGGAGTTCAGTTAAATCCATCATTAAGAAATGGAAGGTATATGGCACATGTGTAAATCTGCCTGGATCAGGCTGTCCTCACAAACTGAGTGACCGTGCAAGAAGATGAGCAAGAAAGGCCACCAAGACTCCCATGACTACTCTGAGGAAGTTACAAGCTTCAGCAGCTGAGATGAGAGAGACTCTGCACACAGCAGCTGTTGGCTTCTTGTCGGTTCGCCTGTTAAAGTTTTATGGGAGAGTGGCAAAGAGAAAACTCGTATCAAATCTAAACTAGAGTTCACCAAAAAGCATGCGGGAGACCTCATGGTCAAGTGGAATAAAGTTCTTTAATCTGATGAGACCAAAATGTTTCTTTAAGGCCATCAGACAAGACACTATGTTTGGTGGACACCAAACATTGAACATCACCACAAGCACACATCCCCAATGTGGAGCAAGGTGTCGGCAGCATCACGCTGTGAGGATGATATATTTCAAAGCAAGACAATGACCTGAAGAACAAAGTGAAAGCTACAAGGAAATGGTTTAAAGACAAAAATGTCATTCTTCTTGAGTGGCTGAGTCAAAGTCCAGACCTCAATCCAAGAGAGAATTTGTGACTGGACTTGAAAAGGAAGTTCACGTCCAATCCCTGTGCAACCTGACAAAGCTGGAACAGTTTCGAAAAGGAGGATGAAGTAAAATTGCAGTGTCCAGATGTGCAGGCCATGGCAGTGGATATTTATACAGTCACGTATTTGACATTACATATTTTATTTGACATTACACTGGAGAAATCTGTTTTCAATTTGACATTCAAGAGGTTTTATAATGTAATTATTTTGTAGAAAAGCCAAATTATATTGGCCATGATTGATTTATGAATACTTTTTAGGTGTTGTATATAGTTGGATTGGGGGCTCATGAAAAGCCATGCCTCTGTCATAACCTGGAGCATGAATATAGAGCCTAGGTCTGTTGAAGGTGACAGTGCTAAGGGACCTGTGGATTACAATCAGTAGCGCATAGAGATATAATTGAGATTAGAGGCCTCTTTACTTTCATTTGGGCACCAGCATCTCAATGCAAACAGCAGAAGATAATGGTAGCATTATGTGAGTATAAGTCTTTTTTTAGAAAAATAATCTGTAGATTAACTGACAGATCCACAAACAAACACACTGATCCACAAACGCGTATGCAAATTCTCCCTGGGTATCCCAGCTTTCTTTGCGTGTTGATCTGCATATGCATTTGTCAATCCATTTCTGGATTTGTGGATCTTTGCCTTTTGCATTTGCAAATTGTTTTGCTAAGATAATGACTCAATTAAAGTTTTGTTTTTCTATTGCTGTGAAGAAAACTGACAGAGAAATCCTAAGAAAGTTATTATCTGGTAATCTGATTTATCAATACAATTTTATAAATGTCAGCCAAAACAGATTTAATCCGAAGAAAAAGTACATCATCTTTTTTTATTTATCTATTATGGCCCCTGGACTTCTAAGGCAACAACGCACACTGAAGCATTAACATTCATAACAGAACAGAAAAAAGTCAAAGAGAGCAGCATTTCTTTACATAATAATAAAGCCTAATGGGATTGGGATCTTTGACATTTCCTTCAAGTTTGCCCTCAACTTTTCAGACCTTCTCTACATGAAATAAAAAAATGATTTCACCGCACTAACCAAGGATTGCCAAAACAGAAAGCCTCATCTAAAAAGCATTCCTGCAGTTTAAGGCGTGTTCATAGTGCAACACTAGGACACCAAAAACAGACTGATTTCTTCTGCTTTTATGAGCTTCCTAGATGATAGTGATGTTTTATACATGATCGGCTCCTCTCAGAGCCTAAAATGCTCTAGCCACTGTGCACTTGTCATCAGTTTGCAGCCTGCACATGCTGGATGCTTTTCTTTGTCAATACAAAGACCAAAACACCAACCTATTCTTACCTATATATTTATTTATTTATGTACATACTAATAAGTCTATTTACGACTGTCTTCTTTACAACCTCTCACATCATTTAGGAGTGTACAGGGGCTTTACGATCTTCAGTGCCCAACCCTAGACCTCTGTTCCTGTTACCAGGACTGAACTGATGGAGTTGTGGTTAGGTTTGTGATTTCCTTTACTAAAAAAAAAGAACTGAAACTTAATGGGATGATCTCAGTAGATGTTCTTGGGTGATTCTGAATGCCCTGGACACAGATATCATCTGGCTGCAGATGAGCTGTAATGACCTAGACACACTTCACTTTTATACCTGCAAAATACAAGTTAAATAAACATGTTAAAAAGATAAATAACAGATATATCAAAGAAATGGCTTCAAGTGCCCTTAATACTCCAATATGCTCTGCATTACTTAATTAAACTGCATACATTTCAAGCTGTGTGCTTTGATGACCCCCATTTAACAAACTTGCATGGAAACCACCCCAGATTTGAGTGCAGAAATCTCCTTACGACATGGTCCACATGTGATCTATGAATCATGCATATCTGGCAAATAACAGCACACAACAGACTAGCCATGGATATATGCAGCAGCTGAAAACAACTGTCATTTGAATAGCACACCCGTTTATAATCAGCCAGCCTCACCCCCAGAGTTTACAGCACGGAGGTAAGTAGTACAGCAATGAAACCTTTCCCTTTATCTTGGTGTCAACTTCCAGGTCAGACAAGTAGTGTGAAGTTAAATATTTGTTGTTTTTCAGCCAGAAAAGTAACATTAAAGTGAATCAGAAGTCTCTCGTGTGATAGGAAATCTCTCTTCCTTACAGACACATAAACAGCATCATTTGCAAACACAACTAGCAGCTAAATTATAATAAATATTCCATATCAGCTGGTGGGTTCATTTCCTGCTTGATTTTTCATAGTTGGGGAGGGCACATTATAAAGACATTCCTGCTGATTTCATGATAATTTAAGATGCTGTCAAACACATCCTTTTACAAAGGAAAAATACCCTAAAGTTTGGGAATCTGCTAATAGTTCTGCTCCCACTGTGGGATTGTGTGCAGTCATACAACCAAAATGTCAAACACACCAGAACAGTCGAGGCAGCTGGTCGAGGTGTGGTCAGCTGTTGTGTTCCCCTCTATACTGCACAACAAATGAAAGCTTGCCAGACTTCCTATTGAGTAGTATGACTCAAAATTTGCATCTGAATCGTCTTTGAAATTGCCCAGTGTACACCCAGGTTCACTCAGTATATGGTGACATGAGTTTCAAGACATAGACTGCTCTGGGTGCTTTTTCAATTGGAGTATCCTTATTCCAACATCTCTCCATTACTGCATGTCAACAAGATCCTGTTTGCTAGTGTGTAGCATGTTCAGTTACAAGGTGAAAGAAATCATTGACCCTCATTAGCTGAGGTTAAGCCTTGAAATCAGTAAAAGTTGGTTTGACTAATACTACATGACTGATTGATCTTTGCATTAGGGTAAAAAGGCACTTAAATGGCTACTGTAAAAGTATCTAATTTGTAATGGCAACAAGCATTTTTCTTTAAAAAAAGAACATTACTGTGTAGAGTTTTCCTCAAAAACACAAGGCATTTGTCCTTGATTTCTTCTTGAACACTCCTCCCTCCTGCGCTCAGTGTTTTGTTTAGGTCCATCCACAATTATTAGATTACTCACTTGCAGTGCATAACATGCTTTGTATTCATCCCTCCACCTAATGGGACACTGGCTGGAAAATTAGCTGTCTACTTAACAAATTATTTCGTTGCAAGTTAGTGCTGCTCGGTTGACGATTCAGTTTGAGATGAAGAAATAAAATGAGACACAGACACATGGAAAACAGGAACTACAAACACCCTGGGATAACAGCGTAATCACAGACAGTTTGAAAGCAACAACACATCGCCTCAAGGAAAGAAGGAAAATTATCAATACAGGAAAAGTATATCAACATTTCTCACACTACAGCAAGACGGTTCAGAATCCTTTTCTACCTTTAAACACTGCATACATTGTGCCCAAGGAGTGAACGCCACACTGGTACTGTGTTTAACAGACAAGGGGTGGAAATTGCAGGGTAACTAACATAACAAGACATGGACCGTGATAACGGTGTCATGAGATGGTGATGCTGTTTTATTGCATACAATTTAATTTGCTTTGGTTGGTCTAAAAACAGAGAAAGAAAGATGATCAAGAGGCAAAATGCATTTTAAATGAAAGTTTGTTAAACAAAGTCAAACAGCTATTGACTCCACTTAGAGTGATGATGATAAAAGGAGTAAGAAATGACAGTACAATATGATGTAATCAGGCCTGTTAATATAACGTTAACGCTCGTGATTAATCTGGAAAGCTTAACGCATTAGAAAAATAATAATGCAATTTAATCATATGACTAAGTATGACCACAACTGCCTCCTGTAGTCCTCCTGCGCGGATGTTTACATCCCTGGGGTGAAAAGGTTAAAGGTGGGTCAAACACAGCCAGCAGTGATGAGTGAGGAGACAGACCCAGGTCTGCTTCACGGAAAATTTCGATTTTTAAAGCTGCCTAATGGAAGTCTGGATGAAACAAAAGTTGTGTATACATACTGTGGTGATGAACTGTCTTTACACCACTCAACAAGTCTGGAGTACCACCTCAGGGCAAAACGCATCTCTGCTAATGTTAGCAAAGACTCTAACAACAACAACACGGGATCAAGCTATGATAGCTAATGTTGCTAATGCTAGCAAAGACGCTAACAACAACACAGGATCAAGCCATAACGTTAAGCTACACCAGCGCAGTCCAGCAGACCTGGATTTGTCCCCAAAACATCTATGCTGACTAATGAGATTGCTAATGGGTCACCAGAGACTGCAGACCATCGACATCATTGACTATAAGGGGCTTCAAGACATCTTCCAAGTCGCCTCAGATGACCCGTACCACAGAACACCTACGAGAACTACTGTCACAAGAATCCGTGAACTGTATGACAGCTAAAAGGCAACCGAAGTGGAGCAGCTGGCCCGAGCTACATTTACTACACTGACGAGAGACCACTGGACATCAGTCAGCAAACACAGCTACCTCGGGGTAACAGCACATCTGATCATTCACTTTACTGCACAGGTTATTTAGTACCTGATGTGTTTGTCTTCTGGGCTCATTTGCAGTTTATAAATATTATTGCTCAGTGAATTAAGACACTCTGAATTACAAACCAAAATAAGTCTAAAAACTCTAGTTTGTATAATATTTCTTCATTTAAACAGCATACTTGTACTAATTTATCTCAACCAAAAATACAAGTAAATGTTGGTATTTTAAATGTTAATTTATAGATAAGAATAAAAATAAGAATACATTTTTAGTAAAAAGTGCTTTCAAAGCACTTTACATAAAGTTAAAATACTGAAAATAAACACTTGATAATAAGAACATTTAAAAATCTAAAAATTGCTAAAACTAAAGAAATGCTGTGATTAACCATGATTAATCACAGCATAGTGATGTGATTAACTTGATTTTTTTTTTTTAAATCCATTGACAGCACTAGATGTAATACAATACTTAGGGTAGGGTATGGCACATTTACAAAAGATAACACACCATATGATATGATATGATACAATGTGAAATGGTATAATGTGACATGACACTATGTAATATATTGCCATGTGATATACAATACTATGTGATACTATATCACGCAATACAATTCAAAAACAAAAAACAAAAACAATGTGAATGGATACAGTGTGAAATGACATAATGTGAACTGGTATGATGTGAAATGAAATGTGATACAATATGATGTGAAATGACAAAATGTAAAAAGATAGGATGTGAAAAGATACAATTTGAAACGATACAGTGGGAAACAATTTGATGGAAAAGAATAAGCTGTGAAAGAATAAGATGTGAAACGGTACGATGTGAAACGATAGGATGTGAAACGATAGGATGTGAAACAATACGATGTGAAACAATACGATGTGAAAAGATACGATGTAAAACAATACGATGTGAAACAATACGATGTGAAACGATATGATGTGAAACGATACGATGTGAAACAGAATGTGAAACGATACGATGTGAAACAATACGATGTGAAATGATACAATGTGAAACAATACGATGTGAAACAATACGATGTGAAACAATACGATGTGAAACGATATGATGTGAAACAATACGATGTGAAACAATACGATGTGAAACGATATGATGTGAAACAATACGATGTGAAACAATACGATGTGAAACGATACGATGTGAAACAATACGATGTGAAATGTTACAATGTGAAACAGAATGTGAAACGATACGATGTGAAACAATACGATGTGAAATGTTACAATGTGAAACAATACGATGTGAAACAGAATGTGAAACAATACAATGTGGTACAAAACAATGTGTTAATCTAAATACAATACAACAGGATATGTTCAATAAATAATAAATTGCCATGATAATGATCGTATCCTGATACAACTCCACTGTGATAACTTTTATGTTGCAGATCAAACAGATAAAGATCAACTGAAGTAGATAAAATCCCTTTATAAATGTCAGGTGCAGGATTAACGTTTCTATTCACTGCAATTTCTTGTCATTCTTTTTCAGTGTCACTTCATTTTTAACTACATTTCATCACTGCCTAATCCTAATCTGCAGTCTACTTCATCTACTTTATTTCACTTTAAACTTCTTCTGTGACCAAGTGACTTTTGTTCACTTATGCCACCATGACGAGTCATGAAGTAATTATGTGGTGAATCAAATAGGCAGGGATGTCTGCTTAAAGCAGCTTTTTAATATTCATGGAGCTTTCTGGCACCAGTGATTTGACAATTGTATCAAGACAACAAATATTGATGTGGTGATATTTCATCTCACCCTTATAGCAGACGCATAAATATTCTGCATAAGTATCCCTTATTATGTGTCATGAGCCAAAGTGTATGTGTTTATAATGCAGGCAGTAAAGACTCACAGGTTCCTGAGATTCTTGTAGTAGTACAGGTCTTTGTCGTTGATGGAGGAGAAGCTGCTCTGGTTGGCGATGTAGCTGTCAGGAGAAACAAGTGTGTGTCAGAAGGCTCATTTGTTAACAGGGAGGAGGAAGCATGCATAGAAGCATTTTAACAAGACAAAGCAACATAATAAGCCCATATAATTAGAGTTCAAAATTAAAAATGAACTCCTGAAGGACTGCAGCTGATGAATGACCCTGAAACGAGGAGTCTGTAGATTGTTAGAAGTAGAGAAACAGGCTCGGCTTGCTCTATCCTCTTTCACTCTGCTGCACTTGAGCAAGGCACTCGACCTGCTTAAGAGCCCACCGGAGATGACTGTGGGCAACTCCCTCGAGTGAATGACTGTCACTGTGTGAACAGGTTTCAGGAAAACAATGTGTACTTTTCAATTCATGGATCTTTGAGATCAGATGTCTGGGAGTGGCTCACCTTCAGAGGGAACACGCTGCAACTGTCACAGCCGAGCTCATTGTCAGTCTTACTGCTGCACGTGTTGTTTGGCCAAATCACAAGGTCATTTAATGATGCTTTTCATGTGGCAGACTCACAGAGATTGGCTGAGAGAAACATCTGTAAATAAGGGCCTTTCAAATGTTCTCTGTCCTGTCATTTTACTCTTCATCTCTGGATAAATAATAATTTCTTTTTAGTCAATGTAAATTTAAAGAATGAGGATTAAAAAGACAACTTAACCTTAAAATACTTTATAGAAAAATGTATGATGTGCAAAGGCAGACTCGCATGTATATTTGTGAGCGTGTAGAAGAAACATCCCTATTTTATATTACATATACAGAGCCATTTCAATTATCTATTAAGGTATGTACATATTGCAAACCTTAAATGAAAGCCCATCACAACTTGAGGCCCAGTCCCTTTTACAAGCCTTGTGCTGCTGCATGTTTTGAGAAATAAAGGCAGGCCTCAATCAAATGCCCAAATTCTA
Source organism: Cheilinus undulatus (assembly GCF_018320785.1). Taxonomy (NCBI): domain Eukaryota; kingdom Metazoa; phylum Chordata; class Actinopteri; order Labriformes; family Labridae; genus Cheilinus; species Cheilinus undulatus. The sequence continues at coordinate 41,193,039 of NC_054869.1, read as the reverse complement.
TATTTTTTACAAAATCTTTAGGCTTTTGTGCTTTCATTTAGTAGGATTGATGAACAAAGACAGTAAATTTGCATCAAACAGCACCCAATTAGAGGCCATTCTTCACTTAAAGATGAAACAGTTTCCAAATCAAAATGAGGGAGAAAAAGCAAAATAGCACATAAAAATAAAACATTTTAATTTCAGTCCAAGCTAGACAAAGTAATGCTAGTAAACCTCCTTGTCACACGATCTGTATTGAAATTCCAATGTTTTCTTTTTTAATATCAAGGGACTTTTGACGTCCTGTTCAGATACAGACCAGTGTTAATTTTGACAGCTATTTCTAATTTAGTCTTTAGTCTTTTAGTCATTTTAGTCTTGGTCTTTAGATTAAATGTTTTTTTTTTTTAGTCACATTTTAGTCGTTTCTACCATTTATAGTTTTAGTCAAGTTTTAGTTGATGAAAACTCCAAAACCTTCAAGTCTAATTTTAGTCCATATTAAGTCCTCACATTTTAGTCTTGACTTTTAGTCCAAACATTTATTCTCTTGCCTAAATCTGGTACCAAATCATGATAGTGTGTTCTTTGCACTCTGCCAAACCTGGGGTCCCTGCTTTCTACAGTTTAGAGGCAGTAAAGCTACAGATTCATTGTATTTTGACAGATTTACCCAAAGTGGAGAAATATCATGGATCTTGAATGTCCAATGAAAACTAAATCACATTTTAGTTTAATTTCAGTCATCTTGATGAAAACTAAACTTACTTTTTGTCAGTCTTAGTCATCAAAGATCTATTTTTGGCTAGTCTTAGTCTAATATTTCTCATGGAAACAGGGAGAAGTTGTGGACTTATTTTACATCTGTGGCTGTAAGGAGATGTGGCTGATGTGGCTTAACAAAAGTGGGCTGAAAGGGATAATAAGTCATGGTACCAATTACAATGTTACATACAATTACAAAGTTATATACAGTGCTTAACCAATGTATTAGACCGTCTGGCATATTCATCTCAAAGACCATTCAGCATCATGAAGTGCTTTAATACTGACTCTTTCATTTTCAGTGAGCTCTCCACGTTTTACCATTTTGAACAGGAATGAGGGATTTCAAACTGAATTCACCCAAATTTGAGCCGGCTCACTGGGCTTCTCTGAGAAGTCAGAAATGAATCAAGCATAACATTCAACCACTAAAACTCATTTTTCTGTTCAGGGATGCAAGTAAATAACTATAATTTGACATATTAATCAAGAAATATTAATGTGCTCTACTATTTTTTCAGTTTATTGTAAATCAGTAAATTTGAAAATTCATGATTAACAATAATAATTATGTTTTAGCATTAAAAATATAATTTCAGTTAAAGAGCTTCTACATATTGGTGTATTAACCATTGCAGAAACATCAAAAATGATTTTGGTAATTACCAATGTTGTTAATTTAGGGCAGCTGTGGCATAAACCTTACTTTGGTTGGGGTTAGGGTGGTCTAATACATTTGTTAAGCACTGTATATATACTGTATATTTATCATATACATATTTACATATAGATACATGTATATTTGCATTTACGATTCAAACCTTTTGCCTTGTTTTTGCACCTTTAGTTTATTAGATTTAATCATTTCTACTGATGTTTTCAAAGCATGTTGTTTTTCTACTTAGTCCACTTTAAAGATTTATCATACATTGTCTATTTAACTGAATACATATAATAACGGCTTGAGGGTGCAGTAGAAAACCACGCTGTATGTCATCATTACATTCAGGCTCTCGGTCCAGAAGGTGCTTTTTTGCCTCTTTCTCGTCCTTCCTGTCTGCTCTACTCATCAAAAAAGCAAACTTGTCTGAAAATAAACTGTATGGGGGGAAAACATCAAAATGTGATATGCACCACTTTAATAATTGAACAAGCTGACCCAGAATGTCAGCGCTTTTCAGTGGTTTAAAACACAGACGTATACTGATCAATTTAACCATTTACGGTGTGAAAGCTGCTTCTTCAACCTACTTTTAAAAATAAAGCTACACTTTCCAATATGTTTTCAGTTAAAGTATCTACAATAAATTACCATCTAAACATTTAACAGGTAAATGTGCAGAAATCAGAGATCTTGGCTTAATGATGAGACTTAAAATTATAATCCTACCATGCTTCAACATTGATTTAAATGATGTCCCCTTGACTCACCATGTCACAAAATTAAAGAAGATGTTTATATTGGCAGAAGGAGTTATAAGTTGGGTTTAAATACTGATCTGTCAGGCTGTATCTGTGGAATCAGCAGCTTTGCTGCATGTTTGTGGTCGTTTGCGGGAAGCAGTCTGGTTTAAAGTACCCTTCATATGGCCATTAGAGTCCACAATTTACAGCTTGTGGTTAAAATGCATATTGATATATTCTGAGCTTTTTGTTACAGGTTGCATGCTTTTGTTTAATTGTTATTCCCTACAACTTTCTGCAACGTTACTTAAAGAGCCAACACCCATAAAAAAATCAGCAACATCAACACTATCAAGGTTTTCTTTCATTGTTAATTTTGTCTGAATTTACTGTCTTGTTCCTAAACTGGTTTTTTTTTCTTTTTAATTGGTATGTAGTTCATGACAAAATGAAAAAGCAGTTGATTTTTTAGGGGGTTACCTTCCTTTAAGAGTTTTCGTTGACATTGAAAGCCCTCTACACTCTGTCAGACTGTGTGTTTTGGTCAGATGTCCAAAAACATCAGCACGTTTAACCAATTACCACACACAGAGAGGACAGTAGAACCTGCTGTAGCTCCCTGAGTTTCTGGCAAGGTCGTTTGGAATTCAAACGTCTCTCTCATCAGTAATTTGTCTGTTTACATTAGCCAAGCACCAAGTCAGTGTCTTTGAGCAGACTGCTGGCTCATTTTAACCGCGTCCAAGGCTTTTCTCTCCAAGTTCATCTCAGACAAGTCTTTATCAACAAGGCCGTTTATCTCTGCCAGGACACAGACTGCACCAATGGCTTTTTTAAATCTCCTGTTTAATTGCTCTCAGACATGACGTGGCTCAGTTTATTTCAAGAAGATTCTAGGGAGTGAAAGGTACATTGACACCTCGAATAAGCATCTCCTCACACACAAGCTAAATGTTGACTCTCACATCGATTTTTCTCCGCGTTTGTGGTTCATTTAAATACACTCATATGAGCCATCTTGGGAAGTGTCTGTGCTAATATTTGGACAGTGGTGTCTCACACATAAACCTAGGCGCGCGTGCGCGCGCGTGCTCGCGCCGAGGACACAGGCTGGGCTTTGTCTCGTGCTAATTATGAGAATAAAGTCAATCAGTCGCAGCTGCTTTCATGTTTAAATGGCCTGTCTCTCCACGCTCGTGTTGAAAAGACTGATGTGCCCAGTGATGGTAATGAGTCTGTTATGCAATGTAGGTTACACATGATGTGAGTCACAGCCGAACCCAAGCCGAATCAATCACAGGGACTTGGATTAAAATCGGAACGGGTTAAATCGTGGACTGACTCGATTTTAAACTCACAGCGATAAAAAAGATAAAAATCTAGAGCGGGTTTGGCTGTCAGCTCCAGACACCAATCAGGGAAAGGGTGGCATTCATTTACTGGTAAAGTGTTAAGAAATGAGTTATCTGGGATTGAAAGGGCATTCATTGATGTGACTCACATGTCGGTGATGTTCTCCATCTCCGCCTCGCTCTGCAGCAACGGGAAGGAATTGATCCCCCGTTCGGGGTCCACGCAGGAGATCCTGGTGCTGCTGCAGGAGCAAGACGACGGGCATGCCTCCGCGGACATCCAGGGATCCCCCGAACCCACAGCCACCCCGATCACCATCACCCACCACCACGACCACCAGCAGCACCGCCACGACCCAAAGCCTCTCCCCGGCGAGAAGAGAGCCCCGCTCCCGGCTCTCCAGACGCTCATCTTGGGTGCCAACTTCAGCTGGAAGGCTCGCTGAACAGCCCCACGGCCACGGCCCAGGGTGGCTGGGATCAGCCCCGGTTCAGCCAATCAAAGTGGTCAGAGAAACAAGTTAAAATCCGATGGCGAAGCGGTCAGACAGGAGGTGAGGTTAGAAAACCATCGGCGGGGAGATCAGTGACAGACAAGACGGTGAAAAAGCAGAGAGTGAATCCTTCCCGGCGTGTTTCCTCCAGAATTCCCCGTCAGTCAGTCAGTCAGTCAGTCAAAATCACACTGAGACACTGACGGGTGTGTGCCAAGGAGGATCTCTCTCTCCTCCTCCTCTCTCTCTCTCTCCCCCCCCCTCTCTCTCTCTCTCTCTCTCTCTGTGGATGAGACGGGTGTTGGTGGAAGTGAGGGGATGGTGGATGGAGGATACTGACAGGATGGAAGAGCCGTGCACTTGCAGAGATGAAGGCTAAAGTGAGGAAACCAGCATCAACATTAAATGTGGATTCAGGTGGGACTTTAGTCATTCTGTCTTAAAGAAAAAGTCCAACACATTTTACATTCCTGACATTTCTGTAACACTGCAGACATTACATGTTCATTTCAGCAGAAAGGATAGGATCATGTTTCAAATTTCCAGTTTGGTGGAAACTGGTCCAAAAACATTTTTTCTGGTAACATTTGGTCAGCACATTTATTCACCAATTAGGATGCATGATAACGTCCGCATGACACTGGTATTGGACGACATTAGTTTAACTGTATCTTTTTAGGTGCATTTTAAAATTCCAATATTTGTGCCCAAAACTTTCTCAATAATAATGTGTTAAAAATGTGATCATTGGGCCGTGTGTGAACATGTTCTGCAGTTTTTTCATTTTGTACTGTCATTGGTGGAAAATCTTGTTTGAATGAAGGGCAGCTGTTGTTGGGCACATACCTTATCTCTACTAAAGAGGTAAAACGTGAGTTAGTACAAAAATAAGTTATTGAATATTTATCATTTCAAAAGAGCCTTTCTCATTAGGAACAGACTTTATAACAGCAAATGTGAGAGACAGTCATTTTCTGTCTCTTTAAAATGAGCCATCAGGTAAAAGGTCGGAGCATCCTGGCTTCCTAAACTTGGACTGCCAATCATAATGACCGATACTGAATTGTCTCTTTAAACATTTTTGACTATTAACAACAGTTTTTACTGGCCAGATGTTGCTCAGTTGGGTGGGACAGCTGGCCCAGTATACCTGAAAAAGCTGGCCCATTTACCTGAATAGCTGGCCCGACTTTACTTGAAAAGCTTTCCCATTTTACCTAAACAGCTGGCCCATTTTCATGAAAAGTTTGCCCATTTTTACCTGACTAGTTGACCCATCATACCTACACCGCCAGCCCTTTTTACCTGAACCAATGGCCCATTTTACCCGAAAAGCTGACCCATTTGATCCCAAACACTTGCCCATTTTACTTGAACATTGGCCCATTTAACTTTAGCAGTTTGCCCAATATACCTGAAAAGCTAACCATTTCTAACCGAAAGGTGGCCCATTTTTCAATGAAAATCTGCCCAATTTACCAGAACAGTTGGCCCTTTTTACCCAAAAAGCTGGCCCATTTGACCCCAAAAGCTTGTCCATTTTACTTAAACAGTTAGCCCATTTTTTAATAAAAAGCTGCCCAATTCATCCGAACATTTGACCCATTTTACCTAAACGGCTGGCACATTTAACCTGAAAAGCTGTCCCATTTTACACAAAAAGTTACTTATATTACTTGAGCAGTTGGTCCATTTTACATAAAAAGCTTGCCCATTGTACTTTAATAGTTTGGCCCATTTTACCTGAACAGTTGGCCCGCTTTACCGACCCATTTTACCTGAACGGTTGGCCTGCTTTACTGACCCATTTTACCAAAACAGTTGGCCCATTTTACCTGAACAGTTGGCCAATTTTACCTGAACAGTTGGCCCATTTTACCTGAACTGTTGGCCCATTTTAACTGAAAGCTTGCCCATTTTTCTGTGAAAGCTGTCTACTTCAGCTGGACAGTTGGCATGTTTTACTTGAACAGCTGGCCCATTTTACCTGAGCAGCTAGCCAATTTAACCTGAAAAAGTTGCCCATTTTACCAAAACAGTTGGCCCATCTTACCTGAACAGCTAGCCCATTTTACCCAAAAAGTAAGCACATTTTACTTGAACATCTGACCAATTTTACCCAGACGTTTGGCCCATTTCACCTGACCCATTGGCCTGTTTAACCCAGAAAGCTGGCCCATCCTTCTGAAACAGCTCGTCCATTTTACCAGAAAGCTAGCCTTTTTTCATTGAAATGCGTCCCACTGCCCCTGAACAGTTGGCCCATTTTGCCCGAACAGCTGGCCATGCTAACCTGACTAGCTGGCAGATTTAACACAAAAAGCTGCCAAATTTTACCCTAAAAGCTTGCTCATTTTACCTGAACAGCTGTCCTATTTGAGCCCAACTGCTGGCCCGTTTTTTATAAACAGCTGTTCTATTTTAGCCCAGCTGTGGGACCATTTTCATGAACAGCTGTCCTATTTTAGCTGAACTGCTGGTCCATTTTTGTAAACAGCCGACCAATTTTCTTGAACATTTGACCCATTTTTCATGAACAGCCAGCCCATTTTACCTGACCAGTGAGACCATTTTATCTGAACAACTGGCTCCTTTAATCCAAAAAGCTGGCCCATTTTACCTGAGTACAGTGGTGTAACTCAAAACTGTATATAGTCTTGCTAAAATAATTTAAAAATAAATATATTTATCCTCACATCTTTAACACATTAATATTCAAGAGGCCTGTGTTCCAAAAATAAAAACAAAACAAAAACTGGCCCATTTTAGTTTAATTCACTCTGGTTTTCTTTTCTTTTTTTTTTTTTTTTTTTTTTTTTTAGTGAAAAAAATGTAAAGAAAAGTGATTTGTTTTAAAATTAAACTTAAAAGATCTTGAAATATGTAAACATTTATACTTGGACTTTTTGAAAAAAAAAACATCTTAAAAATGTTCATTTTAAGTTGATTAAAATAATAATTTCAGTGTGTTAAATTGTGTGTTTTGGTTTAAACTAGTCATGAGCATTGTCATCTAAAGTTTCATTGGCATTTTTCAGGCTGTGGCACCACTATAATGGGTAAGATTATTTTAGAGGGATCATGTGTAGGAAGGATGTCCAATCTGCCAAAATACACCAAAGCAACCAATTATAAACATACAGGATGATAACCTTAACTCCACAAAAATGCTGTGTACAACACAAACAATAATCTATGTTTAAAAGTTAGTACATTTTACAAAACACTACTTTGGCCTTCCCTGTCTGATGTGTAAAATCTCCATTCGTTACCTTTGTTGCCATAGGAGGCGCCATATTATAACAACAACAGAATCTAAAATGGTAGCTTAATTTTTTCAGATCCCAATTTTAATTCTATATATATATATATATATATATATATATATTTTTTTTTTTTTTTTTTTTTTCATCAGTGACCTTTCTTTTTTGACATGAGTCAGCCCTTCTGTTTTTATCAAACAGTAACAAAATCAGTGCTAACATTAGCATCTTCAGTGCTATTAGTTAGGTGGCTAGTAGTTGTGGCTGTATTCCACACGGCTATGTACTGTAGTATTATCACTTTGTCTGAGGCTGTTTAAAACCAAATTTTTAAACCTAGCTATCTAAGTTTTATCATTTTTTGTCATTTTGGATTTTTCTACTATCTTAAACTAAGGCTAACTGAATTCCTGTTTAGATGCATACCTGCTTTTATAGGTAGATTGAACATCTGACATTAGCATATCCATGGAAAAAGAACTTTTTTATGGATGGAAAAAGAAATAAGGAGACAGTAAAAAGGTAAATGTTCATATCACAATGTTCTGAGGACTTCTGACTGGTCTGTGAGTTTTTGAAACTGAAATGAGACGTTAAGGATTAGTGGTGAACTTATTTTACATCACTGGCTGCAGGGAGATGCTGCACTGGTTGAACCAATTAACAAAATTAGCACAGTAATTATGGACCTTAATTGGATTAATGTCACTTAATTTGATAATCTTGTTCAAAAAGTTCCTTGGTTTCAGCAGATAAGACCATTTCTGCTGATATTTATAGCAGATACATCTGCTGAACATATTGGCAGTATAACTAATATAATGACCTTAAGTATTGACAGAACTGTTAGCGTCAGATACAGGTGGTTTCCTAGGGCACTGGACACTCAAGGAGGCTGACCTTAAACCCTGAACATTTTGGAACAAAGCCCCAAGTATAAAACAGCACTTCCCTGCTCCTCTTTTGGCTTTGATTGACGCTGCCTCTGTTTGCACAAGAGACACAATGTTTTTAACAGTTAAAAAATGTGTGCATATCTGTGCATCAGCTAAAAAGAGTTTGGAAATATCAGCATATTAACCTGATATGCCAGATGGATGTGTTTCACACATCCATCTGGAAAACCTCTCATACACAGTGTTTGGGAAAGGGCAGAGGCTTTGAAAAAATCCCCGGAAGGTGATTGGATGAGCGTTCTGTTATGGGCCAATCAGAGCTACAAAACCCGTGACATAGCCGTTACCAAGGAGTAAATCCATAGAGAGCTTCATATCACGAACCATGGGGACTGTAGACATGTCAGTACATAACTTTTGTCGTTTTTGAAAAGGAAACAACTCACTTGTTCTTTGTTCTATTTTGACGAGTAAATGTCGTCAAGGTCTGATAAAAGTGGCGCTTTAGCAGCATCCACGCTAATGTCTTCCATCTTATCTGCACCGGCCTTTTGTTGCTGAAAGTACAGTCCCTCCACACTAATTGGTCCTGTCACTTTCTAACTGGGCCCAAATGGTTCAGATGGGAGTTTTGCAAGATGGATTCACCAGTAAGAAACGCAGAAACGGGAGTATCCATCTGCTTTGCAAGGTTATCAGCATATCAGATATCAGCAAAAATCTAATATTGTGCAACCCCATCCCAATAAATGCTATTGTGAGCCTTCCTTGAATTTTTCACTCTAATTGTGTCGAAATAGTGCTTGAAATTAAAATGTCATGGTAAAAATTGATTTAGTGAAGGCCATGTTACTGTAGATTACAAGACTGACAGGCAAGCTTTTGAACAGGATCATTAAATAAAGTAGCTTGGTCTTGGATTAGATTCCAACCTTACATTTGAGAAATGTATGGAAATGGTGAGCAGGACTGCACAAGCAAACTCCCACACATAGAGACTGTGGACCATTTCATGCTGAAAATGCCTTCATAAACTCAGTGATTGCTTCCCACATACAGTAGGTTATTGTGTAACCTCCGCCAACCCAGACTCTCCCATCTGACTGCCAAACAGAGAAGCATGATGTGTCACTCCAATCCCATTCCCATTCCTTGAAGCTCACGCCTGCCGTTTTTGTGCCTTTCCTGTGCCTACAAGGAAAGCCTGAGGCAGTGAGAGAATCAGCAAGAAACCCAGAGCAGAGCAGGCATCAGTGACATCAGAACGACACTGATCAAGTCAGAAGCAGAATAAAGGAGGAGCTGGGGTGGAGGAGGGTTATAAAAGCAGCTTGCAAAGGGAGCAGAAAAAAGTAGGCAGGCTAGAGCAGCTTGAATAAGGCAACGTGAGTGCAATTAGCCAATAGTGTGCTTAGAATTATCTGGATGCCAGCAGATGTGGGCATGCATGAGATCAGCTGATCAGCCCTCAACTCTGTGGCCTGAACTAATGCTATATTATATGCTATATTTTGGGGGTTTCAGAGGAAGATCTACAGCAAGTTCTTTTCATTAACTCTATAGAATATAGTAAAAAAAAGAAACAATTTTAACTTTTTATTAATAAGCTCATCCAAAATATTAATCCTTATGCCTAAGATGAATCATTAAGGCCGTGTCATGCAGTATGCTGCTGTCAAAGACAAATATGAGGGAAATTTTGTCAATAGTTTTAATTGAGTTACTTTTGTGAGCAAACAGCACAGTTTCACTTACTGTTTTCTTGTAAAGCTTTGTTTTTTGACTTTGTTCCAAGTGGCTTTTTACTTGTGATTTCATTATTTTTGTTAATGATTATAACCTTGCTCCCCTCCTCCTTTAGGGAAATACTACCCTGTTCTGCTTGCAGGAAGGTTCAGGTGCACAGCAGAAGGGCCTCTTGCTCAAGGGTACCTCGACACAGCTGTGTGATTTCCTTGTGTGTTCAGTGTTAAGGGGTTAAATCTCAGCACGCCGTGTTTCCTCAGCCTTGAATGAGGTGTGACTGTGAGCGTCCTTGTCTGAAGCCCAGAGACAGCAAGGAGAGAAGAGGAGAGGTGGAGGAGACTAAAGTGGTTATTTAATTTATCTGCAAACTGGCTTCACATAATGTGCATAAATGAGATATAAGGGGCTATCAATTTACAGGCTCTAATTGCCATAATCATCCTCATCATCACCGTTGCCGTCATTATAATCATCATTATCATCCGGTTGCTATGCTGGGGGTTTTATAAGTAGGCCTGTATACGTTTAATCAATGAAGAACAAGGCTGTATGAAGGTGCCTTTATTCTCCATGCAAGCAATCACGTATTTCTACTTTCATGTGAAAGATAATGTGAGAAATTAATGCAAATTACAACCTGTCTTTTGTAATGAAACAGTGTTTTAATAACATTTAATTATCCTATAGGCTTTTAAAGTCAGCTGTGTGAGCTGATGGATGTTTTCACTGAAGAGGTGGGTTTAAGTATAGCAGTGTTGATAGGTCCACTTGCCATTATTTGCCTTTATTTTGCTGTTTTCACTGTATAATACTGTTGATAATGAATTAGGTTTCCATTAGTACTGGTACTTTGTGTGACATAAGTGCCCTCTGCTGGGATCCTGCAGACTTGAGTAGGGCAGCCTGTGTGTCTGCACCATGATGTCCTGTGATAAACTCTGCTTAGATATGGAATCATTTTCAGTAAAAATAATATTTATTCATGTCAAATGATTGTGGGTATCTTCAAAAATGATATCAAACATTTCTGTGATTATATTGATTTGTTTTTGACTAATTTAGCTTGGCTCTGTTGTTATGCTTTGTGCTAGCCCTTGCTTCACAACTGATTTCCATGATTTAGCTTCTTTATCAGCAGTAAGCTCAATTAAATGCCCCTATTAGGGCTGTCAGCATTAATGCAATAATGGTGGTGCAATCAAGGTACGTAGTTGGTGCTCTCATTTTTTTATTATGTAGTATTATGTACATGCTTTATTGTATCTTTCAGCAAACTTTGGTAAAGCACTGCAGTGTCTCCTTGAAGCAACAGTGATGTAAAATAAGTCCACCACTGCTCTTAAATGTCTCATTTCACATAAAACATCTCAGCAACTCAGTGGACAAGTCAAAAGTCATCTTTACCATGTGATATCAAACAATTCTCTTTTATCGTTCCTGTTTTTCCTGTTCAATCCATGACAAGTTTCATGTTGTGTGCTTAAGTTCATGTCATTACCTTCTATCAGCCTGATACCACAACATCGGTACCACAAATGTTGCTTTACCACATACATTGCAATGCCACAAATGTTGTGATACTACAAATGTTGCAATACAACAAACATTGTGACACCACAAATGTTGCAAAACCACACAAATTGTAATACCACAAACACTGCAATACCACAAATGTTTCAAAACCATAAACGCTGCAAAACCATAAACGTTGTGATACCACAAAAGCTGCAATACCACAAACTTTGTGCCAACACAAACGTGGCGGTACCATTGGTAAACTTGGGGGCAGTGTTGGTAGCAAAACACAACAAAGAATACTTTGTAAAATGGCTGACCTTTACTTAAAATTTTGTAGGAAATATTGATAAATATTGTTTAAGCTAGAGGTTCCCAACCTGGGTTCCAGGCACCCCTATGGGGGATGTGGGGCCCTGTCTGCTCTGAAGTTGTCAAAATTATCTTTTAAAGTCGTGATTAGCAATATAATGTGCTACAGCTTATTGAGGGCATCTTAAAAGAATAAAAAAAGAGGATCTTTTTATTTTTGGAGGTTGGCTGTCTGGCCTGCTGGTGGATCAATGGCTAGCTTGATGGATGGATGGATGGATGGATGGATGGATGGATGGATGGATAGATGGATGGATGGATGGATGGATGGATGGATGGATGGATGCTTTGTTAATCCCAAGGGAAAATTCAAGAGTTAAAAAGTGGTAAATTTTGACAATATAAACTTAAAGTTTTTAAGTCCTAAATTAACATTACAACATTAAAAAAATACAAGACACCAAACTGAAAACAGTGTTTGGATAGCCACAGTTTACAGAGATGTCTCTTCAAAGTCCAGATGTCAATGACATTGTGATGATTCGTGGCTAGAATCACAGGTACTTCTGTATTGATGAGTCTCAGTAAAAAGTTCATTGCAAAAGTGCAAAAATTTCATCAGACTTTCAACTTCAGGACTTGTTCAAAGAAACCAGTCTAATCTGGTATTCTTTTCTCCCACACAGCCTGTTTTTGGCTTTAAAATCTCAGAAATTCTTAGTTTTGTCATCTTTATGTCTATATTTTTTCTGGTACATTTCTGACTTTTTAAACTTGAAACTTGCCATTTTTTTCCCTTGAAATATGAGGGCACATCTTTATTTATTTTTTTACTATGTTGGTCTTCTGTCAAGAAAATATTAAAATGGTTTCCTAAGTTTTCCAAGTGTGTCCTGTGGGCACTTACTGTAACCTTCCTCAGATATGAGAAGGGAGCCCTAAGGAAAAAGGTCTGGAATGGCTGGTTTAAGCTGCAAGAAGCTACAAATATATCTATGAGTGGGAGTTGTGGAGGTTCGAGGGAGACAGTGACTTCTATTGGAATTATTCTTCTAAAGTCCACCCCGATGTAACAGATATGTGAACATGGGCAGTGATAGTTGTATAATTTAAAATTCACAGATCTATTTTTGTGCAGAAAAGGAATATAAAAGAGACTTCATCAGTGCTTAATTCTTTAATTTACATTATATATCTTAATCAGTCTGCACCATGCTGCATGCTGCATCCTTATGCATGTAAGGAAATAATTATTACTAAAGTGGAAATAAGAGGTTTAATTTTATCATTTTATTTCTATTTTTTAGATGTTCTGTCAGTCTGCACCGTGCTGTCCCAGTGCATGTTTAGACTTTATTATTGCAGCAGTGGCTGTAAGAGACCTAACATGTTTCTGTTGTCATCAGAATAAACAGCATGCTGGTGCCAAAAGTGAAGGTTTATTTCTGGTTCATTTCACAACAAAAGACACAGTAAACAAGGCATCACTGGAAAAGAGATCAGGAGAAAAAGAGGGTGCCGTCACCAATCATCAAGTCTTTATCCGGCTTGTACTAGACCAAGCGACACCTTATTAAATCATTGGGCCATATTTCATAATCATAAGGGGCTCCTAGCCAAAGCAGACCTGGATCAATACTGTGTCATCTCAGAGCGGAGGCTGCCTGCCGTGCTGCTATGGATCTCATATCACTGAATGTATTTCTAACATGTGCACATCCATTGAAGAACAAAGCTGCTTCACCTCCATCTTTCACCTTGTAAGTGTGAGACAGAAGGTGACAGCACATCTGCCTGTGAGCAGTGACAACACGCCACAGCTGTGAGGAGTGTCTCCTCTCTCTCTCTCTCTCTCTCTCTCTCTCTCTCTCTCTCTCTCTCTGTGGCTTTCCAATGTCCTGTCCCCATGTGCAGCTCTAATGTGACGTTTGCTCTGACGCACAGGCACTGCTGCTGAATAGAGGAGTGTAATTATGAAGCTCTGTCTATGTCGGAACCAATCTGGTGGATGCCCGCCTCAAAAAAAAAAAAACAGCGGTGTGCTCTCTGTGCGCAGAACAGAGTGGGCGTACCAATTAAAACATTGTCTCACAAACATAATATTGTCATTATGCTCTGTTCTTTTAGAGGTTGTAGCCTGCGTTACAGGTTTTTGACATTGTAAACATGTAATCATACCCTTTGTATCATCCGTCAGCCGCAGACAAAGCATCAGTCAGGATGGATTTAATCCAACACCGTGAGCATATTATGCTATGTCAAGCATACTTAGCCTCTTCTGTAATGTATGGAGCATGTCTAATGTGTTCATTTACTATTATGTACAGCCTACTATACACAGATATTATGGATGCTGCAGGAGACAGGAATCAAATATGTTACAGGTGTCCCTCCTGAAATAATGATGGTTTTGTTTGTTTCTTTTAAACCCACTTAACTGTTAAAGCATTGTTTCATTTTAGACATTTGAAGTTAAAATTTCAGTGAATTAGAAATTACTTAAACTATATCATTATTTTGAGTGCTTACAATACTCAGATCAGGGGCGTAGATGGGGATTTAGGGCCCCCATAAGAATATTACAGAGGGCCCCCCTTAACCAGCTAGTCAAGCAACAAATTTTGCGTAATTTTTACAAATATCTATGCATTTTAATGTGTTTCAAACCATAATTTCCCAGCTTGTGAGCAATATTTTTACTGTGGTTAAGTTCAGTTTACTTGCATTATTTCACAGCGCTGGACTACACCATTTGGACATTTTAAAGGGAGGAGCAGGGGCCCCACAGGTGTTGTATTTTACTCTATTTGATACAAATTTTAGTTTGCTGACTGATTCTTTCAGTCACTTTTGATTCAATAATGATGCTTATTACTAAGAATGAAAAAATAAAAACACACTTTTCACTGCAGGCTTTTCAAGGGCCCCTCCCTACTGTGGGCCTGGGTAATCAGCACCCTGTCCCCCCCGTGCTACGCCCATGCCCCAGATATTTCCAACATATTTCAAAGCCAGAGAAATCATTTATTTCTTCTACAGGAAGCTGCTGTTCTGTTGCTGTACCTTATTAATGTTTTGTAATGGATCATGATTATTGTGCATGTTCTGACGCCCAAGATCCCATGTTCATCTTGACTGTGGTCCATTTTGAGTTTGTTTTCTTTAGAAGTTGGAGTGGAGCAGCAGGGAATAATGGCAGTTAGTTCCTGTTGCCCTCAACATCATGTTTTATTAGTGTTTGATTTAGAGCCCCCTATTGGAGGACTTTATAGTGGTGGTGGAAATAAGTTGATAGAAATATCAGCAAACAGTAACATAAACTAACGGCTCTGTAAAAAGGACAGCCTCAGCCTCTTTCCTGGAGTTGTTCCACTGCCGCTGAATCATAAAGGTTGGTTTGTGATTGAACATTAAAAATGTATGATGTTATTTTCTGTGTAAGAGCTCTGGCTTACTGTAATGTAGTTTGTTTAAAATGACCAGAACTTCTGACTCAAGTGATTGTAGTAAAATGGCATCTGTGTCTGGAAGGTCCAGCCACTGGTTAATCAGCATCCCTGGCTACCATTACACCATGAGGACAAAAGAACACTCCAAGCAAGTAGAGAAAACATTTTTGAAAAGTATACGTCACGGGGTGGATACAGAAACATTTTCAAAGCACTGATCTTCCCCTGGAGTTCAGTTAAATCAGTCATCAAGAAATGGAAAGAATATGGCCCATGTGTAAATCTGCCTGGACCAAGCCGTTCTCACAAACTGAGTGACCGTGCAAGAAGACTAGTGAGAGAGGCCCCAAAGACACCTATGACTACTCTGAAGGAGTTACAAGCTTCAGCAGCTGAGATGGGAGAGACTCTGCATAAAACTCCCGTTAACCTGGTTCTTCACAAGTCAAAGCTTTATGGGAGGGTGGCAAAGAGAGAGCCACTGTTGAAGAAAGCTCTGATTAAATCTCAACTAGACTTCACCAGAAGGCATGTGTGAGACTCCATGGTCAAGCAGGAGAAAGTTCTATGGTCTGATGAATGAAGCACAGTGGTGGCAGCATCATGCTGTGGGGATGCTGATCGCCAGCCGGCCCTGGAAGACTTGTAAAGGAAAAGGGGATAATAAATGCAGAGATATAGGAAAATTCTGAAGGACTATCCTATTCAGTCTGTAAGAGAACTACAGCTTGGGAGAAGATTTATTTTCCAGCAAGACGATTACCTGAAGCATACAGCCAAAGCTACACAGAAACGGTTTAAAGACAACAAGGTGAATGTCCTGGAGTGGCCGCGTAAAAGCCCAGACCTCAATCTGATAGAGAAATTTGTGGGTGTACTTGAAAAGGGCTGTTCACTCCCAATCCCCATGCAAAC
The DNA here is from genome assembly GCF_018320785.1 of Cheilinus undulatus. Taxonomy (NCBI): domain Eukaryota; kingdom Metazoa; phylum Chordata; class Actinopteri; order Labriformes; family Labridae; genus Cheilinus; species Cheilinus undulatus. The sequence goes on along the minus strand of NC_054869.1, from coordinate 41,176,946 downwards.
TGACAGAGCTTGAGCAGTTTTGCAAAGAAGAATGGAGTAAAATTGCAGTGTAGATGTGCAAGCCTGACTGAGACCTATCCTCACAGACTCAGTGCTGTGATTGCCACCATGTGAATCTACTAAATACTGACTTGAAGAGGGTGAATATTCATGCAGTCACTCATTTAACATTTTTCCATTTGATTGACTTTTACTTGGAGAAATTTGTTTTCACTTAGACATCTAAGAGGTTTAGTTTCTTTAGTGATTTGTATTTCTTGTCAAAAAAGCCTATTGACCATGATTGATTAATAGAATCAATAAAAAGGTAGACCATAAAAGGGCTGAACACCTTTTATAGGCACTATATATCTCACCTGCTCCACTCCTATATCCCCAGCAGATCCCTTAAGTCCTCAGTTCAGGGTCTACTTGCTGTCCCTTGAGTCTGACTAAAAAACAAAGGTGATCGTGCCTTTGAGGTTTTGGCCTTGACTCTATAGAACTCTCTTCCTTTAGCTTATGTACTGCAGTTTCAAGTGAGGCCTTTAAAAGCAGCTGAAAACACACCTCTTTAAATTGGCTTTTTTCTGACTTTTATTCTAGCTCATTGTACAATGTTAATATATCATGGATGTCATGACTTAAATCAGTACTAACTATAGTTAATCACTCAAGCAAGACTTACAAACAATTGCTTGATCATAACAGTCTATTTTTGTTAATGTCACCTTTTATTCACATTTGTTCATCTTTGATCACAGTCCCATACAGTTACTATAACAGCTACCTAATGTGTCTGCACATCATCTGTTGTGTGATCACACTAGGATTCAACTTCCAATTACCTTCCATTTTCTTTCTTTCATGGTTGAGTTCGGTACATGTTGCAATATTACAGGGAAGAATATCTTGAGGTGCAAAGGCCTCATGTGGAGTCTCCAAACCTTAAATATAATCTATTTTTAAAAAAGAAACACTGAAGTGAAATGCTCTCATTTCAAACAGCTCTTTTTGTTTTATTAAAATGTCACACAAATCTAAAGGGAAAGACTTTGTTCACTGATTTATGATTGTTTTCTGATCCATTACCTTTAATCCCACATTGTATTTATCTGTTGTTTAATAGCAATAAAATGCATCGTTAGTGCATCAGAATCAGCTCTTGCAACCTGATTATTTGTTTCATTACTTTTCTTTGCTTGATTAAATGTATTTTCAATACTAAATAAGCTGGTGTTGCTTTGTCTTTGCATAAATATCAACAGTTTTTGCTTAATAATCACATGTTGCAGTCACACAATCATTTATTGATGCATTATTATCAGTCTGCCTTTATTTACATTTAAGCCAGAGATTCAATAGATCATTATAAAGGCAATTTAAAAGAACAACAAAGATTAAAAAGAAAAAAAAAACGAAATGACATGATCATGAGAAGAATACATTTTAAACCACATACAGGAATAAAAGGATCCACAGCAAGATCGTCACCATCATTCTGTCACTGGTTCCTCTGCATTTGAAGACAAAGTAATAATGTATTTTAGGTATTTTAATGTAGCATTTTTTTAAGAGAGAAGAACAAGCAATTGTTCTGCCCAGGGGCGTAGCTAGGGATTTTGGGCCCCCAGAAAGAATATCACAGGGCCCCCCTTAACCGGCTGGTCAAGGAACAAATATTGCAGCATTTTTACTACGATTAAATCAAATTTGCTTGCATTATTTTGCAGCGCTGGACTCCTCCATTTAGAGATTTTTAAAGGGAGGAGCAGGGGCCCCCAGTATTGTATTTTACTCTATTTGATTTCAGTCTGTTGAGTGACTCATTTAGTCGATTTGGATTCCATAATGACACTACTAAGAAAAAAACCCACATTTTTCATTGCAGGTTTCTCAAGGGCCCCTCCCTGCTGTGGGCCCGAGTAATCAGTTCCCATTTCCCCCCTGTGTTATGCCCATGGTTTGGCCTATATGTCCGTCAAGCTTACGGCTTAAAACCAACCCTTATGGCAATACATATACATACAATGAACGCTTTTCAGTTTGCCTCTATTTCCATGCCACCGTGGGTAACGGTTTACCCCTTTGCTGAGCTTGTTCTGAACTATGTGCATTCATGGTGTATGAAAAAAATCTTCTATTTATTCTAAATGTATCATTAATTATCCTACACTATATTGCCAAAAGTATTCACTCACCCATCCAAATAATTGAAATCAGATGTTCCAATCACTTCCATAGCCACAGGTGTATAAAATCAAGCACCTAGGCATGCAGACTGTTTCTACAAACATTTGTGAAAGAATGGGTCACTCTCAGGAGCTCAGTGAATTCCAGTGTGGTACTGTGATAGGATGCCACCTGTGCAACAAGTCCAGTGGTGAAATTTCCTCACTCCTAAATATTCCACAGTCATCTGTCAGTGGTATTATAACAAAGAGGAAGCGACTGGGAATGACGGCAACTCAGTCATGAAGTGGTAGGCCACATAAAATGACAGAGCAGGGTCAGCAGATGCTGAGGAGCATAGTGTGCAGAGGTTGCAAACTTTCTGCAGAGTCAAGCGCTACAGACCTCCAAACTCCATGTGGCCTTCAGATTAGCTCAAGAACAGTGCGTAGAGAGCTTCATGGGATGGGTTAGATGGGATGGCCGAGCAACTGCATCCAAGCCATACATCATCAGCAATGCAAAGCGTTGGATGCAGTGGTGTAAAGAACGCTGCCACTGAACTCTAGAGCAGTGGAGACGTGTCCTCTAGAGTGACGAATTGCGCTTCTCCATCTGGCAATCTGATGGACAAGTCTGGGTTTGGCAGTTGCCAGGAAAATGGTGCTTTTCTGACTGCACTGTGCCAAGTGTAAAGTTTGGTGGAGGGGGGATTATGGTGTGGGGTTGTTTTTTAGGAGCTGGGCTTGGCCCCTTAGTTCCAGTGAAAGGAACCCTGAATGCTTCAGCATACCAAGACATTTTGGACGATTCTATGCTCCCAACTTTGTGGGAACAGTTTGGGGATGACCCCTTCCTGTTCCAACATGACTGTGCACCAGTGCACAAAGCAAGGTCCATAAAGACATGGATGAGAGAGTCTGGTGTGGATGAACTTGACTGGCCTGCACAGAGTCCTGACCTCAACCCAATAGAACACCTATTGAGTTGAACAACTTTCAAAAATTCTCATAAACACACTCCTAAACCTTGTGGAAAGCCTTCCCAGAAGAGTTGAAGCTGTTATAGCTGCAAAGAGTGGATCAATGTCATATTAAACCCTATGGATTAAGAATGGGATTTCATTTTAGTTAATATGCGAGTCAAGCCAGGTGAGTGAATACTTTTGGAAATATAGTGTAGGTCACTCAGTTTGTGTTAAAAAAAAAAAAAAACACTCTAGCATGTTAAGTGGGCAGTGCCCTTTTGTTCTTGTCACACTTGTAGGTTTGACAAAATGTTCCTGCTCTGTTCATTGGGAGCTTCTTCCTCATAAATGGCTACATGAAAGAGGTCCCAGATAGTAATCTCCTTTATTTAAAAGAAAAAGAGTTTGTTCCTTTTTCTTAAACAAAAAGACATTACAGACTCCATTTTTAGCTGGACTCTTACATCCTCCCAAGAGACGAAGGTTTAATAGAGCAAACAAAAAACAGATGAATGTCCTTTTTCACCTTAAAGAGGATATTGTCTTTAATTATTTCATAGTTTCTTTGACATTCCAACTAAATTTGCATTTAAAATGTTACCTTAAGGTAGCCTTTATGTAACCAAGACCATGAGTTACTCTTTGTGGGGGTAATATGTTGTCTAATGCCATTTAATTTTTCATAATCTTGAGTTTTATTTTCATGTACAAAATAGATTAGAATAGAATTTCAGTATTGTTAGTTGGACTCAAATGAACTCACTCCATCTACTTACATGCCTGCCTTGAGTGTTAAGATCCTGACAAATGATACACCGGCGCTCTCTAGTGGCTGCTGAGAAACCTCAGAGATAACACAACAGCCTGACCTCTTCACAATGTGTGCCTATTAAAACAACACAACGTTTCCACTGAGGATGGAGAAAGAAAGAGACAGACTATTTTTGGTCAGACTCTGTGTCATCATGCATACAGACTGTTCTATCAGCGCTGAGGGAGGTAGAGAAGAAAGGAGGAAATAAAGGAGAGAGGTCGGGTCAGCCTGACTGTTGTTTGATCTGATTTAAGAGAGTTTGCAGCATTTATACAATCCTGTTTCTTTTTTTTTAACAGAACAGCTGCTCTAAGAGCCAACTACAAACATTAACCTGTTTGTGTGGTGAGCGAATCTGACCTTTGACCCTACGAACTTTAACAATTTAACCTGATGAAAACTACAGAAGAGATCAGTCTATAAAACCTGGATGATAAGTGTGTTGCATGTGCATCTGAACATCTGTGTTTGTGCAGAAAGAGAGAAAGAACATACAAATGAAAGACAGAATAGATACAACCTCAATTTCAGAAAAGTTTGGGCGCTGTGTCAAATGTAAATAAAACAGAATGCAATGATTTTCAAATCACAGAGAGAGAAAATGCACCTATATAAATTAGGGCTGTTAACAGTAATGCATTAATGCTTGTGATTAATCTTGAAACCTTAACGCAGTTTAATCATATGACTAAGTTTGACCACATCTTGCTCCCGTAGTCCTCTAGTGCAGATGTTTACGTGCCGGGGGGTGAAGAGGTGAGAGGAGGGTCAGACACAGCCAGCAGTGATGAGAGAGACCTGCTGCTTAATGGCAATTTTCTTTAAAAGCTGATGAATGTTAGTGAAGATAAAACCACAATTGTGGTTACATGCTACAGTGATGAACTGTCTTTACACCGAAGCACGAGTCTTTAGTTCCACTTTCAGACAAAGCACATCTTTGCTAATGTTAGCAAGATGCTAATAGATACACCAAGCCATGGTCATACCACTCATCAGCTGCTTCAGGACAGAAAACTGAAGCAAAATTGAAGTGAATTAGCCAACTTTACAGCTGAAGACTATGATGGGTTCAGGTGACCTCAGTAAATTATACGACTGTATTCTATATGTTATGATGTGTTCAAATGTCACATAAAAATGGGAAAATTTAGTTTTTGATGAGAAACTTCAATAAATACAGTGTGAATATGTGTTTACATTTGTGGGATATATATGATAGATGTGACAGACTGAATCATAGCTTTTAAACTCAACCAATACTCAACTAAGACCACTTGTTTAAATATTTGCCCTTATTTTGTCTTTCCACCAAACTATAGAAAGTATCAATAAGGAGTCAGATCAGCACTTTCAATGTGCTGTACATAGAATTAAAAGAATAAAAATAAAAGACTTGACAATAACAACCTAAAAACATAAGAATATACTAAATATAAATTATATTTTTCCCAGTGGAGGTCGGGTGCAGGGGTTTGTGGAAGACAGTCCCAGCTCTGGGAGTAGCAGGAAGGGAGAGACAGACAGTTGTCCGCAGGTTGGGGGAGGCAGCGGAAGGAGCATCTTGTTGGCTCTGGAGTTGGAGGGAGGAGTTGAGCTGGGGTCCAGGAGAAGATGGGCAGTGACTAGCCATCACTGCCGGACCCGCCAACTGGAGGGCGTTGTGGTTTAGGGTCAAAACGCCCAGTGAGAGTTGGACACCACCTGAAGACATCGTCTCCTGGCCCAAAGTGAGTCATGCAGAAATAGCTGTAGTATGTAGCATTATCAAAGATGTATTCAACAGTAAACAATTTTTTTAAAATGCTGTGATTAATCATAATTAATCACAGCATAGTGATGTGATTAACTTGACTATTTTTTTAATCGAGTAACAGCAATAATATAAATTTACATAACCAGTTACAATAAATTAGGCAAAAAGTAATAACAGTTATAATAATAATGAAAAAATCACTCTGTCAGAACACATTTCAGTCAGACATTTCAACAGGCCTCCCAGATAGTTGCAGTCAGCCATATACTCAGTTTTAACCTGGTCCATTTAGAGATGTGTTAAAATGCCATAAAATTCAAAATGAGCTAGTACTTTCCATGAGATGATCGAATGTCTCAGTTTCAACGTCTGTTATTCATGTTCTATTGTGAATAAATATTGGTTAATGAGATGTGAAAATCATTGCATTCTGTTTATTTACATTTTACACAGCATCCCATGATTTTTTTAGTCCTCAACAAGCT